>NC_027753.1:20887902-20902540 GCF_000695525.1 Brassica oleracea var. oleracea | reverse complement strand
GAAATATAGCGACCTCCTTACGTGGAATGTTGACGTGGTCTTTACGACGAAATGATCTACTTCGTCTTTACGACGAAATATATTCCTCGCTACTTTACGACGAATTAGCGAAAAAATATGTGTTACGACAGATGAGTAACGACCAAACGTGGTTCCTCGCTAGTTCGTCGTAAAGCCTCTTTTACGACGAACTCACGAGGAAAACCGCCCTCGTTAAGATTATGTTTTCTTGTAGTGTATGTCAGTGAGTAACATTACATATATATATACAAATATATATATATATATATATATATATATATATTATTTATGTTGCTTATAATTATGTATTAATCGAATATTAAGGAGTATTAAAACTATTGGGTTTATTTATTTGTAATGTATTCTTTAGTTACTGTATGACATTTCATTTCAATATAGTTTTGTCCGTTTGTTATGATTAAGGCTTTATATTTCGCCAACTTAACTATTATAGTGTATTTGGAGCCCATAACCTATACTTTTGACAACTGCACGACACACAGTTTGTAGATCGCTAAAACGGTAAGACATTTTCTTTAACAGCGTGATGTTTACATACCAACAAACAATTTCAACAAAGATCTGTCATAACATCTTTAACTCTATGCATGGATCCCTTTTGAACCAAAAGGTATTTCCGTACCCTCTTTGGTCTCATCAGATACACAAATGGAACCCTATCTGTATGTTATCAAGATGATCAGAGAAAATAAGCTTGACTTTTACATCATAAAGCTCGAACCAGACGGGCTGCAAACACTCCATCCAAGGAGTGTTTCACTGGGTTGGATAAAAAGACGCCTTGCGACATTACAAAACTTGATGCTACTAATCTGTCTACTGGATCTACCGAGAACTCCTGTGAAAGCAAGCAGAGAGATAACTTATAAATATCGACATTTGAAACTAAAGCAAAGGGACTATAAAGATTCTTACAGGATGTCTTAGGAGAAACGCTTCGACTCTTCCTTGATTTTCTTCAGGGTCTATCGAGCAAGTACTGTATATCAAGAACCCACCCGGCTTCACCAATTTTTGAGATTTTAATTTAAGACACAAAGAGAAGTATTAGTTAGGTAGAGAAGTATTAGTTAGGTCCCATATTAGTTTTTTTCTAGAGAATTAAAATCTATCCACAGGGTGTGTGCATACTTGGAGGCAGAATCAAGAAGCACAGAAAGAGAAGGAACATGTTAAGCTATTCAACTAAGAAAAAACAGTATGACAAAAAATTGCTCATGTTAACCTTAGAGAGGACACCGATTCCAGAACACAGGGCATCAAGCAACAATTTATCATATGGTACCTCTTTTGTTTCCTAAACAACATTTGAGCTTGAAGCAAGCAATGTGAGTAGCTTACACACTTGTAAAGCTCACTTACTCAAACAGTATTAACTCACAGCGAAGACACGTAGATCAGAATGAATGGTTGTGATAAGTCCAGCAACTTGGTGTGATTTAGCTGTCTCCCCAAGAATTCTTAGCCGTCCTTCATTCACATCCATAACATCAGCCTGCATAGCATATATCATACATATAATCAACGTGAGGTTGCCAGTTTGAGGATGGGAATGGAATCAGTCAATAGGCACAAATCATTCTCAAAACAGATGAATATTTGAACAGTGGGCCTATGTAAGAATACCTTGGCGTTTCAAGCAAGATGCCATGAAAAGGGTCTTCCCTCCAGGAGCAGCACATGCGTTCAGTATCCTATCTCCTGGCTGAGGTTTCACCACTGAGATCTATATATATAAATTCATAAAAAAAGGAAAAAAAAACAGAATCGATTCTAATTGACTGGAAATCGATCTCAATGCTAAATAACAGTCCATCTAATTAAAGGGGAGAAAAAAATACGAAACCAATGCTAATTGACTGGAAATCGATACGATTGGTATAATAACTCGGAACAATCAAAATAGTGAAGACTGAGAAACGAAAACCACTCAATTTAATATCCACCATTAGCATGTCGACCCACATAAGATCCCCACCACCCTTGACATATCTAGCCTCCCAGTACCGTAACAGCATCGCATCCACAACTGATGAACACCTACCGGACTTCAAATCGAAAAAAAAGCCTTGATTTAGCCATTAAGAGAGATGAGCACAAAGATATGAAAATGTGTGAGATTTGTAGAAGATAGATGTTGATATCGCGATTCGCAGAGGAGAGATTGTAACATATTTATACACGATTTCGCCGACGAACAGCCCAATCGAAGGTTTCGTAGTGGGCTTACGAATTAAGAGGATTTAAGACGAAAAAACAACGCATACCGTTACAGAAACTGGATCGCCCCGTCCGCCGATCGAAGAGAAACGAAGAACACAAAGGCGTGAATCAGGACGGGTTAGGGTTTCTTTCTCTCATGTGGTCGCGTCGCTGGTCATTGGCCTGCAAAAACAAAACGCGAGACAAAGCCCAAGCGAAGCCCGACGGATGCCATAACACGCTGCGTTTCATTTAACGGGACACGTTTCGGCTGAAGGAAGACTGAATTGTTGCGTTGTCATTCGACATGGATGGCTTTAGGAGAGAAAGGAAGCCTATTTTATATATAAAGATTTAGGTTTGATAAATTTCATGGGATTGACTTCATAATCGGACATTCCGTAACAGTTCTTTCGTAAGATACGCATCTTGCTCTATTAATTATCTCTAATAATGTATATCAAATCACAAATTAGTCGTATTAAGGTGTGTCTGAGAATTTGTGTGCGATATATGTCAAGTTTTAACTTCAGTGCATGGGCAAAGGTGGTCTAGCATTTTCACCTATGTATATGACTCATAAATTTTAAAAATATTTGTGTAGTCATATCCAATATACATTATATCAATGTTCAAAATTTTGCTAATCAGTAATTATACGCTTTGTATAGATCTACCGTCTAGGAAAACTATTCGGACCTAGACAGGATATATGCGTTAATGAATTATTATTTGTTTACTATATATTATATTTATATCATATATTGTTTTAGGTTTAGTTATAAAATTATTTTGATAAATTATAATATATTAGATGCACAAAAAAACTCAGACAAACTTGTGACTTTCAATAACATTATTATTTTATTTAAATTGATTTACGCTGATTTACATCAATTTATATGGCTTATACCCAGTGCTTAAAGCATTAGTCTTAGGCCTCACTTAATTTGTCTAATTCGGGGCCCCAAAATCTGTAAATTTTATATTTGTTTAATAATTTAGAAAAAATTACTTGTTTCTTGTTTAATCTTAACAAAACACCAATAATAGATATGCTTTTTTCTCATTTATTTATTCAAGTTTAAAAATTATAGTTGTTTTATTTTCTTTTCCAAATTCTGTACACAAAATCTTCTTACATTTGCATTTTATAATTAGTTTTTGTCATATTTAGTGGTATGAATGTTAATGGTTAACATATTGTATTTTGAATTTGTTTATGATATATGAAAAAGACAGATATTTGTTAAGTCTCTTTTCAAATGAATATTGATTTTCTGATTAGAAATTAAAAGTGATTTCATAAATTGATATGAATATGATTGATAGTAAAATAAAATAAAAATAGAATCATCTAAACATGATCATTTTTATTTTATTATTTTATATCATTTGACATTTTATTATAATTATTATCAACATATATATTTAATAATACATATAAAATTCGCCTTAGGCCCCAAGAAAGGCTCGCACGGCACTGCTTATACCGATTTGAACTGATTCAAAATTGCTTAAACTAATTTGAAGTGCTTAAATCAAATTTTAATAAAATGATTTCGGATATGATTGATATATCGTCTGTGCAGACGTTTAAGCCGATTTATAGAACATTGGATTATACTATACTAGTGGTATTCCGGCACTACGCGCTGGGTTTGTATGTTTTATTTTCTACTGTGTTTAAAATGTTTTTTTTATCCATTTGATAGTGGTTAGTAATAATAGTGCGTTACTTTGTTTTGTAATTGCTTAGATCAAAAATGAATAGCACAAATGGTTTTCATAGATTAATGCAATAAAAATAGAATAAATAGCTGATAATTGTATCAAAGTAAATATAGTTGAAATTAAAACATAAAGATAAAGTAAAGTCGATGAAAAATGTTGAGTGATGCATGAGATATGTTGATTAATAATGTAAATCTCCTATTGTCTGAATAAGTTGCTCCCACTCGAAAATAACTAATTGATAGTCAGTTGATTGGTAATGATATGGTTTGATTACTGGCGTCTGTTCCCACTTTATTTTTTTTGCTTCTTGAAAACAGTTACGGCAGTTGTTTCTTTTGTTTAAACCACACGATAATTGTTTCTAATTGTTATCACTGGTACAAATAAAGCACTGATGGTTATTTATTTTTATGTTCTATCAGGTGCTGCAATTGTTTTGAGGTTAATTTATTCCATTTGTTTCCTCTGCTGGTTTCATCATACTTTCAGGTGGACTTTTGTTTAAGCCTCGGACCGGAGTCTTATATTTTGGGGGTGTTTTAATGACCTTTTTATTTTAATGGGGGCAAGCTATGTCCTATGTGTTGATGTCACCCGTTTGGTCGTTTGGTTTGCATGGTTTGGGATACTTTGATTTGGGCTTTTGTTTCCAAGAGAGGTTGAGTTCTTGTGTTTGATGTTTTTATTTATGGAGGTGTGTTAGTTTTATGAGCAGTAATCAAATTTTGGTTCATGTTCATGTGCGGAAAAATTATGGGTCCACTATTTATTATTTTGATGCGTTTGTAACTAATAGTTATTCGGGGTATGAATTTTATTAAAAGAGGTGTTAAAGAAAACTGATGTGCACGACGTTAATATGTTTGTAGATATTTTTATATGAAAGCAACAGATCTTCACATCTGCATGTATATGTTGTCTAGGTCTTTCCTGTGGCAGCTAGCTAAGGGGTTTTGTTGTCATGACGACTTATTATGAACTTCGGTTTGCTTTGTAGACTGTGATTTGCTGGAGCATTATGTTGTTATGTTTCCAACAGATCTTAGCTCTCGCTTTGTTTTGATCAGATATAATTTGTTTGCTTAACTCTTGTTTTTGAGAGGAGAAGAAGAGCGCGAAGAAATAAACTTTTGAAGAGTTTTTCTACGCAAACGTTTTTTTTTTAAATACATGACAAAATAGATGTCAATACATATAATTTTCTCCGCCGACTATTTTTACATTCCACTTTTTCCAATTTTTGCATGTCACATGGTAAATTAAAGAACTTCGTATATGAAGAAATATTAAAATGGGCCAAAAACATCAAATTACATAATATAAAAATACGAATTACTGTGATTTTTTTTTGGACTGACCGTGATTTTTTTTTGAACTATAGTATATTAGATTCAAAGGATTAAGTTATTTAGTTCTACTAATATAATAAGAAATTCAGAAAATATTCACTAAAATGTGGTGTTCATATTTTCATATTCTTGGCAAGAAGATTGAGTCGGAGTAAAATACAAACCTCTAGCATTCGCTCTGGATTAATTTTTATCATTTGCATGGAGGTCGACATATGCACTAATAGTTGCATTTTTTAATTCTCTGATATTATATTTCTGTATGCTCCCGGAGCACGTGAATCCTGTGATGTTAAAACATTGATCAGATTAATAAATAACAAATCGTCGTATGATCATATATACAATGAAAACATATTTACGTGTGTATATATATGCCTTAGAATGGGCTCACAAAAAAATAAAGAGGATACTCTAAAGTGACCATATGTAACCATTCGCGTTGATAGGTACTATCGAGAAGCAAATGTGACAATATATAACCATTACAATATGTCAATTCAGCACCACTTCATTCCTTGTACAATCTTTGCCTTCACTCATGTCGTATTGATTGAGTTTTCAATAAACTAAATGTATATAACAACAAAGTTTTTGCCAGTTTGATCTTCTCTGTGAACTCTTGGATAACTGGTTCAATATTTTTTTGTTTATCATAAACCAGACCTTGAAAACCTATTTGTTAAACCTTAGGGAGCATACCGCTTTAATTTCTTATAAGAACTTGAACAAATGAATTAAGGATAATTAGAAGTCAAAATCTGAAGCACTGACTCACACTCAGATCTTATGCCAACAAAGAAGAAATAAAGAAAACCATTAATGAATCCTACGCTCATTTACATGCTGATCCCATAAACTGGAGCAGAGTTGGTGAAGCGGTTGGCTCTGCTTGCAAAATGGATACTTAAAATTGACTGAATACATGACCATAAAGCTTTGATAAGTTGATTGACTAATCTTGCGCTCCAAATGAGTAAAAAAGAGCCAGGATAAGCTAAACTTGTCGTTGTTTTGTGTATGTCACGTAAATATAAATTTTTTTTTTAGAGAGTCTATCCTCTAAGTTCCCATTTTCCATGAAGTCATACACCAAGTACCCATATTAAGGACACGCGTGAAGGAGAAGAACCATGTGGTGATGTCTTATGAAACTTAGAACCTCGACCTCGTGTTGAAATTGCTTCTTTTCTTGAGGAGCATCAGATCTTAAGACTTTAATGCAACAGGGGCGTGATCAAGTGTGCCTTTATAGCCTGGTCTGTATCAGTCTTTCCTTACTTTTCTGTCGCTTGCTAATATGTCAGTAGCTTCTTCAATCTCTTCTATATAGTATCTTCCTTACTGGACATCGTCCAGTACCATGGCACTAAGCACACCGTTTTTCTCGTGTGATTCCCTTCTCTCTTTCATTTCTGCTTGCTTCCTTCTTTGTCCTTCGTTCCTATTGTACTGTATCCCTTCTCTCCTTCAAGAGAGAACTTGTGACAGCCATATGAGGTCTTTGTGTAACTTCCATTCTATATGCATCAGTCTTGATGAATTCCTTGAGGATTCTTGCTTCCATATACTGAGGGTACCCAAAGTCAGTCATCTCATCAAGTAATGCATACTGACTGACATCACCATAAATCAACTCGAACATCAAACAATAGAAAAAACTTCTTAAAACATTATAGTATAGGAGGGCAGAAGTAACATACCATTACGACAAAGTGAACCTTGGGGATTCTTCCTCTAACTACTCACGATAATGTTTAAAGACCTAAAAGCTAAATAATTATGTGTACGCCTTAGAAGACTGCCAGTATTACAGTTATGTGTGGATGTAAATGATCCCATTTGACTGTATATCAACCTGACCAACTAAACGACATAATGAGAAATGAATACTCTGCTTCAAATCCAAACTATATAACCTAAGGTCCCTAATCAAACTTGTTCGTTACTTACAACAGTTTCAAATTCAGACCAAGTGAGTCCATTGCTTTGAAAGGTTTCAGTTTCACTTGGGAACTTTCTCATACACAAATTCCATGTTTTCAAGTCACATACACGACTTTCTCAGAAGACCACCGAGGAAATCGGAAAACAAAAACCTCTTTCTCGATGAGCTTGGAGAAGAAGCGTTCAGCTTGAGCGGCGAAGACATCACCGTGGTAGTCACGCCAGACGGTAACACAGCCTTCGATATTGAGCAGAGTCAGCACCTCCTGCCATGTTTTTCTTCTCAAGGATTATCGAATTAGATCTAAATGCGGCAGTTCATACCTGGTGAAAACACACAGCCACTAACAACACGCCATTTGCCAATAATTTCAAGATATGTAAGATTCAATCGGCAGAAATTACCTTTTCATGAACCATGACCATATCAATTCCCATAAGCTCTCCACCTTCCTTCACCATTCCTTGCTAACAACATACGACACTCGTGAAAACAGTCTCCTGACACCACCAGCCTTCAAGTCAGACAGAAGCAGTTGAGGAATAGCCATACTCGAACCGCTCTTACAAAGAGTTTTGGAGTGGAGAAAGTGGGAACCAATGAGATTTGCGGATTCCTGCCTTCGATTCCATATATATATATATATTGTGTGAAATCTGTGTCAGAGGTAGGAAGGTAGAAGGATTACGAAGCTTTGGATTGCTTTTATTGACTGCCATCAATAACATCGGGTTATTAATCGACGTGAGTGGAGGCTAAGCGTAACGTTTACTGTTACAAATAGAAGGTGGTGGCTGTGAATTTTGAGGAAGAGTAGCGTAATGGGCCTCAAAGCTTATTCGGAATGAAAGCCCATTTAGCTGAATAACGTAGATAAGAAATGAAATCTGAAAATGTTAAAGTGTCACGTCTCATTATTAGCCCCGTGCTCTGTGCTGAGGTGGAGGGGCCAAGGAGAGAGACAAATCTCCTTTATTATTATAGATAGATACGCTCATATTTACGGAAAATGTATGGGTAAAAAGAAAGACAAGAATAGCTGCAGTTTTCAGTTCTACTGCTAAGTAAAAACAGAAGTGTTCCTTCTCAAAGTACGTTTAAAATAAATAAAAAAATATTTCTTAAGTATGGAAGAAATAAAAAATATGGAATTCCAAAAAAAAAACATAAGTGTTTCTTAAGTATTGAAAATGGATAAATAAAATAAATGTAATTTCATGAAAGACGGAATAAGAACAAGAGGACAGGTAGTGAAACAGTAAATCTCAGCTGCTTTTTGTTTGGATAAAGAAGAAAGTTAAAACATGGAGCAAGATCTTCTAGTTTAAATTATACTCCCTCTGTTTTTATTTGTAAGTAGTTTTAGTTAAAAGTGTAAATATTAAGAAAATTTTTACTTTTGAAAAAATAGCATTTAATACATAAATTCAACCAATAATAAAAAAGTATGAATTATTTGATTGGTCACACAACATGTAATAAATCTAAAAGGTACTTTATATTATGTAAACATCTTATATTGTGAAACAAACTTTTTTTTTTTGTTAAACTACAGACCGAGTATATAATAATGTTCTTGTGAAAAAAAAAAATAATAATAATAATAATGTTCTTGTTTCTAGAGGCTGTTATTACTTATTACCCTATCTGCAACCCATCGGACCTACTTCTAGACCAAAGCTCCTCGGCTTTCTAATCAATTGCATGCAAAATCAATATTGCGAACATGCATTTTTGAATTTACTATATATCTAGATATTCCTCTCAGTACATTAGTATGTGTCTATACTTAGATTTTTGAAATTCCATGGATCTCTGTTCTAAGTCAATACCTGATTTATGATGAGATCTATCATTTAATTCTATCAAGAAACGGTTTTTTTAGATATTGATAGAACTTATCACCAATTCACCGAACAAAACTTAAATTAATCCAGAGAACTGCAAACCATTAAACTGTTACTCTAATGATTTCAACTGTAACTAACTACTTCGAGAAAATACGATTTCGACTCTTTTGAGTAATGATTTATATCTAAAACAATAAAAGTATATTTGATAATCATTTTTTTTTTTTTGCTAACAAAAGATTGGAAAGATTTGTCTGAGCCCGAGTATATTTGATAATCATTGCACGACTATAAAAAAGATTATCATTGCAAGACGTATAAGATGAATACCCACACTTATATTCATAAAAAAAGGGATGAATACCCACACAATTTTTTAGTACCATGATTTATATTGCTTTTCATATGTTTAATCTGAATCTATGAATATGTCTTTTAATTGTTACTCTGCCTCTCGATCTGAGTCTTGTGTCGCATGCTGTTATGTCGGCGCGGAAGGATCGATTGTAGGCGGTTTAATCTTTGGTTATTTCGTAGGTTGGAGTGTGAGCGACAGCACGCTTTGTTGAGCCTTACGGTGAAATTCATTGGTTTGGGTGTGGTTTTAAATCGTCAATGGTGTTTCCGGTGGCTTTGGATGAGATCTCGGGACTGTCCTCGGTGAAGCTCTCCGTTGGAAAAAGTTTGGTAATGAAGACGGGTAAGGTGGTTTTTGCTCCGACGTGTTCCGGCGAAACTAGTGGTCGTTCTTCGTTCCTCTCCGGCTAACCTTAACGTTTGGGGTACCGATGTGGTGATCGGGTGACATGTCTCTGTGGACGGGCAAGAGTTTTGCTGGACGCATGTATTGTTGTGGCACCGTTAGGTTTATGGGCTTGGGCCTTTGACCATCTTTCGTTTTGCCTTTTATGTCGGGCTTTAGCATGTCTATATGTCGGGTTTTATGCTCTTTTGTAGTTGGGTTTTCTGGGCTTGACCCTTCAGTAAAATTAATAGATGGAAGAAAAAAAAAGTTTAATCTGAATCTGAGTGAAGTAGTTAATAATCAATTTATTCTTTAAACGCGTCTCGAATATATAGTTTTGTTTTCCCGCCACACCAACGAAGGTTATCTCATACTTAAATATAATCTTTAATAGGGCAATTCTCTTAAATAGTTATTTTTAAGTTTTTATCATAAAATAGTACTCAAGAAAAAAATGACCAAAATCACTTTTTTTTTTCTTTTGAAAATTTTAATTTTAATTTTATTTTATTTTTTAAATTTGAAACCTATCCCTAAAAACACATCTCTTAACTTTAAGCCCTAAGTTTATATTAGTTAATCCTAGGATAAAAATACATTTTTACCTTTTAATAAAACTTATTTTGGTTATTTTCTTCGTTGAGGATTATTTTTATGACAAAAACTTAAAAATGGCTATCCTAGATATTTTTTTTTAATATGTTTTATTGGATAATTTTGTTGGTCCCGTAAAAATATATTTTTTTTTGTGTCAACCATAAAAACATATTCATTGCTATAAAGTGAATGTTACAAAATGGATCGACTATATGACCGGGTGATTGTGGTCGTGTGGTAAGGAGACGGGACTGAGACGCCAACACGTTTCAGGTTCGATCCACCTGCTGCGCGAAACTAAGTCACAATTATCCTGGTCACCTATCACTGATATGGGCCTATGCTTTAGGGTCCATTTGAATACCCGGAGAGAGAGTCTATCCGTGGACTGCACCTCCCCTTGGAGATTAGTCTGGGCTTCTCCATAGGCATGGGATACCCCAGATTAATCAAAAAAAATAATAATAATAATACCGTATAATTTGAATTTTGAATACCGGTATTTGACGTGGACCAGTGAAGCATTCATCTATAGCCTTCAAATTTTTTTAATAAAAATTACATAGATATAAATCTTCGAATTTGTAAAATTAAAATTTATTAAATCGTTTACAGCCACTAAATTTTTAAGACCGGTCATATATGTGTTTTATATGAGTGTGTATGTATATATGGATGGGAGTGAAATTTTGTCTAGACGTAAAATGATCTGACAAGACAAGACGTTGGTGCTTTTGCGTGTGTGAAGTGATTTGTGATGTGGACTTATTTTGACTTATCCCTTATTCTCTTCTCCTATATTCATCTGCGATATATAGGAATAAAGACAAATCTTTTTTTTTTGTCAACCAAAGACAAATCAATATGGATGCTGCAACTAAACATGATAAAAAAAGTTTTAACTTGTAAATCTCAAACTTTAACTAAATTTATTAGTAAAATGAGAAACTAACACAAGTTAGACAATACTTCCTCCGTTTTTTTAATATAAGTCAGTTTTAGAAAAAAAATTATGTTCCAAATTATACGACGTTTTCGGTTTTCAATGTAAAATTTATTAACACTTAATGTTATATGACCAATGATAATATACTTTCTATTTTATTATTGGTTGATTTGAGGTTAGGTAAATAACTAATGATGTTTTTGTTTATAAAATATAAAAAATTAATGATTTTTTTAATCTATGTGCATAATTCTAAAATGACTTATATTAAAAACGGAGGGAATATAAATAACGCAAGCATTTTAACACCATGCTGCAGTGTCCCTGTTCTAAAAATCGGCAAGGCGGCGGCCTAGGCGCTACGCGTCCCTTTTTCGCCCCGATTTATGCCAAATCGGTTTAAAAAATCGGATATCCGATTTTTTCCGCCTAGACCGCCTAAATTACTGCCTAGCCGCCTAATCTATTTTTTTTTTAATAATATTTTTATTTGTTTATTTGATCTAAAATTTTATAAATATCATTCATATTCATAATTTTGATGAAAATTACACTATATTAAGTTTATATATTCTATTTGTGTGTTTTATACAATTTTAAACATGAAAATGTATTAATGTTATACACAATTAAAGATTAACATGTTTTATAACATAGTAAACCATCTAAAAATTCCGCTCCGCATAATTTCTGATTAATCCCCGATTTTCTCTTTAGGCGCTAGGCCTAACCCGACCGCCCGACTAGCGACTAGCGCGTTCGCGAACAGGGTGCAGTGTCATCTCAAAATGAGTTGAAATAAACCATTATTTGCATTACATTTTTTTTGTCGGCCTCTTTCATTAACTGAAAACCCCAATGGGTACATCAAGATGGATTCGGCTCAAAATTTCCATCATACATCGATCAAAATATTTTTATCAAACTTATCTGTATCACATCTTTTATGTTTTCATAATCTTTCAGTTCACCTGAAATTTTGTTCTTTCATCATTTACAATGAAGAAATGGTACTACCAGGTACCAAACAGACGGGGCTCATGTGAGTCTAATAGCTAAACAGTAAAAAGCCTTTAGACTATGAAGTAAACTGAGCCCAACGTGAAGACAAATTGAAAAAAAAAATCTCGTGAAAGAAACCTCAAATGTTCCGTTAGTAAGAGAACCAAAGAAGCTTAAACATGATTCTGAAGTAAATGGAATGTGAATTCACAACACTGAACTCACTCCAAACTCACACTTCTAAATATATAACTAAAACTGAATTCAACCTTTTGTGAATTCAACCTCACGTAATTGTTTACAAACGCATTAATGTGTCATAGATCCCTCATAGCTCATGTGTCTTGACTTTAAAAACCTCATCCACACGAGTCTAAATCAGATTCCATTAGTAGTTTTTCCTTTAAGTTTTCTCTTCTTCATCGTTTTGACTTTTGATGTCAGTACATATCCTTTTACATTAAAGAAAATTATCTCTACCTAACTGAAGCATATATACTTGTCCAAACAACGTTTGGAAACGGAACAAGTTCTTAATTAGTTACCCATATGGCCATAGTATATGTTTCAGGCCACACGAACACAAAACACAAATCCATTTTTTTGTCATCTAGTCTAGTGGATTAATATTAACTTAAAATTGAGAGTACACAAAGCCAACAAAGATTTGCAAAACCTTTCTAGAGTCATAAGACGGTAAAGTGATAAGCATCATAAAAATTTGGTACAGACACTAAACCCATAAACTAGACTAAAAGAAGAAGTCAAGGTTGAGATGGAACATGGTGGAGATACCCGAAAAACTGCAGGAAAGGAGAAGCTAAACCGAACTGGAAGAAGAGATGAAAGCGAAAGCGAGCATGTCTAATTATTTGAGTTTCGAAGATGATCTACAAGACCGTTACCACCAGAGGAACATGCTCAAACACCACACATAAAATTGCTTCATCAACAAGATGCCACAAGAGATACTAATCTTCAAACCGAGCAGCCATAGAAGACGACAGTTGGTAATGAACTACTCAAAGATTGCACGCAATTGAGCTAATGCTCCACGGACCTTTATCAAGTAATCTGGAAAATCTGTTGGTTTCAAACCAATGGACTGCACAACTTGCAAACCCCAGAGCTTCACCAACTGATGTCGACTCAATCAAGAACAAAGGTTTAACCACAAGTACTTACCAAAGATCGAAACAATGAGAACCAGCCCCCTCAGGGAAGATAAAGCATTACCCACTTCCAAAGGAGATAAAACCACTCAAAGCACATGCAAGGAAGTCTTCCAACGGAACCATCAAACCAAACAAACTTCACATGTCCAAAGACAACTAAAACTCCTTCCAAAAACCTTAAAACATAGTCCGCTATACTCTCTCAAGTTGTCTTCACTAAGAAATCTCAACCTGAAACTCTCCAAGAATGCCACTCAAACAAGAAAGTCGAAAGGACATGAGAAGTACAAGAGACATCCATTGGTATACAATACATGAGCTTCCGCTTCACAAGATCCAAAGGAAGAAGTACCACCCCACATCAAAGTCGGTATAAACTTCACCCCACATCAGAAAAAACTACAGATGAAGACAAAGCAGCCCAAGCAACCTACAAAATGAAATTCAAGACAAATCACAAATCCAAGATTTCCCGACACTCAAAAGCTTCATCTCAGTCAGATTAAACAAAAAAAACTAGACTAAAAACCTCTTCACAGCACCGACGAAGCTCGTCCGAGACCGGAGGAGATGAGAACAAGAACCGTTATTTTTGTCTCATGCAGCGGCTTTAGGGTTTTTCAAACCAAAATTGTTAAGAGGCAACATTACACAAATCCATTTATATTGAACAATCGTCAAAGCATAAAGATGTCGCCATTACAAAACCAAATCATCAACAAATGGAGTTTCAAAATTTTGATTTCTTATGTTTTCAAAAGTTTAAAGTAAATGAGATTTAAATAGGAAGATAAAAATATATGATGTGTTGTGTGCAAGAGTGTAAATCGTGTGTCTCTTATCTTATTAATCTCTGAATCAAAGTGTTCCCTTATATAGGGGATACAAGGGATAGACAAAAAGAAAAGTATCCAAATCATAATCCTAGAGTGAAAAGGAAAACCTCCTAATAGATAAACATGAAAGATAAATGGAAACGTCTAAGCATAAGAGGCGGCCGTCTCTCTCTCCCCTTGGGCCGCGGTCTCTCTCTCTCTCTATGGGC
>NC_027753.1:20872232-20884221 GCF_000695525.1 Brassica oleracea var. oleracea | reverse complement strand
AAAATCAATTCTACATGTACTAGGATGATTAATGCCACACGGCCATATGAGTTTTAATGCAATCAGATTTGAGATCATGTGTTTCTTTATGCTGGCCGATCAGTTGTGAATGCAATACCATGTTCAGATTCATGCAGAAACGATTTTAAAACATTCCTATGATCCTTAGGGTTTCAATCTTTAATTTTCTATCAATCTTATGTTTAAGGTTTCAAGGCCTTAAGTATTTTCAGTTTCAGACAGATTAATTCAATCAATCTAATCATTCCTAAACCTCAATTCAAATCAAGCAATCAAGACAAGCAAGATCGGCTAGTGTTTCCTTTAGGGGTTAGGGTTTTCGATTCCTTAGTTTTAGGGTTTGCCAATTTCAGATTTAATCAATCAACAAACAAGATAGGTTCTAATAGGAATCGATTCATGTTTCTAGTTATTAGAGATTGTCGATTTTAGTCTTAAGTTTCTTTTAGGGTTTCATGGTTTCCATAATGATGGAATTAGGGTTCTTACTCTCTAAGTTCTCAGATTGTGTTTATACCTTAGTTTAGTAGGGGTTTATGAACCGGACCACCAGAGAACGGATGGAACTTCAAGCTGAGATGATCGGACGTCTGCTGCCTCCTATCGGGTCGCGGATGGAGTCGATCGCGGCTTGGAGGTGTCTCGGCTGATCGGGGATCGGAGCTCGCGGGTTTCGGGTTCGATCGCGAGCTGGGTTGCGGTCCTTCTCGGTCTGGAACGTGATCTGAGAAGCTGAGATGGGTCTCCTGGGTTCTTGATGAACAAGGGACAAGGTTTAGGTTTAAGGTTTTGGTTTTGGATCGCCGGCTTAGACTTTTAGGTTTCTAGGTTTCGATTTTTGGTCTCAGGGTTCAGAGGCTATCGTGCTGATAACGTGTTGTGTGCAAGAGTGTAAATCGTGTGTCTCTTATCTTATTAATCTCTGAATCAAAGTGTTCCCTTATATAGGGGATACAAAGGATAGACAAAAAGGAAAGTATCCAAATCATAATCCTAGAGTGAAAAGGAAAACCTCCTAATAGATAAACATGAAAGATAAATGGAAACGTCTAAGCATAAGAGGCGGCCGTCTCTCTCTCCCCTTGGGCCGCGGTCTCTCTCTCTCTCTATGGGCTTCGGTCTTGGCCTTTGGCTTCTAGCAATCCACATTGTTCATAACATGATGGTATATATTCTAGTTTATACACAAAAGATTAGAACATTTTTTGTTACGTGCTTTAACTATAATTTTCTGTTTGTTATCTCTCCAAATTTTTCTATACAAATTATTGAAAAAAAAACGAAAAGTAATTAAAATGAAATAAAATTGAATGTGTCACAATTCCTCATCTGGGAGCGTAGGAGACGGTGATATCCATTGGCCGTTTCATATTCGCCGACCATTTCTCCGATTCCAAATACAATTGCGATATCTTTCCGGCGACTCTTCCCATCTCCGGTCGATTCACCGCCTCATCCTCCACGCACTCCAACGCCAACCGCATTAACTTCTCCACCACGGTCACCGGAAATGAATCCCCCAATCTCCGATCCATCCACCTCCTCAACCGCCCCTCTACATCACCACCATCTCCGCCGTCAACCACCGCTTTCGCCGTTTCAATCACCGAAGTCCGTTCAAAATCCCCGGTCGATTTCTCATACCTATACTTCAACGGCTCCTCCCCGGAGAGAAGCTCAAGCATCATGACTCCGAAGGCGAACACGTCTGATTCCTGAGTCGCAACCCCCGAAGCCTGAAACTCCGGCGACATGTATCCTCTCACTCCTTCGAATCTCACGGCTCTTGAATCTCTCGATCCGTCTGTTTCCCCGCAGAGCTGCGCGGTGCCGAAGTGGCAGATCTTCGCGTTGAAATCCGGCTCCGTCACGATCACCGCCGAGCTCTTGATGTGGTTGTGAACGAGATTCTCGATCTTTAGCCCCGTCTTGTTGTGGATGTAGTCGAGCCCGTGAGCTAGATCCGTCGCGATCTGGATCCTCGAGGTCCAATTCGATAGCACGGTGAAGTTAGGGTTCTTAGGGTTCCTTAAGCAGTCCGCGAGGGAGGCTCCGTTGACGTATTCGTAGACCAAGTAGATGTGATCGGATACAGAAGCCCCGAGGAGGTTGATGATGCTACCGTGGTGGCTCCGGCAGATATCGGAGAGGCGATCTTTGAGCTCGTCTTTAGCGATTCTTCGCCGGAACTTTCTTTGGAAGACGACAACCTCTTTCCCTCGCAAGGTGCATCGCCACGAGGCTTTGGATGAGGAGGAAGATAAGCGGTGAGCGAGGAAGTTGTTGGTGGCGGTGCGAATCTCGGAGACGTCGTATATGTGAGGGTTTTCGGGTAAGGATTGTCGGAGACTAGCGAGGGATGTTCGGCTTGCGATGGATGAGGAGGAGGAGGTAGCGGCGGTTTGGTTGGAGTTCGAGCTTGTTGTTGTTGTATCGGTGGTGCTCGTTGACGGAGACCGTTTCGTCGAGTTTTGTCTTCTTCGCGATCGTGTTCGAGTTGGCTCTGAAGCATTGACGCCCATTTTGGATTTACACATACGGACAAGGTTCCTTGTTTGAATGTGTGAAGGACTGAAGGAGTCGTAGAAGATCATACATTAGACGGCGAAGAGAGGCGAAGACGGAGACCGGCGTAGTATAGTGGACACGGATATAGGCGCATTATAGCGGGTAAGGAAGCAGTCGTCTCTCTATTTCTTTTCTATTTTTCATTTCTGTGTTTGCTTTCTTGTTGGGAATTTATAGAGGGCTTTTGCTTCCTCGTAATTTAAGCTTATTGAAACACTTTAACTCTAGATATACAAAATGTTAAAAGTAATGATAATTGAATATACTATGTCTGTATGGCATATAATAGCTGTAGCTTATGTTGAAAAGAGTCTGTTCTTTTTAATTGTAATCAAATACTCCATCCGTTTCGTATTAAGTGTCGTTTTAGAAAAAAAAATTCGTTACAAAATAAGTGTCGGTTTCAATTTTCGATGCAAAATTTATTAATTTTATGCATCAATTTATTTTTCTATTGGTTGAAATATCGTTAGGTGTATAGGTAATGGTGTTTTTGTATAAAAAATGTACAAAATTAATTGTTTTTTTAATCTGTGTGAACAAACCCAAAACGACACTTATAATGAAACGGATGGGAGCAGTAATTAACATTCCTTTTTATCAAAATATATGTTGTCCTGGTCGAGCTATGAGAAACTTTTTGAGCTGGCCTAGGATGCTTGAGGTAAAGAATATGATGATTAGTAATTCTTCTATAGAGTAAATTTTGTTGCCCATTTGATCATTCGTTATAGGTTGGTGAGCTTTCTAGTGTAGACTGTGGCCTACTCCACATGTTTTGAAGATAAACAAAATGATCAAATCAGCTCACGGAGACAAATTTCCATTAGCTTTACAAAGATCCATCTATCCGTGTCCATATGAATCCACTGAAAGAACAAAAGGAAATAGTTCACGCAAACCGATCAGATTAACGAATAAAAAGCTGCCACCCGCCACATGTTGACAATCAAAAATAATAAAAATCTACAGGTAATAATAAGTGACGTACAAGATGACATGAGTGTATGACGATTTTACCTTTAATGGAAATTTATGCAAATCGGTGGAGAAATAGTTATTCTCGTTCATGTGATCACGGTGATTGTGATCTCAATTGAGGTTCTTGGAGATTACCAAATGTCTCACTAAAAATGTAGAAACATACAAAATATGTAAATTATAAAAGTCTCATGATCCATACTGCAAGACTGCAAGTCCTGGTTTTCTATCAAATTAGTAATCAAGTAACGCCCATCCGTGATAGGTGTTACCTTCAGTTTCAATAAGAAACTAGAAAAATAGAATTACAGATTTGAATTATTTATCTCATTCTGAATAAAAAAAAGTTTGGACCACATTCTAATAAATTTAAGTGTTATAGAATAAAATCCCAAACCGTAAAATCAAGACGATTCTTGCCTAAGCCGGGTTCAGAGCTTAGAGACGCACGGCCTCTACATAGTGTCTTTTCAGCATATTATCTTCTATACAAGTACTTGGACAGTGGAAAGCTTAGGCTTCTCGCAACCTATACACCAAACCGAAGGCAAAAAAACGCACACAAGGTGCATCAGAGTATTATCTATTGTATCACCCTATGCTACTTAACACAATAGTTGCAAACAAAGTGTGTTACCTTCAGAGAAAGATCTTCAGAGACCATGGAACGGTACCTAATAGAACCTTCTAATGGGCAGCTTCCGCTTTTGATCATAAAGTTTGCATCACAAAGACTCGACACTTGAAGCAGAATATCAGACATCATGTTGTTACTCTCCTTGTCGTAACCCGTAGCTTCTTCTTCTCCTTCTTCATCTTCCTCCTCGCCTAATGAAGAGTCTCCTACAGAGGCAATGCACTGGAATATCGCCAATAGTCTCTCTAGTGGAAAGCTTCCAGGCCCTTTCATCACTGCTTCCTGCTCTGCCATTTCCTTCTTCTCCATCGATTTCTCAGATGCCCTGAGAAGGAAACATCATAAAGGAGAAAAAACATCAGATTCTATTCAAATACATCATGAGAGCACACCACCATTACCATTATCTACACTTGTTATCAAACTCAGTAACCAAAAGAGAAACAATGATACTGTTTCTAAGAACTTACTTGCGCTTTCTTTTACGATTATCCATGCCTCCTGTGGAGTCAAACATCGAGGCATCTAACGTTGCTGGGTTTCTCGAAGCGAGGAACGCCGCAATGAGAAGGTACTTGGCTGAAGTAGACATATGGAAGTCCAAGATCTCAAGTTCATCACCTTTCTCAGAACTGTAGCTGGCTTTCTGCCTTCTCTCGCCTCTGGTGTCACCATCATGAGGGCGACCTGAGACCCTGAATACCTCATTCAAACAAGAAGTAATATGCGGTCTAAGATTGCTATACAGCCTTCTCTTCAGATCTTCATTAGGCGAAATCGATAAATCATCAAGTGGTTCACAATACTGTCTGAACAATGATGACAAGGAAGTGGAAAGTTCTTCAACTCTCCTTGTGACTCTACAGAAAGGTCTCAATGCAACACTGTTTGATACACACACACACACAAAGAAACTGCATTAGTAAATAAAACATTTGAGTGAAGGTTAGAGAAAGCATCATACTATTAGCCTTACTCGAGAAACGCGGAGTACAATTTCTTGTTAACTTGATTTTTCAAGAAGATCTGACGAAGCTCCTCTTCAGAATACTCAGGGAAATAAACAGGTAGAGGGTCTGTGTACCCCATGTTTGAGTAATACACATCCGGTGGCAATCCGCTGATAAGTATTATACCAAGTTGAGGCATCTTCAGAACTGAAGACAAACTGAAAAGAAACTGCAGAATCATTGCCCCTTTGTCCCACTCTTTGATAAGATCCACATGATCAACTATCAAGTACACCATCTTCCCCATAAGTTTTTTCTCCAGCTTAGTAGAGTTTAGAGTCTCCACCACACTACTAAGCGCTTCTTTAAGTAAGTTGACGAAGTCAGATGGCTTGTCACATCGTTTTGCACTAGCATACCCATTTGAAGAACACTTGCTATGGAGCAGCAACTGATTCAGAATCGACTCGAACAAGAGACGGGGAGTGCAACATGTACGGCAGCTTGAATAGACGAAAGGGCGGTTGAGATGCGTGAACACCTGAAGAACAACACTTGTTTTGCCAGTGGAAGCGTGGCCGTAGAGAATTACTGGAAGAGCAGGGGAGTCCAAGGGGCCAATGAGACGAATCAGGTCGAGAATCTGAGAGCGTCTGCCTGGGAAACTGGAGAGAAGGGAATCCAAAGTGATGGATTCTTCCCCGAACGTGAGGTCAGCAACGGTTGGTGGGTGGGAGGGATTGGGTTCAGGGTTGTCACTGGTTACAGAAGATGAGAATCTAGTGCTTCTTCGAGTGACTTTCGAACTCTCTTCTCTCGTCATATGTGTTTTTTACCTGTGTCCAAAAGTCAGAATGTAACAAGAACACTGGTGAGCAAACAAGGTGAATCATTTATTTACAAAGAATAAAAGAAAATGCAAAATGGTAAAAGCACCCAGTAGTAGTATCAGTTGCAACTATGATGCAAAACCTCACTAAAGCAGCACAGCTTGCAAATAAACCAGTCTTCACTTACACAGACAAGAATATAAACTATACGGCAATGACGTAACACTATTAGCTGCGAATGAGAAGAGGAAGCATGATGATTTGGGCATAACCAAACATAAGACAACTGCATACCATTGATACTGGAAGAGCTAGACGTTATTCAGAGAGTAACATTCGTCCACTAAGTAAGATACGACGACCAAATCCAATGTACAATGTACTAAAGATAAAAGAAAGTCCATGCCCAAAATTGAATTCGAATTCGTACCGTTTTATCACGAGCAATTAGTGGGTGAGTCCTCTGTAGACGAATTGAGAAAGAGCCGCGAAGAAGAAGGTGAGGGGCTTTTAGGGTTTCTTTTTGAGAGAAATCAGAAAAATATCCCCGACTTGAGGGAAGAAGAAGAAACAGTGAGAAACCCACCAAGTCGTGTCCTTTCAGGTGAAATGGGAAACGACGTCGTTTTTGGAATCTTTATTTTTGCAAGTTCAATTGGTGGGAATATTTTCTAATTTTATTGGTCAAGATTATCAAAGAGTATTAATTTATTGGTCTAACTAACGAACCGAAACCGAAAAATACCCGACCCAGATAAACCTAAGTATCCGAAACCGCAGGACTAGTTTCACTACTTACATTAGATGGGAAAAATATTCTGGAAAACGCTCGGAAAATAGTAATGCACTACTTGTCTACTCATCCAAGAGTGAAAGTGATGAGTCAGCAAATAAAGCTAACTATGGAAGACTCATCTGCACAAGAAATTCAAAGTAAAGTTCAACCGCTAAGTCTTGAGACTTGGTCTTCTCTTTTTATTTATGTTTTATGCAAATAATTAGATCACTACTTCACTTCCTATTTGATAGGAACAAAGTAACGTGAATCATCTACTAACACAAATGAATTAAAGACTTCACCGAAACAAATTAGAACCTAGCTAAGGATCCGAATGATTGACATTAATGTTCATGACCCAGTAGCCATGAGGTCAATTTAGGTGTGGTCGAAGAGATGGATCAGTCCGAGTCATGGATTGGTTTCATTCTCATTGTGGTCCAATATGCATTGAGTTAAGGTTAGTTAACGTTAGTTCCAATCAAGTGAGCTAGGGTGGTACTAGACCGACTCAATGCATTTATGGTGAAAATCTATTGTTGTCAAGTAAGTTCTTGTACCATGAATTGGTTAATGAAAGTATGAAGTTGAGCCAAAAAAAAAAAAGCAACGTGAATCACTTTCCCATTATCTTTTCCATTATGCATTTGCTTCCAAGTTTGTAGGAACGTGTAGTTCCAATTTGTTTTCTATATAAATCAAAAAGCCAAAAAGAAAAAGCATAGAAATTTGCCTGAAAGTTACTTGTGTTCTAAGTTCTATTTTGCAGGTGTTTGTGATCAACAATTATAACCTTTAATAGAGGTTTATCAGAAAGAAAGTGTATTATGCTGGTCAGGTCACCATCTTCACTTCTATCAGGTACTAAAAAGGCATCTAACTGATATACTAATAGAAAATAGATAGTTAAATTTCTCAAAAATGCAGGCACAAAATCAGTTTTTAGCTTTATGACAGGATCGGTCGCGCTGTCCAAGCATCTTGTAGAAACCACCAAGTATTTCAGCATAGCTGTCAGTTTTGGTGAGAGTCAAAATTCTTTTGAAGAAGCTGTAAATAGTATTTGGGATAGTTTTGGATTCTGATGTCATCCACTTCCTTCTCTTTTGTTAGGAAGTGTTAAGTCACTTATAAGCATGCCATGCTTCATGTCAGATGCAAGCTTCATGTCACATGCAAGCATAACTGCAGCTGTACGCGAGGCCAGATGCATGACGGAAGATCTTGTCCGAATATCTACAGGCATTGAAGAGGCTGATGATTATCTCTGATCCTGATATGGCTTTTAAAACCGGTCCGAAAGAAGCACTGTTTATTTTCATAGGTTCTTGAAGTGAAAAATCTATGTAAGTAACCATAAAACATAGTTTGGTGGTGGAGGAGACTCGTTATTGTTGGATTCGTTGTTAAATCTGTATTCCAACTTGTAACAGACTTCAACAAGATGCTTGATTTGTTAACAGAGAATAAAGAGGACCCGGTGAGCAACTTGTCTTTAAATTCTGTTTCAGGTTAGGTAAGAACAAGTACATGGATGATGGAACAAACCATGACACATCTGCACCAGAATATACCAGATCTGTACTTATTTGTTCACTAGTACAGGTACTTGTCTATACATGACAAAAGAAATGCTGTAAATTGAATTGAAAACTAAAGTTTCCAAATAAAGCTGACAGATCGACAGATCCTTCATATACCATTTTCAGAAAGACAAGTTGAGTTTCTTTAAAGCAAAACTAAAAAAAGAGTGAACAAAATTGAGACTGGATTATTCACCATTGATGATTTACTGATGTACATATAAACATCATCCCCATACACCATCATCATCCACCTCTGCATTCCCTACTGGAATCATGTATTGTACCAGCAGAAGCATTCCTACAAAACTCTAAAATCGAGATACCGAAAAAAGAAGCATCATGGCGATAGAATCAGACAGCGGTTGCGATACCCTCAAATCTAGGACGTGATCTATGTGTTGATAGCCCTTCTTCCACTGACTTCCTCTTGTTGTTACTCACTGTTTGCTCCTCTTGTTGTACTACTTGCAAATATATTTGTTTTGGTTCTACTTCTGACTGAAGAGGCAAGATTTTGATTCAGATTTCTGTTAAATTTTTAACCTCTGGTTCAACTACTGCTGCTACGGTTCCACTTTCGTCTTTTGAAGGTGTTTCAATCTCTTCCAGCTTCTGGTTCTTCAACTTTGTTTTCATCATATGAGGTTTCAACTTGTTGAGATCAGCTAATCTTACTGGTTTCAAGAAAAACTCCTCAGCTCCTTCTTCTAAACATCTGTTCATGATTACCACAACTGCACATAAGCACAACCTAAAGAGGCACACACTCAAGCTTTAAAGTTTCAATCATTCATTGGCTCTTTACCTGCTGATCCTTGCAGGAACGTTCTCAGAGGACATTATTACTACTGGTATGTTCTTACAAGCTGATGATTCCTTCAAAATTATAAAACAGAAGTTTATATTAAAATTCCTGAATAAATCAAAAGATGTTATCAATCAACTGTACACATCAAATAGCATAAAGGAAAACAAATCACAAAGAGAAAAATATTCCTAATTGACATTCTCACTTTCTTGATTATACAAAAACAAACAAAACAAGTATACCTTGACTTCCTTGAGCAAATCATAACCAGTCATGCTTGGCATACAATAATCTGTAATTATAAGATTAACTTCAACTTCCTGTCAAAAAGTTACAATCAAACAGAATAAAACAAACTTCAACTAGACAAAAACTTGTAAACTTTTTTTTTTTTGCTAAAAAAACTTGTAAATTTAAAATTGAAATGATTCTTTTTTAAGAAAGGAGCAAACTTTTCGAACCTGGTGAATCACAGGAGATGTAGAAACTGCATCTGGGTCATTAATCTCAACACCTTCTCTTAAACCTAGAAACTCTAAAGCCTTATAGCCTGAATCAACAGTTGTCACTACAAAACACCAAGAACATAGAAAAGCTGAGATCTTTCTTGGATTCTTACAAGCTACAAAGACATTTCTTACCTTGACACGAAGCCTTTTGAAGCAATCTCTCTATAAGTTTACGGTCGAATAAACTATCATCAACAGCTAAAACATGAAACTGCGGTTCTGCTGCCATAACCATTGCAGAAATTTTAAGATTTAATCTTGAACCTTGAACCTTGAACCCAGATGTAAAGTCTCAGACTTTTTCTTGTTCTTTCACTCTGGGATTGCTGCTACTTTAATCTCAATACATGATGCGAGGAGGAAGATGAAATAAAAAAAGGGTTTGTGCTAAAAACAAGATCTGATTATATGTTTTTTTTTTCTTTCTTCTTCCACCAAATCATATGCAAAAGAGAGAGCGAATAAGAATAAAAGTAATTAGCTTTGAATTGTGGAGAAGGCAAGTTAAGATAGAAAAATGTTTTGTTTTGTAGGAGATTTTGTGGAGAAAGCAAGTTCAGAGGCAAGAAAGAAACAACGGAATATATACAATAATCAGAATAAAAATCATAAATTTATGGTGATTTTTAAGGATTAGATATGAAGTGAGCTTTGCTTTCTATACTACTTATACCACAACGGCTTTGTTTTTACATCAAATTTAAAACGTACATACAGAAGATTGGTGAATGTAAACAATAAGTTCAATAATTTTCATTGATTTTAATTTCAATAGTATTCTGTTTTCTAATCAAATGGTATAACGAAACTTAATTGGTAGATTTATAAGATAAAACTTTTTCTGGTTTTGTAAAAAATAATATTTTTGGTCAATGTACATGCAAAAATCTTTTTGGATATCTATACTATTAAATTAAATTTATATTATCTAATCTATTAAAATAGAGTCATACTTTTTATCTACTTAAAAATGTTGTCATTTAAATTTGAACATATCCAATTCTCACTATAAAATATATGACATTCATTATTATTAGATTAACATTACCAAAAATCTTTTCCCTCTAACTAAAAAGATTCTGTCGACTATCCATAATACAATAACATCAAAATACGCTAACGTAGTTATATTTGAACCTTCACCTTTATAAGTTCAAGCATGAATAAATTATATTTGAATCTTTCAACGTTCATTAATACAACTGTGTCTAATACTTTACGGTATATTATAATTAATACAAACATTTACACAATATGTATATACACATTTCATTTGTTTTTTCCTCTCCTCGTTGTCTCATGTTTGAATCTATAAAAGATAGGTAGGTCCTCATTAGAAATATTCTGATATATAGACATTTGCTTCTTCTTCTCCATGACTTCTCTTCGTCATGAATAAAAAGAAATATTTTGGTTACATGCAAAGAGAAATGAAAACAGATGCATAAACATTTATCATTCATGCATATTAGAAAAATCTAGTGTTCTAAAATACGGTTGGTACACCCGTATATATGCTGTTCAGTAGTACACTGTAATGTTTTTTGGTAACAACAGAATAATATGGTTATGGCTTATAAGGTATTTATACGGTATTTATACAGCGTTTAAATGACAAATCATTTTTTTTTCAAACTTAGATTCTAACAATCTTAACTAGAACAAACAATAAATTTTCTAACATTACGCTAATCTAATCTATTAAAATAGAGTTCTACTTTTTATCTACTTAAAAATGTTGTCATTTAAATTTGGACATATCCAATTCTCACTATAAAATATATGACATTCATTATTATTAGATTAACATTACAAAATATCTTTTCCCTCTAACTAAAAAGATTCTGTCGACTATCCATAATACACTAACATCAAAATACGCTAACGTAGTTATATTTGAACCTTCACCTTTATAAGTTCAAGTATGAATAAATTATATTTTAATCTTTCAAAGTTCATTAATACAACTGTGTCTAATCTTTTACGGTTCGACAGCCTGGTCGTGACCATCTTCCCTATCTCACTCCGTATCCACATGGACGGGGTCAAACATGGTAATTAAACATATTTTTTTTTTCATTAAAATTTGATTCATTATTAAGCGTTTGTTCTTTTTATTAGGTTCAACCGATCTGGGAACGGGATCAGCGCATGGATCAACTGTATGATGTACTCGGCCCTCGACAAGGAACATCCAACTTTCACTGACTTCCCTACCGACAAGCAGCATCTGTGGTTTCGTCAGTTTGCGGTAAGTATTCTAATTTTTTACTTATATTTTTAATCTTTAATATAAATTTTCTACTAATTGTGTTTTTTTT
>NC_027753.1:20871313-20871499 GCF_000695525.1 Brassica oleracea var. oleracea | reverse complement strand
GTTTGGGTCGTCGCACCCGGTCGGTTCCTCCTTCTTCTGCACCACCGCCCTTTGTTGATCCAGAAGTACTTACGGCTCAGTTGAAGGACAAGGATGATCGTATATCTTTGTTGGAAACCCAGATGGCGGCTCAACAGGTAGGCTATGAGGCACAGAGGAGGCTGAACCAGCAAATGATGGAGATGA
>NC_027753.1:20870404-20871074 GCF_000695525.1 Brassica oleracea var. oleracea | reverse complement strand
CATGTCATGTCCCCGATTCTGGATAGGATCGTCCGACGGACTGCGGTGCGTGGAAATGCACCAGTATGGTCATATGGCCAAAAGACAAGCGTGTCATAGCCTGGAAGTAAGGTTAAGGGCGTCAGGAAGCTAAGGCATAGCTAATCCAAGAAGGAGACAAGCTCAAAGGAGCTGGACAAGCGAGCTGGTAGCTGGACAAGATCCAAGTGAAGCTCGATAAAGTGAGTGATCAGAATGGATCATGGAAAAACTAAGTCTAGGTCTGGAAATTGACCAAGGGACTTAGAAGGATTGAAGAAGATAAAAGAAACAAGCTGGACACAGTGTATAACAGCTGGGCGATGCAGTAAGCAAGCTCGACCAGCTAGGTGAAGTGTAGTGCAGCTCAGTGTAGCTCACTGAAGAGTGTTTCAGCTCCCTGAGCTAGATGGACTAGCTCACTCAGCTGGGACAGCTGGGGATCAGCTCAACTCAGCTGGACTGAGTGTTCAAGTCATGGGCAGTTGGGCCGGGTCTGGACAGTGGCCGGGCCATGTGGGTGACCCGTGTGTGCCGATGGGCTGGTGGGCTCTTGGGATTGAGCCAGGGGCGTGGGCAATCAGTCTGGGCCTTGTTTGGCCTTGTCCAGGAGTGGATTGGCAGTTCCAGGGCGTGTGGTAACTGCCAGAGG
>NC_027753.1:20868112-20868257 GCF_000695525.1 Brassica oleracea var. oleracea | reverse complement strand
GAAGTTGATAAGGCAAAAAGGATGTGGGACAGTGCATGAGCCGGTAAGGGCCAGATGCATGTCTGTGGGGATGGTTGGCTGAATGACTAAGTACCCAGGAGAAGAGTTTATGAAGGTATAAGGGAGTTGGACGAGTGGACGGGGA
>NC_027753.1:20865219-20866572 GCF_000695525.1 Brassica oleracea var. oleracea | reverse complement strand
AAATAAAGGGCAAAAATTTTTAGAGGTTCGGTCCGGGTATGGACTGAGCGACGTGAGGCATCGACCGCGGCCTAGTCGGCCGGGATCGGGTCTTACAGGACATCTTCCTCGGAATATATTCCGAGGAATATTTCGTCGAAACTTCAGAGGATTGGACCATCGGAAATTCCATCGAAATATCCCGACGAAGTTCTCCCTCGGTATATTCCGAGGAGCTCTCTGACGAACTGGTTATCCTCGGAATTTCCTCGGAAATTTGTTTCCTCGGAATTCCGTCGGAAAATTCCGAGGGATTTCCGAGGAAAATTGAATTTCCGAGAAGTTATTTCCGAGGACTTGTTTCGTCGGTATGTCGTCGGAATAGCGTTATTCCGACGACATACCGACGATTTTTTCCCTCAGTATGTCGCTGTTTTCTTGGAGGGACATGTTCCTCGGAATATTCCGAGGGACCCCGTTCCTCGGAATTTTCCGAGGAATATTTCGTCGAAACTTCAGAGGATTGGACCATCGGAAATTCCATCGAAATATCCCGACGAAGTTCTCCCTCGGTATATTCCGAGGAGCTTACCGACGAACTGGTTGTCCTCGGAAATTTGTTTCCTCAGAATTCCGTCGGAAAATTCCGAGGGATTTCCGAGGAAAATTGAATTTCCGAGGAGTTATTTCCGAGGACTTGTTTCGTCGGTATGTCGTCGGAATAACGTTATTCCGACGACATACCGACGATTTTTTCCCTCGGTATGTCGCTGTTTTCTTGTAGTGGTTGGGGCTTCAGTTGCATCGACGACCGTTTCTGGAGTCGAGCTGTCCGCTGGCAAGGCGATGGACTCGGGGACTATGTTGCTGTCTGGAGTCGTTGCCTGGTCGGGTGATTCTGGATCACTTTTTATGGAGATCTCGGGAGCGTTTTGAGCTTTCTTAGCTCGCTTCGGGTTGACCGCGGGGGTGTTCTGAGTTTGTCGTAGTTTATGCTCGGCCAAGAAGCATAGCCTAGACTATTTCTGGCATCCCCAGATTACAGCTGTTTCGTTTGGAGTTAGGAACTTGATGCCAAGGTGGTAAGTCGATGGTACCGCTTTCATGGCATTGATCCAAGGAGTTCCTATGATGACATTGTAGATGGCCGGGTTATCGACTACCGCGAAGTCAATGATTTTAGTCACCTCTTTTGCATCACTGGGAGTTTGATTGATCTGAGGGTCATTGACGTTGCACCTGAGAAACCGGTGAGAGGTTTTGGTTCCGGGACGACTTCTCCGAGTTCAATGTTCATACTCTGGAGGGTATCACGGAAGATGACGTCGACTGTGCTTCCCGTGTCGATAAGGATCCTTCCTACTTCCAGGTCTC
>NC_027753.1:20860794-20865065 GCF_000695525.1 Brassica oleracea var. oleracea | reverse complement strand
TCCGATGGTTTCCCGCTCTTCGAAGACGATGGTGTCGTTAGGGGCGTCGTCGGTTGGGGACCGAGCCGGCCAGCTTGAACTCGTCTCAGCCTTCCGTCCATAAGATTTGATCGACGAGATCGAATCATATAGAATTCCGATCCCCCGATGATCATGCTCACCCTTCGACGGTTGCTGTCGTTTCCTCGGTCATCCTGCCTCCTTCTGAGTTTCTCGCCCGACTGATTTTCGCGGGTGTCATTTTCGGGGGACTCTTTATCAGTTTTGGGAGGGCGATCGGAATCCAGAAGGAGGTCTTTTATGCATGTGACCTTCGAAATTTCACCGACGAGGAGCTTCGCAGCAAGCCTTGCGCCGAGAACCTTGCAGTTCATAGTGGAATGACCTCTGGTCTGGTGGAACTCGCAGTAGGAATTATCCTTGAACTGGTTCCTGGTCCAGGTATTTTCGGAAGTCTTTCCCTATTCGGAGTTGATAGAGTAATTATGCTCGCCCTGGAGATTTTCTCCCTCGTGGTGGACATACCTGTCGTTACGAGGGTTTTTCCTTCTCGCGGACTGCGGGTTGTACTTCTGGGAGAGGACTTTCATCTCTTCTTCCATCATGATGAAGTCTGTTGCCTTGTGAAGAGCGTCCTGGATTGTTCTCGGTTTTTCAAGGGATATCCATTGCCGGAGTTTCGACCCGTACCAGAGAATTTTCCGCAAAGTGTCGACTGCCACTTTGTCGCTGATTCCAGTGACTCTTTCGAGGTGAGCTGACGGAAACTTCCGATGGAGTTTCGTTTCAGACGAGAAAACCATTCGAGTGCGGCTCCTTTGAGGTTCTCGACGAAGAGGAGGCAGTAGCCAGTGTCTCGTTCGCGGTCCTTGAGTTTGCACCTTCCCATCGCGATCTGGAAAGACTGCAGATGCGCCTTCGGGTCAGTGGTGCCATCGTAGACGGGAATTTTGATATTCCCAGGATCTGAGATGTTAGTTTCCCTGATTCGGGCAGTGAACGGAGTTTTCCGCGCTTCCTCGAGAAGTCTGTTGATCTCGGGTGCAGCGCTTGTCGCGTGGTGAATCTGCGACTTTACGGGCTTGACTTCTGCCGCAGTTTTTACGATGTACTCGCGGAGATCTTGGATCTCATCAGGATTTCTAGCAGCCTTGCGAGCCTGTCGGTGTTGGCTGCGGTGGATCCGAGCCTGATTCTCGGTCAGTTCTTCCTGCTCTACCCAATAGAGGTTTTCTTCTTCCTCTGTCATGGGCTTTTCGAACGACGCGTCCTGCCGAGCGGACTGGCTTCGCGTTCTTCTCGGATGGACGTCGGCACCTCCGTCCGAGTGATCGGACTAGTCGCTTATGTCCAGATCGATCCGCTAGAAATCGCCTCCTTCGTTGCTCCCGACAAGAGGTGGAAGGTTTTCCGTGGTCGGTTGTGCGCCTGGCGGGACTGTTTCGTCAGGGTTCTGACCTGAAGAATCCTTGTCTGCCCGTGTGGCCCGATCGCTCAGAGTCTCGAAATCGAGTCTTCTGCCGCTGCGGGCTCTTGTGGCCCCGCGCGGGTTCTTACTCTTGGCCTTCGTTGTTAAGGTTTCCACCTGTTTTGCGAGAGAGGCCACGAGCTTTCCTTGTTCTACCGACTTTTTCTGAGCGGAGGCGAACATTTATTTTATCTGGTCCAGTATCACGGCGTTCGTAGTGGCCATGGATACGTTTCCAGCTGGAGTTCTTTCAGCGTTGGCATTGACGGAAGTCCCGTCGTGCGTTTGCTTGTCTTTACCAGCGTCGATTGTCATACCTGACTGAGCGTGCGCGGTTGCGTGATAGATAGATCCGTACCCCCTTCCTTCTAGCGCCAAACTGTGGGAACCGGAATTCACACCGTCGAGATTTGTTAATCGGAGGAAAGCCAAGCTAACCTAGCCTTCCCTAAAGGTCCCGGTTATCTGCTGGGTCACGCATAACACAATCAATATGGAAGAGCCGAAAGTAATAAATCGTAAAAGAGAGAAAAGAGAACAAAGAGGTTTTATTTCCGAATTCGCGTTTGAGCGTGAACAACAGGTAAGATCCTAGGCCACAAGAGCTGTCGGTACGTTCGCTAGTCTAGCCACTTAAGTTCTAACCTAGTCGAGTCGCAGCTCGATAGTAAAAACGGAAAAATGCCTAAATTGCTCTAAGTATTAAGTTTGCTCTGAGAAAGCTCTTCTTTGCTCCTCGCCTTAAGCCCTCCTTATATATTCTCTCTAGTTCGGTTTGCGCCTTTTCCTGGGCCGGATTCGTCGCGAGATGGGCTTTTCCATTTTTCGTCACTCTTCATGATTATCTTCGGAAACTTGACATTTATCTTTTCCTGCGAAACATAAAATAGACCGTCATATCAATCTTGGGCTAAATTCTGCTCTAAAATCGTAAGTGGGCCGTTTAGCCGCGGTTAAGGCCCCTTTTGGATTGTTTTGGGACTTAGACGTTTTTACGATTTTTCCTAAGAAAGAACCGTTGATTTTTTCGAAAGGATTCCAATACCCCGTATAGTTAAGATAACTGGTGTTCAAGCTAACTGTAGCCGTTTTATACGGCAGGCAGGAATCCATTTCGAAGACCAAGTTTTTTTAACCTTTCCCGAAGTCTTTCTTTGATAATCCTAAACGAGACGAGACATGGGTATTGCGTCCAAGGGCCCGAGGATCGCGTTACGGGAACTTAGACGAGGATGCACGGGTTTGGGACAGGAGGTCGGTCCTCGCCCATGGACAAGGTGACCTCGGCGCGGGTCGTCCTCGCCTATGGGGGAGGTGACCTCGGCGCGGGCCGTCCTCGCCCATGGGCGAGGTGACCACGGCGCGGGCCGTCCTCGCCCATGGGCGAGGTGACCTCGGCGTGGGCCGTCCTCGCCCATGGGCGAGGTGACGTTCTGGTTTGTTGAAAACGGGTTGCTTGGAAAGAAAACAGAATAGTTCCTAAAAGTTGATTACTTTGATTCCTTTTCTTCTACGCAACCGAGAATGGAACTGATAAAAGAACTTTTATTTGCCTTGCAGATGCCTCCACACACCAAGCAATCAGCCAATAGAACAAAGAAAACAAACAACACCCCGCCACAGCGAGCACAACAACCAATCTCCGCCTCTTACCCATGGCCGCGAGAACAGGAGGACGAGTCAATTAATCTCGATGACCCTATGCTTTTAGATTTCAATTGCGAAGGGTGGGACAAGGAGACAGCTAGTAGGTACAATGCTCTCCTCAAGGTCGAGATACTACCTACCCGTTTCTGCCACGCCGAGACTCTCGTTGAGCTCGGTATCGACGAGGATGTGTTCGAGACACTGCAAGCGATGGGGATCGCTCCCCTTTGTTACGCTACGCACGAGCTCTACCCTAATCTAGTCCGCCAAGTGCTCGCCACTGCCACAATCAGCTATGAGGACTGCTCTGCTCCTTCCTACGCCAACTGCTCCTTCTCATTCATGGCTTATGGAGAGTATTGCTTCCTGTCCCTTGACAAACTCAATGAAATCTATGAGATCGCGAATGAGCTGAGAGGGGTAGCAGTGGCGAAGAAGTTCGCCCCATCAAACACCTTCTGGGAACACATTGCGACTGGGAACTTCACACCCGGCAAGGCCTACCAGTCACAGATCAGGAACCCGACACATAGAGTCATCGCAAAAATCATTTCAAACCTCCTGTTCGCAAAGGATCAGACCTCCAAAGTGACAAATGGGGAGCTACAAACCATGTATGCAGGTATTGAGGATGAGATACGCGCCTCAGGGTCTGGCATTCCAATCACGAAGGTCAAGAAGAACCCAGGCTTTCATTACATCACCATGCTTTGCGAGAGGAGGCTCTGTCTGATGCACGACACGAACAAGAAGGACAGAAGCAGTAGATTCCTCACACCGCTCTTCAAGCATTTCGGTATTGATCTCAGCAAGTACAAGGTGAACACGGAGATTCGGTACCTCGACATCAGGTACCTTATGGCTTGACACATCATGCGAGATGAGGACACCTACAGCTTCTCCGACAAGGAGGGTACCCAGCTGTTCGTCAAGCTGCCTCACCCCGAGATCACCAGGCTCAGCGAGTTTGACAACATACGCTTCCTCCCACCACCCGAGATCTTATGCACTGATCCTCGTGCTGCTGCACCTGACGCGGATATGGAAGATGTCGAGGATATTACCCCATACGCTGACCCACCATACGATCTCGGAGAGCTGGCGGATGAGACAGATGATCAGGCTTACCGACGCTGGATGGTTGACTCGCAGCGGA
>NC_027753.1:20858481-20860681 GCF_000695525.1 Brassica oleracea var. oleracea | reverse complement strand
CGCACCGTCCAGGAAAGGCGCCTATGGGAACAGGCACTTCAACTGAGGAGGTTCATCGCTCGCATAACAGACGTTCGTTTGATCCGGCCGAGAGCTGAGTCCGCGAGGACTATTCTCTATCCATTGTTCTATCCATCTGAACTCTTTATTTTTTTATGCTTTAATTTTATGCTTTGTGTTGTTATTTGGCTGACCTCGACTTGGTTTCACACCAGGGATGGTGCAAATTAAGTCTGGAGGAAGCACTGCTGTGTGATGAAACTCTATTTCTTTATTTCTGAGTTAGTCCTTATGTTATTTAGATGTTTTATTGAGTCAGTTTAAGATCGAGTCAGCTAAAATTCTTGTGGGAATTAGGACCTTGTGTTGTGATAATCTTTTAACCACCTCGTGCTCTAACATTCTTATCCAGTGACCATTGCAGTGATGAGTGGCCCACACTTGGACCTGGAACACCCCTGACTTATCTCATTTGATTCTCTAGAAGCTCTCACCCGATCAGGTTACACTGGGTAGACTCAACTCCACCTAACTTGAACCTAATCTTGACTGAAATTCTTCTTGTTATGGGCAGTAGATCAGGGAAACGAGACTTACACTCAGGACTTTTTACTCATTTTGCCAATCTTGCTGATCCTGAGTGGCTAGCTCATCTTTAGCTAGTTCCCACCTTGCGCCTAACCCTTTATTATTTCCCTCATGCACTCTGTTTTTCAGTGTCATATGTGCAGATATGTGCAAAAGGGTCGGAGAGGAAAGGATCGACGCAGCCTCTTACTCGTTAATGCCACACATTCAAAGAAGAGAGATCAAGCATAAAGAGAATAGTCGATAAGACCATGCTCTAACAAGAGAACAATCTAAGAGTGCACGTTCTAACCAGAGGAACAATGGCGACCAGTGAGAAACAAAAGAATAGACCATCAGTGGCTGCAAAATATTCATTTTGTTGCCTCTCCCTCGCAACCCCATCACCTTGTATATTCAGTTCAAAAAAAAAAAAAAATCTATATATTGTTTCTATCTATTTTATGGTGATGGAGATGGGGAAGTTGAATCCAAAAATAAAAATAAAATACACGCCACTGGGAAGGTTGAGCAAGGAGTTGGTATCAACTTTTGAGGAGTAGGCAAAGGAAGTAAAGAACTGAAGAACAGTCCCACGGTTGATCCAAAGGAAAGAACAACTTCACCCGTGAAGCAGAAACGAGTAAGGGCTGTGGACATCAATGGATCCGTCCTCTCCTGCTATTTTGCGCGATATCCTGCATCCACTTACATTTGGTAGCCCCTAAACACTCTTAGCTCCATCATGAAATAGCCTATTTATTACCTAGCCCGTCTACCCTGAATAGTGCTTGTGATGAGAAGCTCACGCTGTTCTTAATTGAATTCAAGGAGTTTTGTCTCGACAGTGTACCCTTTTTCAGGTATGAGATACAGAGTATGGAGCTGATTCTCGAACAGCGATCGTGGGTGTTCTGGTAAGGGTGTGTGGTCTGAGTCTACAGTTTGTATGGTTCAGAGATGTGTGGTAAGAGTATGGTTATTGAGATCAAGCGAGTTCCCACTCTTTCAAACCTTCCTCTCTGTTCTTGAGGCTTGGCCTTTTTCGAGGACAAACAAAGATCTAAGTTTGAGGGGAATTAATATATCATGTTTTTAATGCCATTATATGTGTGCTTTGGGTTAATTCTCAGTCCTAATTCGTGCTTAATTGATATCATTTTAGGTTTGGAGCAGGTGAAAGAGAAAAGAAGAGAGTTTCATGAAGTCAGATGTCATTTTGGAATATTCGATGCGGAACAGCCAGTTAGATCAATCCAAAGGTTGTTCCCGAAGAGAACAAGCGTCTGACTATTCCCGATCATTAAGAAAACTTCCGATTTCGGAAGTTTGCCCTAGATTTCATCTCTTCTCTCTTTACCACGGGCGCCTCCATATAAAAAGCGGAGGCTATCATTTCTATTTGACTTACGCTAGTTTTACGAGAGACCTAGAACGATTTGGATTGAGCAACTTGTAAGGGAGAAGGCTCCATCTCTCATTTTCACGAGAAGATCATCCTGAACCCTTGTCTTTCTACTTTATTTTATATGCAGTATTATTCATAAACCATGTCTGCGTCATCTTGCTTTATGATTGAGTAGTCTGATAAGCTTGCTTAGGGTTGTAGGGTGTCAATAGCATGAGCTGAACA
>NC_027753.1:20845823-20858246 GCF_000695525.1 Brassica oleracea var. oleracea | reverse complement strand
CGATAGTGGATTGTTCTAGCCGAGTGATCCGAGTTCTAGACTGCACCTCATTGCACTTGAATAGTTGTTTGGTTCCGCATTGACACCCGATGAACAACCCTAAGCCGACTTTCATTTAAATCGAATTTGAATCTCTACGTATTCTAATTACTTGCGTCACCATTGATTTAAAAACCTCACTTGTTTCCCAGCTTAATATTGAACTCATAAGAGTAAAGAGTAAACTGGTCCTCTGGATTGAATCTCAAATATTACAATCACCACTGTTAACTTGACAGTAGCAAGGATTCATTTTTAGTGTATCACGCCTCCACCGGACCACGGGATCACCAGAGCTTCTTGTCACTGCTCCACTGCTCGTTTCCGTCGTATCTCCTTCGTTACCACTCCGTCAATCCCGACCACAGCTCCGCCGTCTGGACCTCTCATGCTTCCTCGTGTCCGTGTTGTCTCCTTTGTCACTTCACCATCGTTCTCTCCTCTCTCTGGAACAACCACTGCCATGTCTTCTCCGTCGTGTGGGCCATGTTTCTCATCACGAACCGAGGGACCTGATCGAGCAACACATCTCTCGCCCAATCGCTCGATTTGTTCTTCACGAACCAAAAGCTTTGGGATTGGATCGAGGGAAAATCATTTGCTTACATAGTACATGACTAATCTCTGGAACTACAAGGATATGAAGAAACCTTTGGGTGAAACACATTTTTAAAATATATTTTAAAAAAATTAAATTTTACCAAAAGCTCGAAACTATAACCGAAAACCCAAAAATGGTGTTAGCCTAAAACATAGATGAAATGCCCAAATATACCTAATATACACAAAACATTTCAGGAACTTTTGGTACTCGATCCGGTTTTTGGTAGGATCCAGATCCGAACTGAGACCTGCAAGTTTGAAAAATATCCAATAGGTACTTTGCCTTAGACCCGGATCCAAATCAAATCTATATTTTTGGGTCAGTTTTAGTTCTTTTTTTTGGATCTGGATTAAATGCCCAAACGTGAGAGATATATAAAATATCAAGTAAACTAATTAATAAATTTTAAAAAATTTAACATATCAAATCTCAAAATCTCAGAGAGTTACATTATACAAAATCTCAGAGAGATTTTGCATACAAAATATCAAATAAACTAATTAATAAATTATACAATTTTAAACAAATTCTCTATTTCGATATAATACGACTTTGTATAACAATGTAAAACAGCTCCAAAATACTAATTCATATCAAATTTTATTTATAATCCAAAAAACTAATATTTCTGAAGCGAATATCAAAATCTAGTAAATGTTAAAATTGTTACATGTACAACCACTAGCGTCCAATGCATACTAGTCCAATACACACTATGAAACCAAGATAGCGAGCTTAACCTACAGTGTATAAAAATCTCAAGAAAATAAAATAACTTTGATGGCTGATTTTTTTAGTGTTTGTATGTGGAGAAGAAAAAGACAATAACACTATTCTATGATTAGATAATATATATATATATATGAAAAATGAATAACAGATTCATATAAATAACTGGTAGATGCATGATTCAATATTTTTATTTTATTTTGTTATTTGTATTTTAATTTTCTTCATTATAATTATTTTTTCTCAGTACATTATATTTTATCATTTCAAAATTTAGGATTTTGACTGAAATGTTGTAGATTCTAGAGGAAATTACATGTTTACCACTTTCATGCTACAATTTTTTATTTTTACCATCACTAAAGAAACATTTTTAAAAATACCTTATTCATTAAGTGGCAAAATACTCTTATGCCCATGTTTTTTATATATATAATAAAAAACTATTTAAATAAATAAAAATCTAAAAAAATAAAAAATAATTTTTTTAATTTTTTTCTGAATTATACTATTTCAAAATTCAAACCTTAAACTCTAAAACTCAATTCTAAATCCTAAACTATCAATCCTAAACGCTATTTTTTTTTAAATATGAACCCTAAACCCTAAACCATCAATCTTAAAACTTTTTTTTTTTGAAATAAACCCTAAACCCTGAAACATCAACTCTAAACCCTAAAGCCCGAAACATCAACTCTAAACCCTAAACCCTAAATTTTCAACTCTAAACCCTAAAACATCAACTCTAAACCCTAAACCCTAAATTTTCAACTCTAAACCCTAAAACATCAACTCTAAACCCTAACCCCTAAACTTTAACTCTAAACCATAACCCAACAATACTAAACCCTAAACTATCAACACTAAACCCTAAACCCTAAAAAGTAAACTCTAAACCCTAAACCTTAAAAAATTAACCCTAAGCCCTAAAATATCAACTCTAATCCCTAAACCCTAAACCTTCGACTCTAAACCCTAAACCCTAAATCCTAAACCCTAAACCCTAAAACCCTAGAGTTGATGCTTTAGGGTTTAGATTTGAAGATTTAGGGTTTAGGGTTTATGTTTAGGGTTTAGAGTTGATGTTTTAGGGTTTAGATTTTAAGGTTTAAGGTTTTAGTGTTTAGAGTTCGAATTTCAAAAAAATATAAGGTTTAGGGTTTAGGGTTTACGTTTAAGATTTAGAGTTGATGTTTTAGGGTTTTGATTTGAAGGTTTAGCGTTTAGGGTTTAGAGTTGATGTTTTAGGGTTTAGATTTTAAGGTTTAAGGTTTTAGTGTTTAGAGTTCGAATTTCAAAAAAATATAAGGTTTAGGGTTTAGGGTTTACGTTTAAGATTTAGAGTTGATGTTTTAGGGTTTTGATTTGAAGGTTTAGCGTTTAGGGTTTAGAGTTGATGTTTCGGGGTTTAGGGTTTAGAGTTGATGATTTAGGGTTTAAAGTTGATGTTTTAAGTTTAGATTTAGGGTTTAGGGTTTACGTTTAGGGTTTAGAGTTGATGTTTTATGGTTTAGATTTTGAAGTGTTAGGGTTTAGGGTTTAGAGTTGATGTTTCGGGGTTTAGGGTTTAGAGTTGATGATTTAGGGTTTAGTGTTGATGTTTTAAGTTTAGATTAGTTAACCTTATGTTTTTTTTTGTCAAAGGTAATCAAAAGGTTATAAATGTCTTTTACCTTTTATTAAAGATGAGGGTAAAAGTGGTTAATGTAAACATGAAAAGTGATACTTTGAAAATGGTATTTTTGACAATTTCCCTAGATTTTATTGTCATGTTTGATATCATTAAATTTATTGGGAAAATTTCATGTTTACTATTTTCATTGTACCATTATTCATATTTACCTTCACTAAAAGGACATTTTCAAAAATAACTTCTTCATTAAGTGGCAAAAGACTCTTATACCCTTGTTTTATATATATATATATATATATATATATAAGAATTATTTAAATAAATAAAAAATAAAAAATAATAATTTTTTGTATGTTTTCGAATTATACTTTTTAAATTCGAAATATTTTATAAACTTTTCTTTTGAATTTTTTTCAAAATTTTAATTTTTTCAAAATTTCTTTTTGAAAATATAAAATTTTAATGTTGAAACTATTTTTATATTTTTATATATTTATTAGAATCCTAAATTTCGCATTCTAAAAACCATATCCCACCCCTCAAATCTAAACCCTAAGTCTAGATTAATTAACCCTAGGACTATAAATGTCTTTTACTCTTCGTTAAAAGTGAGAGTAAAAGTGGTTAATGTAAACATGAAAAATGGTATTATGAATGTAGTATTTTTGACAATTTTTCAAATTTCTTCTAATCAAGGTCTAATACATTTTCTAATAACTACAAAAGTTTTCTCTTATGTTCTCTACAAAAAAATAAATTATTTGCAACCTTAACATTTTAATTTTAAAAGGTTTATCAGCAAAATAGTAAGGTTCTCAAAATTTACAATCTTAATGCTACATTAAAAGTTCTAAAATTACAATCTTAAGTTTTTAGGTCAAATTGTTTAGTCTGAATTATGGACAGTCCGAAATAAGGAGGATTATTTGTGGAGTTACGCCCATGATATGTATTTTCATTGTGAAACCAAATATGAGTTGAGTTTTCATCTTTACTTGTCGAATTCGAAGTTTCTACTCTATCAATACTCAAGTACAAAATAATGCTAGCCTTTTTAGGTAGATTTTTACATATTTTCTTCTTTTTATATACTAATTCTAACCGGTTCATTATATTGTTTTTATTCAATTATTTTATTATATTTTTTTTACATTCTTTTTTTCACTCTTCAAAACAACTTTATTAATTGTATTTACCATTATAATTCGTTGTTATTTATTTTACGTATTAAACATAATAATTTCACATGTTTAAATGAAATCACACCATTAGTGACAAGAATTCAAACTGGTTAACAAAATTATTTTTATTTGTTAACATAATTAGTTAGACATTGACATTCAAGTATAGATTCAGATACAAATCAATTTTTACTGGTATCAGGTTTTTGGATTTTAAAACTAAACTATGTTCGAGTATTATAAAATTTTGGAGAGGATTCGATTTGGGTTCTTCCGGGTCCGGTTAAGTTTGTATGAACCTAAAAATATCTAAATAAACTATATGTTTTAAAATGTCAGTAAACAATTTATAAAGAGGTAAAAACTAAATCCTCACGGGCGTGCATATCAATCTCTAATCTATTCTATTAAAATTTAAGTACAAAATAACACTTGTTTATTTTTAAGTGGTTTCTTACAGATTTTCATTCATTTTTTTAACTAATTTTAATCACTTCATTTATTGTTTATTTTAGTTATTTCGACATCATTTATTACAAAATATAAAATAAAGGGGTTGATTGACAAGAACTCTAGATGCTGTGGACAACCAGTTTTATTTCTAAAGCTAATTTGTAATGTAATCATGCTTTAACTTAAAAAATGAATCTACAACAGAAAAATTAGAAAATAAAATATCTTAACCATATAAATCTATTTTCTACGGCTTTTATTTAGTGATTTCAATGTCTTTGGAAATATTTCTATAGCAAAACAAATTAAAGCCACATCCAAAATACTCACAACATAATTTCTAAAGCATAAAACCTAAAGCCACAACACCAACCAATCACACCCCAAAATTTACATATTTTTAAGTATTCTATCACATTTTCCTTTTTGAAGTGTTCCTAACTACTTCACTAATTATATTTACTATAGTAATTCAACATCAATTATTTTACTTGTTAACCATAATAATTTTATAGGTTTGAATGAAATTGATTCATTCGTGACAAGAATTCACACCGGTTAATAAAAAAATTCTTATTTGTTTATAGAATCAGTTAGATAAGGGAATCCATGTACCCATTCAAGTACGAATCAATTTTTTGAGTTTTAAAATTGTACTCTATTCACATATTATAAATTTCCGGACGGGGTTCGAATCGGATCCTTCCAGTCCGGATAGGTTCGTAGGAATATAAAAATATTCAAATAACTTATGTGTTTTACAAAAATCATTAAACAATTTATAAAATAAAAAGTAAAAATCAAATCTGCTCCAACATTTCTTTTACTTTTTAGAAATTGATTAAAATACTATAAGTTAAATACTAACTTTTATGTAAAAACGCTCCAACTCTAACTCCACCATTTTTCATTGCATAATGGACTAAAAAGAGAATGTACTCCATATATATAATATTCCATTTATTTTCTGTTCATTATTCATTTTTCCATTTTAAAATAGAATAGAACTGGAACAAATCATATTTTATTACAGAATTACTCAATTTTAAAGAAAAATATGAAATTTTATATGGGAGATACTCTTATATTAAAATGTGAAAGTAAATATATCTCTTCACCTGCTGCACTAAACTAAGTCATAATTATCCTGATCACCTAACACGGATATGAACCTATGTTTTAGGGCCCATTTAAATACCCGGAGATAGAATTTATCCGTGGACTGCACCTCCCCTTAGAGATTAGTATGGGCCTCTCCATGGACTAGAATACTCATGTTAATAATAAAAAAAAGTAAATATATCTCTTCCGTTTTGGTTTGAAAGTGGGTCCAGAAGGTAGTCGAAAAGAATTTGGTCACTCAGTTCTCTCCCAACAAAACAGTTTTTACAACGCCAATACAAAATAATATTTATTATCTATCCTTTTTTTTGAGCAACCTATATTATCTATCCATAAACTAAAAAACTACATGAAGTCAATAAATTGAATAGAAAAACTAATTTTAGCATAAATATGGAGATTTTACTGTTCTTTGTACTGACCACAACAATAAAAAGTTAAAATATATTCGACCTTTCTAGTGATAATTGATACCAAATAACTTATTTTGTTTTTTCCACCTCCATTATTTGATATCATTTACTTCATAGTAAATTAATTTTATATTTATATTTTAATCATAAAATTTCATCATTTTGCATACTCTTTAATAGAAATTTGTTTCATTTTATTTGGACATATATTTATAAATAGAGATTAATCTCATTCATTTGGTGTTTTAAAATTTTTTTTGTTAAATAAATTCCAATAACAATTTTTTAACAACTTTAATTTTGTATTGTATAAAAATAGTTAAAAATATGAATATAAATACAAAATAAATTAAAAGTATTTAAAACTATGTAACTTTTGTTATAAACTTAATTATAATCAATGATATTATTTTTCAATGTTATTTATTATTTTAAAATGTAAATATTAAAATATTTTAAAATTTTTCAAGTTTAATATTATAATATATTATTAACAATAAAAAAAGATGAAAATATGAAATAAAAATAGTGGGGTAAGGTGTTGAATTTTATTAAACAAAATTATTGTAAGTAGAAAAAATTAAAAGGTTGTTGAATTATGATGCGAAGTAAAAAATTATGATGCGAAAGAATGAGCAGATGATATAAAATGTAAAAAGTGTAGTTCAGGATGTCAAAAATTCTGACCATTGTACATAGTCTGAGGAGACGAAAGGAAGTGTCAGTCTTACCTAAACACATCATCGTCTCTTTCATTGATTCCACACATGTTATTCATTCACGATACTTATATCAAACAGCTGGCACTTCAACAGAAATGGCAGAAACGTGTATATATCTGCAACCACTCAAAGAAAGAAATATCTAGACTCTGGCCTATTCCTGATGTTATATAATTATTGTTAAAGTAATCAACTACGCTAACAACAGCTAGTGTTATTGTGTTACACACGTCTCTCTTCAACCAACATATTCTTCAGTGAATAATGCCGATTAGTGAGAGAGTTCCAACTTGGGCCGCCGTTCCGGCTGTTTTTGCCGTTTTGGCCGTAATTTCGTATCAGACCCTAATTACGCCGTACAATCTAGAGGGCGCTAAAAATGTATTGCCGATGGGTAAGACCATACCACTTCCTGTTGATGGACCAGAGAGCATTGAGTGGGATCCACAAGGAGGAGGTCCTTATGCTGCGGTCGTGGACGGCCGTATTCTCAAGTGGCGCGGCGATGATCTTGGTTGGGTTGAGTTCGCACACACATCCCCACACAGGTTTTAAATTTTCTTAGTAATATTACAAAGTTTATTAGAACAAACCGACACAAGCTTAACTAAAAGTAATCAACTAATTTGAGGGAAAACCTTTTTCTTTAATTATTTGTTATTGTCTTTCAATGAATTTGGATCTGTTGTTGTCTGACTTTTAGGGTGATTCAGATGGGATTTTATAATTATATTTTAGGGATCGATCTAATATTCAAGTGTGCAAATATTTGAGAGTTTGGATTGTTAATATTTTAATTAATTAATTTTATTATATTTTAAATTATAAATTACAGTGTGAAAATATGAGTGATCGAATAAGTAAAAAAAATGAAATTAATTAAAAGCTAAATTAAAATAATAAATAAAATTTTATATTAATGTCTATGTGTAAATTCTAAAATATTAATCTTTGTGTGTTCTATCTACCATCTCGTATTGGAAGTTTTTCATGTTTCTCTACTTTTTGTTCGTAGAGGGAACTGTTCACGCCATGGAGTAGTGCCTACTTGTGGAAGGCCATTAGGACTCACTTTCGAGAAGAAAACAGGGGATTTGTACATCTGTGATGGTTACCTTGGGGTCATGAAGGTCGGGCCAGAGGGAGGCTTGGCTGAGTTGGTAGTGGACCAGGCTGAAGGTCGCAAAGTAATGTTTGCGAACCAGATGGATATTGATGAAGAGGAAGATGACTTATACTTCAATGACAGTAGTGACAAGTATCATTTCAGGTATGTTTCAATCTTGAAACTGATTTATTATGCACTTACGGTTTCCCTTTTGTGAATTAAGTATTCCATAATCAGATCCGGTCCTGGATATCCGTTTTGATTCCCAAATATTTTTAAAAAATAGTTATCTCAATTGTAGGTATTTTATTTATTAAAATTAACTTATAAAGATGTTTATGCTCTTAATTTCAGATTTGGCTCTGTCCATAGTTTGTTTGCGCGTTTAGTGTTTTATAGTGTGTTTTTTTTCAAATGAAACACATATTATACCATTCAAAACATGTTTTTAAGAAACTAGCATTTGAAACAAAATAACTCTAACGGGATTTTTGTCGGTAAGGGATGTATTTTACGTGGTTTTCAACGGTGAGCGGTCGGGAAGAGTGATCAGATACAATAAGAAGACAAAAGAGGCCAAAGTTGTCATGGACAATCTCCGTTGTAACAATGGTTTGGCTCTAAACAAAGACAGGTCTTTTGTAATCTCGTGTGAGTCTTCCACAGGCCTTGTCCATCGATATTGGATTAAAGGTCCTAAAGCCGGGACCCGTGACATCTTTGCCAAGGTTCCGGGTTACCCCGACAACATCCGTCTGACACCGACGGGAGATTTTTGGCTTGGCATACATTGTAAGAAAAATTTGATAGGAAGGTTGATCGTGAATAATCAGTGGTTAGGGAAGCTGGTTGAAAAGACGGTGAAGTTGGAGTTTCTGATTGGGTTAATGAACAGTTTTAAGCCGCATGGTGTGGCCGTGAAAATCTCGGGAGAGACAGGGGAGATACTTGAGATCCTTGAGGACAAAGAAGGGGAGACTATGCAGTATGTAAGTGAGGTTTATGAGAGAGATGACGGAAAGCTATGGCTCTCGTCCGTTTTCAAGCCTGCTGTATGGGTTCTTGATCGCAAGTGAGTTATTCCGTTTGTTGTACGTCATGTATTAATAAATGTCTCTTGTGTTTCTAGAGTATTTACATCCAGTTTACCTTCAAATCTATTATGTTATTTTCTTAATAAATATTGAATATTAATTTCTACAGTAAGTGGGAACATCGTAAATAGAGATTTTACCTTAATAAAATCTCTCAAATGTATATATAAATATTCATATTTTATTGTAGACATTTCAAAACTAGACTTTGAGATGGATTTTTAATGACTTCAAAATATCCAATTAAAATATATATACATTTGAGAGATTTTGGTTTAAATATTTTTCACTAATGATGGTCTTAGACATTCATAGTTTTGTGCTTTTAATTGTTGGTCATGTTCGTTTGCGTATTGGTATGATTTATAGACACGATCATCGACCAAATATTATTCATTTGTTATCACCGATTTATGATTTATGCGACTTGCAACCTTAACTGAGATATGCAAGCAAATATTATTCATTTTATTTCACAGGTTCTTACGAACTGTAGGTTGCAAAATTTTTAAATTTGTAATCTCATTTTTCGGTGATTTAAAATTGTAATTTATGATTGGTCGTGCGATCATAACGAACACAACCTATAATTTACAACCCATGACTTAATCACACGATCAGTCGCTCGATAACAAGACAAGCATTAAGCTGTGAGTAGTAGCAACTTGTAGAACGTAAATCGCAGATTGCAAGTCACAGCGATACAACATAGCCATTTTACATTTTTTTGTATGACGTTTTTTGCTAAAAGGATGGTGCCAATTCAAAACAACCAAAAAAGTATCAATGGAAAAAAAAAAAAAAAAGAATAAACAGGGGATTTGGATCAAAACCTATAGTAAACTATGGTAAGATTTCTAATAAGAACGAACAACTAGTTAGTCTATAACAGAGTTTATAAAAAACAATAATATAATTGATTTCGGCACCGACTGCATTATCATGTCGGTATTGATTTCAAACCTTTGCAACTTTTGTGGTGGAAAGAAAGAGTGTTACTTTGAAAAAATGACTTCGATTTTGATTTGCATTCGATTAGCTTTTATGGCCAACTTGCCCCTAAATAAAATAGCAGATTTTATATAGCTTTCTGGAAAAAAGAAAACAAGGGTCCTACGGATAAAATCATCTTTCTCAGCTTTCAAAGAAAGCTATGTGCTTGAATGGTTTCGGTTGTCGACAAAAAAAAAGGTTTCGGTAAAACACTAACAAAATGCCAAAAAAGAGTGGACTAACTACAAACAGAGAAGACCCAGTATGTTGTGTTCAATTATTTGAGAGGCCTAGTGTATTTTTTGTCTGTTCGATCGTATGGTCATTTGACAAATCATACACATGTACTTATCTTTTATATATTAATTCACAAATCACTGGTGAATCAGAACTAGACACGTGGCATTAGTTTAAATTTAAATTTAAAAATTGCAAATACAAAGAACATTTTAAAGAAAATCGTTTATCTATTCATATAACTAAATTTTATTGCTTTTTCGTTAAAAAAGCTATAGATTCTTCTGGACATGCAATCGCTCCATTGAATCTTTATTTGAGAGTTTGATATAATTTCTATTTCTAACAAGACAGATGAATGACTTCTAACGATTGTATCAACACTGTCAAAAATACAGTTCTATGTCTGGGTTGACATAGTCTCCGGGCAAACAATAGCACAACAATACTATTCAAAAAACAAATTTTTAAAGTTGGCGGATTAAAATTAAAATCTAGGTTAGTGAGACTTAATAATAAACTATGTCTAAATTCTTTAATACTAAAATCATTATTCATGTCATGTTGACTTTTTCCTTGAACCTTTTCTTTTCTAACCTTAATTATGATTTTTTCCTTTCATTTTTCTCTTTTGTATGTCGGCGAAAACTACATATTTATGCTTGAAAATTGACTAGATTGATTCTCGACATATGCTTGAAAATGTTTATTGGTTGCAATGATTATTTGAACAAGGAATGTAGGGAGCTCCCCTAAAGGATTTATAAGACCCCCTAATAAACTTGAGAAGCACCATAAGAGGAAAAAATATGTGGCGATAACTAGAATTAAAAAAAAAAACGGGACTTAAATGGTAGATAAAACGAGAAGGAGCCCTTGTGCCGCTAACCGATATCAAAGCCCGACTTTCATTCCGGACAGTCTCGTTTGGCTCATGGCTTAGGGTCGGGGTGGTGCTGGCTGGAGGGAAGGAGTTTTTGGTCGAAATGCGCCTTCTAGACGAGGTCATGTTAGTCCACGAGCTGAAATCACACAATATGGAGACTAATAGGCTGGAACTTTGTCGGAGCCGACTAAATCTCCTTAGTCCTACGGTTTCATTACCATCCTCGCACTTCAAAGTAATTTTGTTTCGACCCGCCTTTCACTACGGAGCTGTTCTGTGTTTAGGTTAGGAGCGATGAATCTAACCAAGAATGCACCGAAAGATGAGAAGTGTTGGTCCCGTGCTCCACTCTTACTCTAAAGAGACCAATGCTAAGATCAAATATGTAACTTGGTTTTTGTTTATCATCAATGGTGTACAATGCTTTCGTCTCATGTGGTTCAATTAGTTGGTCTAAGAACCGGCTCTTCTTGGGTCGTAAGAAGAGTGTCGTCACTACAAGAAAACAGCAGCATACCGAGGGAAAAAATCGTCGGTATGTCATCGGAATAACGTTATTCCGACGACATACCGACGAAACAAATCCTCGGAAATAACTCCTCGGAAATTCATTTTTTCTCGGAAATCCCTCGGAAATTTCCGACGGAATTCCGAGGAAATGAATTTCCAAGGAAACTCCGAGGACCACCAGTTCGTCGGAAAGGTCCTCGGAATATACCGAGGGAAAAATTCCTCGGGATATTTCGATGGACTTTCCGATGGTCCAATCCTCGGAAGTTCCGACGAAATGTTCCTCGGAATTTTCATCGGGAATTTCCGAGGAACGGAGCCCTCGGAAAATTCCGAGGAACGGGTCCCTCGGTATATTCCGAGGAAGGAGTCCCTCGGTATATTCCGAGGAAATGTTCGTCGAAAATTTCCGAGGGTTCATTTCCTCGGAATTTCAAAAAAAATTAAAATTTTGAAATTTAAATTCGAAAATATAAAATTAAAATTAAAATTGAAAACATATTAGATAATATTCAAATTGTACAAATAAAAAGAAAACATTCCGAGTTTTTGAAAAAAAAAAAACTATGGGTCTTGCACGCTCGGGAACACCTCGTTCGGGTACATCCTCTGCATCATCTCCATCATTTGCTGGTTCAGCCTCCTCTGTGCCTCATAGCCCGCCTGTTGAGCCGCCATCTGGGTCTCCAACAAAGATAT
>NC_027753.1:20843715-20845794 GCF_000695525.1 Brassica oleracea var. oleracea | reverse complement strand
AGGGCGGTGGTGCAGAAGAAGGAGGAACCGACCGGGTGCGACGACCCAAACCGAACAAACGTCCCTTCTTCTTTGGGACCGACTGAATAGAAAAAAGCCAAATTTAGAAATTTAAACCAAGAAATAAATGAATTGAACTTTAAAAAAAAAGAACTTACGGATTCAACGATTTCGTTGATTCGACACCGATACAAGTTGTTCGAAGCCGTCGAATCGTCATCCTCGGTTTGAAGCTGAGACACTTCGTCTACCACCTGAGTTTGGACCAGGTCGACCACGACCCTCATAAGAACGTCATCAATCTGGCCGGTCTTCTTGTTGGTATACGCCCTCTTCATTAGGGCGAGATCATCAACCGGCTCGCCATAATTTTCTTCCGCCTTGAAAAAAAACATAAATTAAAGAAACATTAGAAATTAGAAGAAATGCACAATAAATTAAAATTCTGAAACTCAATAATTGAAGAAAAAACGGCTGAACTTACCATGCGATCCCCTAGAGTTGCAATAGATTGAGCACCCAAGTTATGCTTGTAGATGCCCTTCCCTTTACGGTCGCTCCTGCGGTTGGTGGAGTTGGTGGAAGAAGTTTCTTTCGTCTCTTCCTTATCCCAATGCGCACACAACTCCGTCCAGACCGTGTTATTGATCGACTTTGGGACCTTTTAATAATAATAAAAAAGAAAATAGTTTAATAAATTAAAAAATAGTTTAATAAATTAAAAAATTGTTTAATAAATTAAAAACAACCTTGTTGATTTCCCACTTCTTCTTCCACTAGTGGATGTGATTCCCACAGTTGTCCATAACTTTATGGACGAAGTGGTGATAGATAAAGCATATTTAAAAATTAGTTCTAATAATTATAATAAATGAAAAAACATATTTAAAATATAATTTTTAATCACAAATAAAAAAATAGTTTTACAAAAAATAGTTATAATAAATACAAAATAGTTTAATAATTACAAAGAAATAGTTTTAATAAATAAAAAATTGTTTAATAATTACAAAAAATAGTTTTAATAAATAAAAAATAGTTTAATAATTACAAAAAATAGTTTTAATAATTATAATAAAAAAACATATTTAAAAATTAGTTCTAATAATTATAATAAATAAAAAAACATATTTAAAAATTAGTTCTAATAATTATAATAAATAAAAAAACACATTTAAAAAATAGTTTTTAATCAGAAATAAATAAATTGTTTTACAAAAAATAGTTTTAATAAATAAAAAATTGTTTAATAATTACAAAAAATAGTTTAAAAAATAAAAAATAGTTTAATAATTACAAAGACTAGTTTTTAATCACAAAATTAATAAAAACTAAAAACAAAATTCCAAATCAAGTGAATACTATAATCAAACTCGATTTTACATAATCCTACCATTCACCCTAACAAAAATCTATAAATATCATTCCAAAATCATCAAATCTACTTAAAAACCTAACAAATCTAACCTAAGAGAGTGGGATAGGGTTCATACATGATCAGTGACTGAAATTGAGGAGGATTAGGGCGTTTGGCGTTCGGCGGAGAGAAGAAGGAGGCATTCGACGAGAGAGAAGAAGGAGGTTCGGCGGAGAGAAGAAGAGAGAAATGGGGAAGAAGATCTGGTTCGACCTAATGTTATGAGGCGTCCGACGAAAAATGTCCGTCGGAATTTCTTCGGACTAATTAAATATTTCTATCGGAATTTCCTCGGAAATCATTAATTCAATTTTCGCGAAATATTTGGCGGCTTGGTTTACCTGGTTAAATGAAAATATTCCGAGGAAACAGGGTTTGGGGTTTCAAAACATCGATTTTTTTTTGCCGTATTTCATTTCTTATACAATTGTAATGCATACCATTGAGGATTCTTTGTATAGATGATCATAAACCATGAAATAACAAAATTTCAAAAATAATTGTAAGTATTCCCTTTACCGTTTATTAAAGTGTATAAGTGTTTCTCTTATGTTGTGTGGTTTTCGTTCATGCAATCGTAAAAGTGTTTGTTATTGGGTAAAACACCAAAGTTTGACTTCATAATCTGGTTAAGACACTTAATGAAGGTTATATACGTGTTA
>NC_027753.1:20824577-20839591 GCF_000695525.1 Brassica oleracea var. oleracea | reverse complement strand
AATTCCGACGGAATTCCGATGCCAACGGCTAGTTTGTCGGAATTTCCTCGGAATTTTTAAAATTCCCCAACGGCTCTCTAACGGCCATAATATATCCTCGGAATTCATCGGTTTTTTCCGAGGAATACATTTTTCCTCGGTATTCCATAAGAATATTCCGACGGATTTATATTTCCTCGTAATTCCGTCGGTATATTCCGAGGAAATTCCGGGGAAACCAAATTTTGTGTTTCCTCGGAATATCCTCGGGATATTCCGAAGATTTCATTTTCCGTCGGAATGTCTGTCACAATACCGCTGTTTTCTTGTAGTACGTGTTCAAAAGGGTTAAAAATTGCAGCAAAGGTTTAGTTGGTAGTGTAGGATCCATTTTAGTGATTCTAGATTATACTAATCTCTTTGTTGTAAGTGTGGTTGAAACACTGTTGTGGTGTAAAATCATGTGTACCCTTCTTTGGTTAATGAAAAGTGGATCCTGAGTTAAAAAAAAAAAAACGAGGAGGAGTGGACTAACTACAAACAGAGAAGAGCCAGTTTGTTGTGTTCAATTATTTGAGAGGGGCGTAATGTATTTTTTTTGTCTGTTCGATCGTATGGTCATTTGACAAATTATACAAATATACTTAAATCTTTTATATATTAAAGCACAAGTCACCTAGCAAATCAAAATTAGACACGTAGCTTTAGTTTAAAATTTATAATTTAAAAATGCAAATACAAAGAATTAAAAAAAAACTGTTTATATATTCAAATAACAGAATTTTATTACTCTTTTCGTTTAAAAACTAGATGAAACAAAAATCTATAATATCTCTTTCAACTACTTCATGATCTCAAAATCTCTGAACCGTTAGCCTTTCTCAGGTAGTTTTTCTTATTTTATACATGTTAAAATTGTATAGAGATATTAATTTTGTTTACTTTAGGAGTAACATACACATTTGTTTTTATTTTTCTTATATAATGTTACCTAACTTTGCAGAGTAAATATACAACCAGAAATGAAGAAAAGATAAATACACACAGAGAATAACTAAAAACTGCAAGAGATAACGTCGGTTATTCTACAAGAGAACATAAGAAAAACTAACCTGAGGCAGTTTATGCAAGTCATAAATATTACTTTTGTTGTGTCCGAAATTCCTTTTAAAAAAATTTATCTGATGTCCCTCAACTTTTTCTTACTATTTTCAAAATAACGTATTTCTTCTGTTTCAAAAAAATATTTTTAAAATTTTAAATATTATAAAATTATATAAATTTTATAAATTTTTTGTTACTAATGGATTTCTTATAATTAATTATCTATAACTTTTAACAAATAAATTTTTAAAAAATATAATTATACTTTTTTTGTATTTAAGCAGTTCACCATTAGTTAATACATTAAAAATGTTAAAAAATATATTTTTTGAAATAATATTATTCTAGAAGATAGTTCTTTTGGCCTGCAAGCAGTAGTGGGAATTATCCATTTTCTGGTCAAAGACTTGGTTGGATGCAAGATCTACTCCACGAAGAATATTCTGCCTAAATAGTAGACACATGTAATAAATAAGAATTTTGAAAAGTTTTTTTTTTTTGAAAAATAGAATTTTGAAAAGTTCATATTTTGTGATTCTCTATTTCTCATAATTTTAAACCAATAAATACCATTAAATTTTTAAAGTTTATAATTAATTATAATTAGTTGATATAAAATGTATTATAAATACAAAATATATATGTTTTAAAAAGTTATTTTCTAAAACATGCATCTTTATAAAGTGGATAGTAGATTATTTTGGAACACAGATGAGAACGGCGTTGAGAAGGTGGCGGTAGATTATTTTGATGGTTTGTTTAGTTCGACTAATCCAACAGAGTTTGATAGGTTTTTGGAAGAGATAGGGTCATCAATCTCGCCTCAGATGAATGAAATGCTACTGCGATTAGCAACGGAGGAAGATGTTCGACAAGCTTTATTCATGATGCATCCGGAGAAAGCGTCAGGGCCGGATGGAATGACAGCTCTCTTCTACCAGCATTCCTGGAACATTATTAAAAAGGATGTGGTGGAGTTGGTGAATAATTTCTTGGTTATAGGAGATATTGACTCCCGGTTAAACATAACTAATATTTGTATGATTCCAAAAGTGTAGAGACCTACAAGGATGATAGAACTAAGACTGATAAGTCTATGTAACGTTGGTTATAAGATTATTTAAAAAGTGTTTTGTCAAATACTGAAAAGTTGTCTCCCCCGGTTAATTTCGGAAACACAATCGGCTTTTGTAGCAGGAAGGTTAATATCAGATAATATTCTTATTGCGCAGGAAATGTTTCATGGTTTGCGTACTAATAAGTCTTGTCAAAATAAGTTTATGGAAATTAAAACGGATATGAGTAAGGCATATGATCGGATAGAGTGGAATTTTATTGAGGCTCTCCTTCACAAAATGGGTTTTGATCCTCATTGGATTAAATTAATGCGAGGGTGTTTATCTTCAGTTCAATATATAGTACTTCTCAATGGGCAGCCACATGGCCTTATAACCCCTCAGCGGGGATTACGTCAAGGGGATCCCTTATCTCCTTACTTATTTATTATGTGTACTGAGGCTTTAATTTCAAATATAAAAAAGGCAGAGCGGGTGAAACAATTAATTGGTATGAAGGTAGCCAGAGCGTGTCCAACAATCTCTCATCTGCTATTTGTAGATGATAGTTTGTTCTTTTGTAAGGTAAACAAAGAAGAGTGTCAAACTATTCTCAGGATACTAAAGGATTATGAGGCTGTCTCAGGTCAACAAATTAATTTTCAGAAGTCATCAATTCAATTTGGACATAAAATTGCTGAATCCAGCCGTCAAGAGTTGAGAGATTGGGAATTCAGAACCTAGGGGGAATGAGTTCTTATTTAGGATTGCCAGAAAGTTTAGGCGGATCTAAGGTTCAGGTGTTTGGTTTTGTACAAGATCGTCTGAATAATAGGATGAATGGTTGGACTTTTAGATTTTTTACTAAGGGTAAAAAATAGGTGATTATTAAATAAGTGGTCACGGCACTGCCAAACCATGTAATGTCTGTGTATCGGTTACCGAAATCCACAGTAAAGAAACTAACGAGTGCAGTAGCTCAGTTTTGGTGGAGTCCCGGAGGAAGTACAAGAGACATGCATTGGAAATCATGGGATAAAGTATGTGTACACAAGGACAATGGTGGGCTAGGTTTCAAGGATTTGACTGATTTTAATACCGCGATTCTTGGAAAGCAATTGTGGTGGCTGATAGAGAAGCCAAATGCTCTTTTCTCTCGAGCTTCCAAAGGACGGTACTACAGAAGTGCTTCACCGCTGAAACCGATTCGCTCATATTCCCCGTCATATGGCTGGAGGATTATTATCTCTGTTAGATCTCTGGTTTGTAAAGACTAATTAAAAGGGTTGGAATATGGTCATCTATTTCAGTTTGGAATGACCCCTGGAACTCATTCACTCGTCCGAGACCAGCTAGCAAAAACCTTCATAACAGGTGCCCGGAACTCACAGTGGATTCTCTCATTAATCAGGAATCCAGAACATGGAATTTACAGGCAATTAGGACTTTGGTGGAACCCCATGATGCAAAAATGATTGTAAGTATTCCTTTGAGTAGGAATCAGATGGAAGATAGGAATGGATGGCATTTCACTAATAATGGAAAATACACGGTTAAATCAAGGTATCAAATAGAAAGGATATATCCTGACAAGGAAAAACCACCACAATTTTATGGACCCAATGTGAATATACTTAAGGCATTCTGCTGGAAAGTGAAGTGTCCTCCGAAGTTAAAACATTTTTATGGCAGTTGCTGACAGGTTGTATAGCAGTCACAAAAAAACTAAGAGCTAGAGGCATACAAGGAGATACATGTTGTGCACGGTGTGGAAATCCGGAGGAATCAATAAATTATGTGTTTTTTGAATGTCCCCCGGCACGGCAAGTGTGGGCACTATCTAAGATCCCATCAAACCCAAACTTTTTCCCTATTGGCTCTCTTTTTGTTAATATGGACCATTTTTTTTGGAGAGTTACCCCAAAAATGGAGGATCATCAGTTTGCATGGATATTATGGTACATATGGAAGACCCGGAATAATAAAGTTTTCAGTAACCTTGATATTGATCCGAGAGAAACGCTTAAATTAGCCGAATTGGAATCAACACTTTGGGCTGAGGCACATGTCAAAAATACTCCCAGGTTGGCACATGAGGCACAGAACATACCTAATGCAACGACTACAGGAAGATGATGTTACACAGACAATTCTTGGAAGGGTAAAGATTTATTTTCAGGAAAAGGCTGGTTCAGCACGCTACCGGGGTTTGAGGGTTTGTTAGAGACCAGGAATGTAAGGGCATGTCTCTCACCTCTTCATGCGGAGATGGATGCACTCATTTGGGCGATGGAAAGCATGAAAAATCTAAGACAGTTTAGGGTTACGTTTGCTACATATTGTTCTCAATTGGTGAAGATGGTTTCGAAACCAGAAGAATGACCCGCATTTGAAAGTTACCTGTAAGATATTAAACTTTTGAGAAGAAACTTCATCAACTCAGATATCATTCATGTTCTCAGGACGGAAAACATAAAAGCGGATCGCTTGGCACGCAGTGCTCAGACACAACTGTCTTTCGTCGTACACATGGATGCAGAGTTGCCACATTGGTTTATAGAGTCTACATGAGACTGTGAATGTTTGCTGTTAAAAAAAAATGTATTATAAATAAAAAATCTTTAATAAATGTTAAGGCCCAGTTCGTTTCAGAACCGCTACGGCAGCAGCAGCGACAGAAAATATAACAGTGATTCTATTAATTAATGGACTGAAACGTGGGTGACGGAGCTATTTAGTGTCGCAGCGGCAGATCTATTACAAACAAGAGACGTCGCTGAAAAAATTGGCGTCCATAAAAGACGTCACGGAGTTATCCGGAGATCACTTCCAGCGACTATTTTTGTTCCACCATAGCTACTTCGCTCTTCATTAGTGTTAATTTTCTGGTCGCTGCCGCTACCGCAGCGATTCCGTAAGGAACAGGGCCTAAGTCACATCACTCACACATATTCTTTTCCACGCTGAATGGCGCCGCTCCGCTTCTGTTATCATAGTCGTCGTTTGTTATTTCTTCTGGTCAGCAATAATAAAATCAGACCCAATATCAGTCTGGATTCAAATGACACGCATCCAAAAAACATTGTCTGTTGCTATTTATTAACTATTATTTTTGTTACATTTTTAATTATATAAACAAAATAACTAAAATGTAGATCTAGCACCACAATTAAGTTTATTATTATTTATATATACGTATCCTACTATATAAAAATGGTTAAATCCCTCGTTTCTAAGCCCTGCCACATGGATAAAATATTGTGAACCAACCAAGATGCCATGTCATCCGGAGTGGGCTTGAGTTAAAAAAATAAGCTATTTTCGAAGCCCATTCGACCCATCTCGAAGCCCATTCCCGAGCCACTCTCTCATAGGTTTGCATAATCCCGTGTTCTAAACATCTCTCTCCTTCTACACCTAACCCTAATCGCCGTCTCATCGTGTTCTACACATCTCTCTCCTTCTACACCTAACCCTAATCGCCTCCTCATTCCTTCGTCGATTCTCTTCCTCTCCCCTAACTCCTCCCGCATAACGCCTCCGATGAGAGCGCTAGCACTTCAATGTGCTCTCATAAATCCCCCATTCAAGATCCCTACGGACCCTCCACATCCCCCCTCCGGCTCGATGATATCTAGACCCCTATATATACTCTTATCACTCTTACCACAGATCGTAAAATCCATACTCTTATCATGGTGAAAAACACTGCAATTCTTACCGGCGAAGCTTCTTCTCCTCTCCTCTTCTGACATGTTTCACCAGGACCCGGTGATTCCACCTTGCAGTTTAGGTTTCTTCATTTCTGGGAAGCTCGCAAGAATGTCAAAGGAGGACCCGGCATCCTTCTTGGGATCGAGATGCTTATGATCGATTCGGAGGTATGTCTTCATGTTTCCTTATGCATGTCGTTTTAGCTTATGGAATACACAAACAGTAAATTATTTAAGCGTATTTTTCAAAAACAAATTTGATCAATTGTGTTGAGATGAAATTATATAGGCGTATCTTGATAAAAACTTAATTGATTGGTTTGAGATGAAATTATATAGGCGTATCTTGATAAAAACTTAATTGATTGGTTTGAGATGAAATTATATAGGCGTCTGTTGATAAAAAACTTCATTGATTGGTTCCTGTCTTATTATGCATTTCGTTTTAGCTTCTGAAATACATGAATCGAAAATTATTTAAGCGTATCTTGAAAAAAAAATGACCAACTGGGTTGAGATGAAATTATATAGGCGTATCTTGAAAAAAAAACGTGATTGATTGGTTTGAGATGAAATTATATAGGCGTATGTTTTAAAAAAACTCGATTGATTGGTTTCAAATCATATTAGCGTATCTTTGATTTGTCTTCATGTTTCCTTATCATGTATCTATTACATGGGTGTGTCTTTATCAGAACTTAAACTGTTATATCATTCCAGTTTTGTTGTTTTGCTAACTCACAGCAACTATCTTGGAAAAAAAACTTGATTGATCGGCTTGAAATCAGATTAGCGTATCTGTGATAGAGATTAGGTTAATATAAAACATGGCTCTGAGTAATACGAGAAGTGGAAAGATTGTTTTTGTTGCCTTATATCTATCTATTTGAACGGTTGATTAGGTTAATATAAAACATGGCTCTGAGTAATACGAGAAGTGGAAAGATTGTTTTTGTTGCCTTATATCTATATATTTGAACGGTTATAGTTTTATATATTGTTCAAATAACACACTCTACTTTAAGATATTTGACTGACCCAATATTGTCTCTCTGTTATGTAGGGTACTGTGGCTCAGGGGTTCATCGGTCAGAACCGTCGCAACCAATACAAGAAAGAGCTCAAGCGTGGGAGGATCTACACACTGACAAACTACTATGCATCGAACAGCAAGGTGATGTACCATGTTGCTGACCAGAGGCTGGTAATTTGCATCTCACACGCCTCTGAGCTGAGGAAGGTGGAAGAAGACATTGAAGCCATTTTGACAGAGTGCTTCAGAATCCATTCCTTTGCAGATTTTGAAGCCAACTGCGATCTCAGAGGAGATCTTCACGGTAAGGGTTTAGATGTTTTCTTAACAAGTTTAAACCAGTACAGCTTCTCAGTTGATTGTTTGTAACCGTTTGAGTAACAATGCGTGTAACTTTGTGTTGTAGATGTTGTCGGCCACCTTAAGCTTGTGGATGGGCATCCTCTCCATCAGCGTCCGGTTTGGTGCACCAAGGATGACTCAGCTTCTCGGAAAGTGATGATTCATTTGCAGCTTAAAGAGTAAGCTACTATAATTCAGCCATTGTTTTTTAATTTATGATCCTTACTGAAACATCTATTCTTTCTTAATCTGCAGTGGTCCAGTGATTAACGTTTACCTATGGGACGAGGCTGCGGATAATTTCCGCGTGAAGTTTGACGCATGTGCAGACACTCCAATGGTTCTATTGGTTACAACGGTCAATCCTAAGAGACTCGGTGGTAATATCTCACACTCCATATAAGACTTCCTAATCACTCAAATTCAATTAGATAACCCTATCACTAACTGCTTCTGTATTGACAGGGAAATTATGCCTAAGTTCAATGTCTTCATCAAGAGTGTTTTTGGACGAAGAGGTTGACCCCACCAAGGAATACTTGACATGGTTAGTATTTTACATAACCCTATCACTAATCACTCGCACTCAGTTACACTCAGTTATGGTTCAGATATTTTTCACTTGACCGTTTTTAACAACCTTGATGATCGCCTGTTGTTAAAATTTTTGGCAAGGTTGACCATGAACCCTGGTGCAACTTCTTCGGTCAACCCTGTTGAGGTGGTTAAAGCTGAGACGCTCACAATAAGTGAGATTGCTGCCTTCATCAAGCGTGAGCCTGCTAAGGTAATCCCATTTGGTTATTAAAATCCAAACATTTTCTGAATTAAGTTGCTGACAACCTTTGGTATGTGATTTCAGGTTGCCTACTTTGACTGCATTGCCACAATTGATGATGTCAAGCTTGGCACTGAGGGGTATTACATTGCTTGCAAGGATTGCCAGACAAAGCTAAACCGCGGGCCGACAACACTGCTTTGTCCAAAATGCGGCAATGAAAATGCTACTGCTGTAGCCAAGTAAGATTCTCCATTCTAACATGTTTCATCCTACAATGTATATACTAATCACTTGCCTTTGAAACAGCTACCGGGTGGAGAAGTCTGTGTATGATAATGAGGAGCAGCGCACGTTCATCATTCTCGGAGATGCTGGGAAAGAGCTCACTGGCAGAAAAGCAACAGAGTTGATAGACACATATGTTGAGGTAATAATTATTTTGTTGATAAATGATAATTTTGATAATGTTGACACTTATTTTCATCATAAAGTGCTACCAATTTGATAAATGATTCTGTTATAATAGGAAAATGGGGGAAATGGGGCTGAGCTTGAGGTTCCACTGCCACAGTGTTTTATCGATGCAATAGGACAGACTAAGAAATTCAGGATCAAGGTGGCGCCCTACAATTTCACATCTACACGCCTATCCTTGACTGATACCAAAATTGTCTCATCAGCAGTTTTGCCACCAAAGAATCCCCCACTAAACACGCCACCAGAAACTGAAGTGGAAATCTCAGATGTAGCTAAGAGCAGTGGTGGTGGTACTTCAGCCACTGACGGCCAGAAGAATGCAAAGCGTACCAAGCGTAGTGGCTAGATCAGATGCAGTAAAGTCACTCCATTAGTGGCAGTTACAGACTGTCCAGTCATCATACTACTCTAATAACAGTCTTCTTATTTCTCTTTAATCAGTTTGTTTTTTCTTCTTGCTAAGACAGTTTGTTATTGGAAAAACCTTATGGTTTGGTTTTGGTTTTCTTATTAAAGTTGTTTGGTTTTCATTATTATCTTGGTTATGAAACTATAGTTTTTAATGTCTAGGTGTTCATTATTAGACCAAAACAGGTTAAAAAAACAAAAAACATGCAGTCAATAAGGATTACGTACTTTATAAATCACATTATAGTAAAACAATGCATGCATCGAATCTTTAAGTCTAGCGAGAAGATCAGTTCAGATTCTCACATAGTTGCCACCATAAATCACGACATAAAAATATTCTTCTAGCATAAAGAAAATTTCCATAACTCATGCCATAATTGAAAAAAATATCTTCTACCATTAATCCAAATAACTAAAGATGTGGAAACAAAACCATAAGGTTTTGAAAAGATATTCGGCCTCTAATTGTAACCTCAATATGTCTCTACAATCTCAAACACCTGCTGCCTCCACCGAGATTCTCCTTCTATCTTCCCAACTACGTCTTCGAAGCCTGAAGAGCAAAACACCTACCGCCCCATTAGGTAAGAAATCGTATCCCATCAACCGGCTATACCCTTCGTCGCAGAAGCGAATTAGCTTCACATGGTTGCATCAATATCATCCCTCTTACCCAATCCTGGTTAACTAACTTTATTTATCCCAGTTTGGTTCATCATATCTTAGTTATTTCTCTTTTCCGTTTATTTGATTGTTTAAGGGACGGCTGTCCCTAAACACCATGGTGAAACCAACTTCCAAAGATCCCCTACTTCTAGGAGGTATTTTGAATTTCCAATTTATTTTTTGAATCAAAAACATTATTAGTATTATTATATTAATTTAATACTTGACTCCAAAACTCTAATGAAACAAATATAAAAGTTCATAATTATAATTATTTCCAAATGTAGGTTTATCTTCTATTTAGTTTAAATATATTTATAATTATTTACATCTTATTAAATTTGATTTGTTATATTATTTTTTTATACCTTACAACAAAGATATTAGTTTTCGAAAAATATGAAAAGTTAAAAATTACTTTCCCAAAACCCCACAAATAAGAAAAACCCAATACACCAGAAATTATATACTGTACCTTAACTATTATAATTTTTGAATCAGAAACATTCTTATTATCGAAATGTTAATAAAATGTTTAAACTTACTTTATATTTTAAAACTAAAAAATTAAACTGATATTTTTAATGAAAATTCACATGAATGAATTATTTTACATCTTATTAAATTTTATTTGTTTATATATGTTTTTAAAACATACAAAAGAAGGAAAATATTTTTTTAGTATCAGGTTCTATGTGGATAACAATTATTTAATATATTTGCGTATTATTATATTAATTTAATACACAAATCAAAACTCTAATAAAACAAATATAAAAGTTCATAATTATAATTATTTACAAATGTAGGTTTACCTTTTATTTAGTTTAAATATATTTTTAATTATTTACATCTTATTAAATTTGATTTTTATAATATTTTTTTATACCATACAACAAAGATATTATGTTCCGAAAGAAGTTAAAATTACTTTCCAAAAACCCCACAAATAAGAAAAACCCTATACACCCCAATTATAAACTGTACCTTAACTATTATATTTTTTGAATCAGAAACATTCTTATTATCGAAATGTTAATTAAATGTTTAAACTTACTTTATATTTTAAAACAAAAAAAATAAACTGATATTTAAAATGAAAATTCACATATATTAAAACAAGGAAAGTCATAGTGTCAAATTATTTGACATCTTATTTGTTATAATATGTTTTAAAACATACAAAAAAAGAAAAATATTATTTTAATATCAAGTTCTATGTGGATAACAATTATTTAATAAATTTGTCTATTCTTTATAATCATAACTTAATTTATTAACAATATTTTTCTTTCCAATATCAGAGTCATCAAGTTCGAACACAACGAAACGTAAACGTGGACGGCCGCTAGGAGTACGGAATAAAGTGAAAGGTATACACAAAATTAAATCACTGAATCCAGCAATGTTCTATATTATTCAATTATTAAAAGCCCAAATATAATAGAGACATGTCTCGACTATTTGGTCCAACAAAATGATTTCATTTATTTATTCTACTTATTCCCGAACAGCTCCATCCGCAAGAATTGTGCCACAACATTTCGCCCCACAGTTCTTTGACCGTAAGTTATCCAACTATAACTTACAAAAAACTAATACTATATAAATATTTACAATGGTTTTGTTAAGTTCACACATATATTTTACTAATAATGGTTTTATGGAAAAAAATGTATCCTCCGTAGGTGGCTGCGACATTTGTGCGTTACACGGTACATAGATTCCTAAAGGATAACATTTTTAGTCTATGTTAAATAGACTAGCTGATTATAAGACACAATTTACATTTAACTCCATGTAGTGGCAAGAAAAAAATGCATGTGGCATGCGAAGGGCAATATTACCATCAAAACGTACATCAAGAAGGATAGAAGGTAAGCATCAAATAGTATAACTACAACTTCTCATTAAAACAAATTAATTATGTGGAATAACCAACAACAAGTTTGTTTATAGGACCTAGCACATCTACGCCCGCACAAAATCGGCAACTCGGCAGAACTAAAGGAAAAGGTACATATTTTCCTACTTTAGATACATTATATGGTTACATATTAAACCATCAGTAGAACTTGCATCATATTAAGTTCTCATGGTGCAATACTTTTTTGTTAAATTAAATAAATCAAAAAATTATTAAAAGGTAAAATTACACTAATACCCTAAATATATAAAAAAATTAAAAAACTAAAAAAAAAATTAAAATTTTCTTTTTAATAATAGTTTTAGATAATATGTTTTCAAATTTGAATTTTTTATACCTTTTTAAAAAACTTTTTTATTTTCGAATTTTATTTAAAGTTTTTTCCAAATTTTCTTTTTGTAATTTAAAAATACTTTTTCAAGCTATTTTTAAATTTTTTATTTTCAAATTTTAAATATTTATTTTCTTTTTTACAAAATTTTAAACCTCAATCCCAAATCCCGACCCCTTAACTCTAAACCCTAAGGTTTGGATTAGTTAACCCTAGGGTATAAGTGTATATTTACCTCTTTAATGAAACATTTTGGTCATTTAGATTCTTAGAGTCTATATTTGTGACATAAACTTTTTTACTGCTATTCTAGGGTATTTCCCAATTAAAATTATTAATATAATCATTTATTAAACATATTTCTTAAATTTACAGAAAGTTTAAAAAAGGAAAAATAGATACGAAAACAATTTTATTAGGGAGTCGTTTATAGAAATCTGTTGAACACAAAATAAAAAAAAATAAGTATTTTTTCGGGTCAACTAACCACTTACCTGATAAGGGAGTTGCCACTGGTTCCAAATAACTATTAAATCATCTAATAGTCGTCTCTCGAGTATTTAATGTTTTCAGCCCCTTCAGATGTGTCATCCTCCTCTGAAGCAACAAACAACCCAATTTTAGAATGCCCATCGTGTGGTGCTTTGGTTTGGCAATCCGAGAGCACCAGAAGAGACCCTAGAACGAAGGAGTTACGCTTTAGCATTTGTTGCAACCAAGGACAGATAAAACTTCCGCCTCTCAGACAACCTCCACCCGTGTTAGAAAAGCTACTGCAATGTAAACCATTTCGCGAGACAATCCGAGTCTACAATGCCCTCTTAGCTTTTACATCTATTGGAGCGAATATAGATTACAATGTTGTTTTCGGCAGAGGGCCATTTACATTCCGTATTCAAGGGCAGATTTACCACCGTATCGGATCCCTCATTCCTAAGCCAGGTTTACCACCCAAGTTAAGAATCGGCTGGACGCTTTAGGCCAAACAACCTCTGAAGGCAAAGCAGATGAAGCCACATTAAAAGTCCTTATAGAAATGATGGATGCCAACAATTGCCTTGCAAAGGTTTTTAGGCGGGTTCGAGATCGGTATGAGGCGAACTCCAAACAAGATTTTACAATCAGTCTCATATCTGATAAAGGGAAAGGCAAACAATATGACTTACCTCAATCAAATGAGATAGCTGGACTTATTGTTGGCGACATGTCCGACACTATCTGTGAGAGAGATATAGTCGTCCAGTTTCAGTCAACTAATTTGAAGGAGATACGAGATGATCATCCGCTATACATGAGCCTCCAGTACTCACTTTTGTTCCCTTATGGTGAGTATGGTTTTAATACCGAAATTTCATTGCATTTAGAGGAAGGAAGCTCGAGGACAAGAAAATTTCTCAGTATCCGAAAATTTTATGCCTTCCAAATACAAACTCGGTTAAAGGAAGGAATGACACTCATTAAGTCTGGTCGCCTCCCCCACCAATATGTTGTCGATGTATATTCTGCGATCGAGGAAGACCGTCTTCGATGTGCAAGGAACAATCAAGACGTTCTAAGAGCTGAATTATACAGTAATGTTTGTGATGCAGTCGGAAAAGGTGACACCGAGGCAAGGACGGTTTGTAAGAGGTTTATTCTACCACCAAGTTTTACTGGCGGGCCTCGTTATTTGATTGAGAAATATCATGATGCAATGGCGATATGCAGACAATTTGGGAATCCCGATTTATTCATCACAATGACGGCAAACCCAAATTGGAAAGAGATAAAAGACCATTTGGCAACATACGGCGGTGATAGCCCGAATGATAGACCAGCTATTGAGTGCCGAGTTTTCAAAATGAAATCGACCAGCTGCTAGATGATTTTAAGAAGGGTACATTCTTCGCCCCATACACAGCAGGTACTCTCTTTAATTTGAAAATTTTAATTCACATTTTGCTTCTTATAACAAATTGAAATCATTTCTGTATCAGCTCTTCATAGGATTGAGTTTCAAAAAAGAGGTCTTCCCCACGCACATATTTTGTTGTGGTTTGGAGACTACTCAAGGACCCCCAACCCAGAAGAAATCGTCAAGATTATTTCGGCCGAATTTTCAGACAAGCAGAAAGACCCCGAAGCCTATGAATTGGTTGCAAAGCACATGATCCATGGGCCATGTGGAGTCCGTAGACCTCGATCACCATGAATGGAGAATCATGTGTGTGCGAAGAAATTTCCCCGCCCATTTACTGAGTCTACATCAATTGATAAGTCTGGGTACATAATATATCATCGCCGCAAGAACGAAAATGCTAATGTTTTAAAGGATGGAATTCTTCTAGATAATGCTTCTGTCATCCCTCATAACATAGAAATCCTCAAGAAGTATGCAGCTCATATAAACGTGGAATGGTGCAATAAAACATCCGCTATCAAGTACCTTTTCAAATATATCACAAAAGGAGTCGCCAGAGCGACAGTTCTGATTGAGAAAAGACCCGACCCACCGACATCAGAAAAAGGAATCGACCCGCAGTCATCCGAGAAAGGCAAGGAAAATGTCAAGAAAGCAAGGAATGAGATAAAAGAGTATCAAGACTGTCGATACTTATCAGCTTGCGAATCCATGTGGAGGACTTTTACTTATTCTATACATAAACGCCAACCATCTGTCATGAAGTTGGTAGTCCATCTAAAAGGTGAACATAATATCAACATCAAAGATATGGATAACCTAGGCCGAGTTAACTCAAGCCAGGCATTGAAAAGACTATGTTTACCGAGTGGATGGTTCTATGCAGAACATCTTAATTCGCCCGCACCTTAACATATGTCCAGATTCCTGAGTTCTTCACATGGAACAATAGCACAAAAGTCTGGTCAGAGAGAAAGATAGGAACTTCAATTGGTCGGGTTGTTACAGTACATCCTGCTTCAGGCGATCGTTATTATTTAAGGATATTGATTAACTGATGTTAGGAGTTTTCAAGGCTCCTAAGACAAATGTTGTAGTATAAGTGATTGTCGAACCAGTTCTGAGGGATATCAAAGCACCGAGAATGCAAGTACTTACTTAATCTAAGTGCAACCGATGATTTAAAGGGGTTTTAAACTACTACTAATACTAGAAAGCAATTATAGAATGATACTTTCTTGACTAAGAGAAAAGAGAATTCATGGGCATAGGGATTAGACCTTGGGTGATCAAGT
>NC_027753.1:20823078-20823423 GCF_000695525.1 Brassica oleracea var. oleracea | reverse complement strand
TATCCTCAAGTGAACTTTCTAGAACTCATAGGGAGAGAGGTTTGAAAGTGGGAACTCATAGCCAAAAGAAACACAACTAGTACTCGATTCAACATCTAATCCTCAAATCAACATCTAAATTCAGCATTAGTACACCCTCTCTTATTATGCTCTAGCTTCTCTAGGCCTATCTCAACTCTTTCCATCCCTACACTCATCATTATGCATTCACACATGCAAATCAGCCAACTGTCAAGTTCATTAAGCTTAGCATCAAGTGAATTCTTGCAAATGGTCAATTGGTCCAAATCATTTCGGTAAGGGGACGCTTTTTAATCAAGTGAGTCAAGGGGTTCAAGATATATG
>NC_027753.1:20822337-20822870 GCF_000695525.1 Brassica oleracea var. oleracea | reverse complement strand
ACAAGAGATTTGTTACACTTTTTGAACACCTCTTAGCTCATACTGATTTTGCTAGCCCCCTTTTCTTTATTTTTTTTTTATATATATTTTTTTTTATTTTTGGGGGGCCAAGACTTTTCACAAATTGAGCTAGAAGTTTCTCTACTTATCCCATAAAGACTAGTCAATTAAACACAAGAGTTCACTCTTTTCCTTCAACTTTCTCATACTCCCAAATCAAACTTTACAACACTCACCCCCCCATCATATGGCTAGACGATAATGTGTCTAATCTAGCAAGAATGAAGATCAAGCATTGTCGTTCCCGATACTCTCAACATTATGTGCATGTAAGACTTTCCGAAAAAGGCCTCACTCATCAATCAATAAAGGCTTAAAAGGAGGGAAGGGCTTTGAGAATGGGTGTACCACTCGAGTTTGTCAAAAAGATTGGCATAAAGGATGTGACAACTCAAGTGTGTATATCCATGATTCAATACACAAGGAACCATGAGCAAGAAGCATTAAGTTCGTTCAGTTCAAATAAGGTTGTA
>NC_027753.1:20820528-20821316 GCF_000695525.1 Brassica oleracea var. oleracea | reverse complement strand
TTCCATCTCCTTCTTCTTTGCAGCTACAAACATCTTTCAGGAACCTGTTGTATTGAAGAATCAACACGAAAGCATCGATGATGGGCATTGCAGCCTGAGCTTCACTCATTTGCTTCTCAAACAGAGCTTTGTACTTCTCTAGCAGCTGCCTCTTGAATCTACCAGGGAATGGAAGTTTGGGTTCATAGGGAGGAGGAAGATGTCCAAGGGCTTGAGGGAGAAGGTGCCATTTGTGCTGGGCATTGAGTTCGATCCCAGGCGGCGATGAGGCTTTACACGAGAAACAATCTTCTCCAGGATTTCATCATTGATTTTCTCATTAACAATCACCACTTCATCATCTCAGTTGATGGCCACCTCCTCACCTAGTTTCTCAGCATCCCTGGTGAGGGTTGTAGGAGGTAACTGCTTACCACTCCTAAGGGTGATAGCTTTGGCCTCCTTGGGATTTTGGTCAGAATTTTCCAGGTAGAGATCCTTGCGGGCGATTCTGGTGAGTGTTCATGGAAGCAAACTGATTCTCTAAATTCTTGACTGTAGAAGCAAGATGTGACAATTTGTTGTTGAGCTCATGGTAGCTCCCATCAATCTTGGAATGAAGGTTCTTCAACTCATAACCAACATGCTTCTCACTTCTAGTCTGAGACTCCAAGATTTGTTTCAGCAGGGTGTCAGTGCTGCTCTCTTGAGGAGCAGAGGAACCAGACGAGGGGTTTTGCTGAGGCTGGTAGCTGCCTTGCCGGTTGTTTCGAGGCGGATAACCACTCTGTTGGTTGTTGGGATAGGAT
>NC_027753.1:20820108-20820308 GCF_000695525.1 Brassica oleracea var. oleracea | reverse complement strand
CTCGTCTGCTTATCATCTGTTCGACTGCCTCTGTCGTGGTCTCTACTGTAGACTGCATCACTCTTGACCATGTTGTCAACCAGCTCCTCTGCATCTTCCTCAGTTCTCCCCAAGAAGAACCCATTGCTAGCTGTATCCAGTCTGGCCCTGTACTTAGGAAGAGCACCACGGTAGAATGTGCTCAGCAAGCTCTCCTTAGA
>NC_027753.1:20819308-20819927 GCF_000695525.1 Brassica oleracea var. oleracea | reverse complement strand
ACTCCCACCGACGTGCCTTATCCCCCAAAGAGAAAGGGAATAGCTTAAGCTTTAAGGCATCTTTGGACACACCATTGGTTTTTGACAACCCACAGTAGCTGTCGAACTTGTCCAAGTGATCAAATGGGTCCTCTAGAGCCAAGCCATGATACTTGTTGTTCTCGATCATGTTGAGGAGTCCTGACTTGACCTCAAAGTTGTTGGCTTCTACAGCCGGTGCTCGGATTCCCAGTCTATGACCATGAATGTTGGACCGGTCATAAGTACCAACGGGTCGAGCTGCCCGCGGCTGGTGTTCTGCCCCTTGCGGTGGATCTGCCTTGTCAATATCCAATCTTTGCATGTGGGCTTGTTGTTCTTCTTCTCTTCTAGCTCTAGCACACTCCCTCTCTAAAGCTCTAATGTCTGCTGCTATTGAAACTAGGTTTGATGGATCCCTGCTCCTCAAGTTCATACACCTGAAAGTTAAAGGTAGGTGAAGAAGAAGAATCAGTAACAAAACAAAATAAAAATGACTTGGTCTCAAGTAAGTGACTAAATCTCTATGTTCAAATCTACTCAGAATTTGGCAACGGCGCCAATTTGATGTTAAGAGTTTTCAAGGCTCCTAAGACAAATG
>NC_027753.1:20803405-20818516 GCF_000695525.1 Brassica oleracea var. oleracea | reverse complement strand
GCACGTCGCTGCGAGAGGTCGCTCCCGGGTCGTTTCTTCGTGAGCGACCTGGCTGTGTCGCTCCGAAGACGTTGCTCCCGGGTCGTCTCCTCGCGAGCGACCTGGCTGTGTCGCTCCGAAAACGTCGCTCCCAGGTCGTTCCTCGCGAGCGACCTGGCTGTCTCGCTCTGAAGACGTCGCTGTGGTGAGGTCGCTCTAGGAGCTGGAGCGACTTCGCCTTGTCGCTCTAGGAGGTCGATCCGAAGCGTAAATGGCGAGCGAGTTCATGGCGTCGCTCCGGTAGGTCGCTCTGGCTGGAGCGACTTGAGATAGTCGCTCTGGGCTGGTCGCTCTTGCTGGGAGCGACCTTGGTAGGTCGCTCTGAGAGGTCGCTCCAGGATGCTCGATTTTGGTGTCTCCGGACGAGAGGATGCGAGCGACCTTGGTGTGTCGCTCCAACAGGTCGCTCTGAACATCGGGAGCGACTTCGGCACGTCGCTCTGGGAGGTCGCTCCAGGGGTCAAATCTGTGTGTTTCCGGACGTGAAAAAGCGAGCGACTTCGTGCGGTCGCTCTGGGAAAGTCGCTCCGGGATGTGGTGCACAGCGACTTCATGTAGTCGCTCCGGGAAGTCGCTCCAGGCAGTGCTCGTCCAAAGATCACTCTAATCACCTCCTTTGAGCTCCAAATGCACCCAAATGACTCCAGGAACTCCATGTGGTACTCCAATACCTAATAGAGACATATGTATGCAAAATGCAACCTAGACATGGCTAAATCCTAATCTATATGATGAAAATGCACATGAATAAATGGATAAAACAATGTAAATATGCAAGATATCATTAACAAAGTGAAGGGCCCGAGAAGTTATACAGAGCTTAATACCTTCAACGGGGTCATATATCCCGATTTTAAAAGCACTTGCTGCGCACGAGGTCTTCTCGCTAATGATGCTGAGTGGCAAGAAGGTTTGACCGAAATCAACACATGGGGTACACCTTCTCAGCTACGAGAAATGTTTGTCACGTTCCTTATCTATTGTCATGTTGCTAACCCCAAGGACTTGTGGGATAAGTGCTGGAAATCACTGAGTGAGGAAATCCTCTACAAGAAACGTAAGGAATTCAAACATGCACAGCTAGAAATAGATGATGCAAAGCTCGAGCAGTATACATTACTTGAACTCGAGAAGGTTTTGCAGAACCAAGAACACGCCCTTACTGATTTTCCAGGAATGCCTACTCCTGATCCTCTCTTACTTAAAGAGCTAGGTAATACTTTGCGGCAACAAGAGCTACAGTATAGTGTCGCCGAGGAGAAGAGTAGACATGACACCCAGTACAACTTGCTGAACGGTGAACAATTGGTCGTCTATCAAGCAATTATTGAGTCGACTCAGGACGACTATGGGAAGCTATTTTTCGTCTATGGGGCTGGAGGCACAGGCAAAACATTTTTATACCAGACAATCATTTCAAGACTGCGGTCAGAGAAAAAGATAGTCCTTCCCGTTGCTTCATCTGGAATAGCCCTACTACTACCAGGCGGCAGAACTGCCCACTCACGTTTCAATATCCCAATCGGTCTAAAGGCCACGTCAACCTGCCACATTACACCTGGAACTATGCTCGCAGAGTTAATAGAAAAGGCAGCTCTAATCATATGTGATGAGGCACCTATGACACATAGGCATGCTTTTGAAGCCCTCGATAAGTCCTTGAGAGACATTCTTTATTTGCATGATCCCAAAGCCAAAAATCTCCCATTCGGCGGAAAAACGGTTCTTCTAGGAGGTGATTTTAGACAGATCTTACCAGTCATCCCACAAGGCACCAGAGCTGATATTGTCTCTGCCTCAATAAGTCATTCATATTTATGGGAATCATGCCACAAATTCACGCTCCAGAAGAATATGCGCCTCAGTGAAGATGAGAAAGAGTTCTCCAACTATGTCCTAAGGGTTGGCGATGGGAACCCCTTACCTACTGAGATGAATGAATTTGATGAAGATGAAGAAGATCCACTCATTTCTATTGACCGAATGTTGGTCGAGGAGCTCAGCTCAGATCCTCACAAACAAATTCTAGAAACTACTTACGGGCGAACTGACCAATGGAAAGGAACCAAGCAAGACTATACAGAAAGGGCTATCCTTACACCAAGGAACGAAACGGTGGATGAGATAAATGAATACATGATATCTGAAGCTGACGGTGTTTCAAAGGAATATCTCAGTTCCGATAGCTTCGGTATAATAGACACTGATTCTGAGAACAATGAGACATTGTACCCAGTGGAGTATTTAAACTCATTGAGCTTTCCAGGCCTGCATGCACATAAGCTTACATTGAAAGTGGGTGCCCCTTTCATGCTCCTAAGAAATTTAAATCAAAAGAAGGGGTTATGCAATGGAACACGTCTGATTGTCATTTACCTAGGTGAGCGTGTTATCCAAGGTGAAATAGTTACAGGCTCTCATATTGGACATAAAATGTTCCTTCCAAGAATCATACTATCAGAATCAGTAACTAAGCATCCGTTCACCCTAGAAACTCGGCAATTTCCAATCAGGCTATGTTACGCAATGACAATTAACAAAAGTCAGGGTCAGAGTTTGAAAGGTGTCGTACTGTATTTGCCACAACCCGTTTTCACCCATGGACAGCTCTATGTTGGTCTTTCCCGAGTTACTACCAAGTCAGGCCTCAAAATTATACAAGGAAAGGATCAAAAGATAGGAAGAGTTAAAAACATAGTCTACAAAGAAATATACAACGGTCTACCTCACTTACCAGGTAATCCAATATTATTTGCAACACAATATACAGGATTATCCAAAAATACTAAACTCCTTTCTCTCCCTCACCCAGAATCACGAACAACTTTCTACACCATAAGATGCAAGCAACCAGTAAGTCTGCCGACCAAAAATCTCCCAACTCAATAATGAAGCTGTACTAACAAAATTCTTTTTATCAATAGGTCCGTCCGCAATAGAAAGTGCCAGCTCTACAAGACCATTCACAATATACTTCGCAGACATCGTCTACGTCTTATCTTATTTTAATTATTTTTCGTTATATATCAGATTCTATTCCCTTTGGACAATTACTTATTTCTACTGTCAAACTATTTTGTTTCTACGTCTTCACATCAAAAAAAAAACAAAACTTAACTCACACTTTCAGAAACTAAAACTCCAAATTTTAATAAAACATTACTTTAATTAAACATGTAATCCGCACGAAGCGCGGACACCGGCTCTAGTATTTAATAAAAAAAGTAACTAGAACTGCTAGAAAGGAAGAAACTAAAGACTTCTTTTTTCTTTTTATAAAAATTGTATCTTGATCACTTGTTATTGTTGAAGCTGAGTTCGATCGAGAATTGGTATGGACACAGACTAAATTCGACAGTGCATTAGTTCAAATGCGTTTGTATTAATCGGGAACGTATAACAATTTACAATAAAGACATAAACGGAAAAATAAGCCGGTGTCAGAGAGCTGGCCGGAAAAGTATAAGTCAACAAAAAGTACAACGATTAAGTTCTAATTTGTAGCCGCTAAGTGTGTATAAAATTTTGGATCCTTTTTTCCGTCGGTTTCCTCCTTATATAGATAAACTCTTCTTCTGTGTGCATTATGTCACCCTGACCCAATGACTGAATTACGTATCTCGGGCCGAGCAACTGGGCTTGATGGTCGGGCTTCCGAGCCAAGCTGGTGCACCGGCTTGCGGCGTCGAGTAAAGCAGTCTCAAGCCGATCATCAGCATTTAGTCGAGAGCTGTAAGTTTAAGCTGATGTCCTGAACTAACTTGACATCCGAATATCTATTTGATGGACTTTGAGGAGGGGTGAAATCCGTCTCCTACAATTATCATTACCAGAAAATAAAGAGAGAAGAAGATAAATACGGACGCTGGCTCATTTGTAAATAAAAATGACAAATCTGTAAACCACTAAACTCGAAAAGATTTTAGAATTTAGCACCCCTAAATATTTATAACATTTGACGCTTAAAATCTTTACTTTATGGACTTTATTCAAGAGCGGCCTGGCCAAACCACTTAAAGGGCACAAAACACGTTTTCCATGTTGCTAAGACCATTCCTATCCCCGGCGTTGGACCAGAGGGCTTAGAGTTTGATTCACAAGAGGCACTTGTTTATTATCTCTCTTGGTGACACTGCGATCAAATGGCCTTTTTATTGATCTTTTACAGAATTAGATTAGGTGTGTGAATCTTTTATCTTTTATACAGAAGCATTACATGTATTTTGATAAGATAATTGGGTTTCTAGTTTTCATAAAATACATTTGGATTCACGTTAATTTCATCGACTGCCAGTGCCAGGGTGCACAACCAAGTCTACGGGTCATGTGCCGCAGCTGATTTTTTTTGTTTTCTTTAACAACTATTATAAAGCTTATGGAATGTCACAACACTAGAATAAAATATGATGAGTGTGCCTCCGGCTAATTAAGTTTCTTCGTCTGCCTTGTCGACTGCTGAGGTTCACAATTCAGTTACATGCATATATATAGATTATTCATTCAACAAATGCAGTTCTTCTCTTTAATTGTCTTTAATATGATTTTAGCCATTGACCCCAAAGAAAAAGTTAATTATAGACCTAACCTGTCCGAAGTTTCTTTTGACAATTATTACATAAAGGGTTGACCATAAAATGTTTTAGTTTATTTTTTTTTGTCAACTATCCATACAATTAGAACAAGTACTGATCATACAAAAATATTTTCCAAGTAACACCTCAATTTGATCGTGTCTGATTTACAATGAAAAATAATACGCCGCTGAACCTAACCTCTTTTGATAGTGAATCTGCACATACATTTCTGCTCATATAGATATGGAACAAACTCACGCTTTCAAATTCCTCCTTCAAACTCTGAGGCACTTTAACCTCTGAAGCGAAGGCTATCAAGTCCACCGGGTTCGTAGTCATATCCACTAAATCTGAGCAGTCGGTCTCAAATCAGATAGAGTGGACATGCATAACTCTCAAGCACGATGCTGCACAAAGCAATCTTTCCATCTCATTATGTAGAGTCGAGGGGCTTCTGTAATAACACCATGTAATCCGAATGATTTAACACCCGTTATCATTATTGTTCCACCCTGCTGATCTATAAATTTTTCATCGATCCATGAAGTATTGATTTGGTAAGTTGGGATTGGGGATATCCAAAGAGATTCTATCTAGGATTTGGGGTATCCAAGGGGATTCTACCTCAAAATTTTCAATGGGAGAATCGTCAGGATCTTCGTCTGCTTCCTCCTTTTGCCTGGCCTTTCTCCAACGTTATGTCTCAAGAGAAGCAAGTGGGGAGTATCAACCAGAGAGATGATTTTCAGAGTTTTTCATTCTTCACTTTTCCAATGTACGAACAAATCCATGGGAAGTGTCGAATTGTGATTTCAATGAACCACAAATTTCTTCTTCCAAACAGAAAGTTCTTGTTTTGGTATCTAAATATACTCGGTAACTCAGAAAGAACAAACAGTACTGATAAAGTCAAAACCTATAAGGTTGGAGGATTAGAAATTTTTTTATTTACGACTCTAATAGACCACTACATCTTGAACAGTTTCTATCAATATTTAGATGTTAAGTTAACCTCTGTACCATCGCAATACATCCAAAGAAAGTCAGCCACAAATAAATGTTTCGATATAGTATAGATTAAATCACACCACATCTTGCCCAGCTACTTAGTTGTCATTATGTAGAAGTGTATTGATTTCGACGTTTGATCATCTCTTAGATACATTACAATCGTTAATGTTTATGTATATCAGCTTTAAATAAAAAAGGTACTTTATCCATTCACTAGCGTAGCATGATGTAATCGCTTTATCAGAAAAAAACATAGCGTGTATTCAAATTCATCAGGTAGGAAAAGTAATATTGGAATTGTAAACTTACTTGAGATATCCACTTTATTTTGGTTGCTAACGAAAGTATTTAATAACGTTTTTTCGGTTTATCTTTCTCTGTATGGGTAGACGGCTGTAAAATGGAGTTTCAGGAGAAGTTTTCACGGAAATATGGAAGTATAATAGAAAGGTTGGTTCTGTGTTTCCATAAATAAGACTGTTCTCATAATCTTCATCGCTGTTATATATGGTTTATATTATTTACTTCAAAACTTAATAACAATTTCACATAAAAATACTTAGTGGCTAGGGCTAGGGCGATGGGGAAGGTGATTTTCAGATCTGAGCATCGCTGATTCTCACGGCAGCTTCGTCAACATCACTAGGTAGACTCTCGATACTCCTTGTGGTCCTTCTGTTTTCTCTTTGTTTTCCCCTGGTTCACCGGTGGCGTCTTCCTCACGAAACTCCAGTCGTGTACTTGATCTTTGTCGCGTCCACCGTTTACGATCTTAGACCTGATCAGTCGTGTACGATCTTTGTCGCGTCCACCGTTTATCTAAAGGCTAGGGTTTGCGGAGATAGCAAGGGGGTTGTCAGATCTGATCGATTATTTCCATTGAAATATCATCACTCTGATTTCTACGTCCATTGACGCTCATTATTCATAAGCTTTGCGCTCGTATTGCGTGTGTGTTTCTCTAACGGAATCGCCTTGGTGTGATTTACACTCATTGGTCTATCTCGTTCCATATCGTTGTATGGGACCTTCGTTTCGCATGAAGTCGGCTCATCAGGCCGATGCTAAGGGTAAAGGGATCATGTACGAAGATGATGATGATGCGCCAATTAAATTGTTGGATCGTGATGATTCCTATCTCATCAAGGAGTTCGGCCTGTCTCTGATCAGAAAGATTCTTAACCACCGAAAACAGAGTGTGGAGAAGCTCCTTCAAACAATGCCAGCTCAATGGGGTTTGGCTGACAAAATCACGGCAAATGATCTAGGGAATGAGAAATTTTTGCTTAACTTTACATCAGAGGAGGATCTAAACTTTGTTCTAAGGCAGGGGCCATTTCATTACAACTTTTGTATGTTCGTACTTGTTCGTTGGGAACCTATCGTTCACGACGACTACCCATGGATCATTCCATTTTGGGTTCACCTGATTGGGTTTCCTCTACATCTGTGGACAGACACAAACCTGAGGAACATAGGGGGACGCATTGGTCATATAGATACTCTAGAGCTAATTGAGGGCCGTATGCTCATCGAGGTAGACTCTCGCCGGCCCTTGAAGTTCTCAAGAAAGGTTGAGTATGAAGGTGACGAGGTTACGATTAAGATTAAGTATGATATGCTGTTCAAGCATTGTACTATCTGTGGAATGATGTCTCATGAAAAGGGATATTGCCCCTCTCTTGACATCAGAGCAAGGATCCAACCACGGCTAGAGCGACCAGGCGTGTTCTCGCGTGTACAGATCCCTCAAGAACAGATGTCACACACGCAGTCCTCGCAGCAATCCTCTCGTCAGTCTTCGCTGATGGGAATGGAACCACAACATCGATATGCCTCTTCGCAACCTACACGAGATGATCTACGTACCAACTTCAATGGGAGCAATTATGAGAACAGGGGCTCTAAGTCTCGCGCTTGGGAGAACATAGATCAACAAGGTCATCACAGTGATAGGGTCATGCGACGCCGTCATGAATACAATCGGACCAATAGAGATGGTGGAACACGGCATGGTCCTTATGATCGGAGTAAGGAACAAGCATGGAGGGTTAAGTCGAGGAGAGCTGATGCATCTGACGTTGATCAGACTCATTCCGAACACGTTGAAACATCTCGGGAGATTGTTCCGTATGAACATGTCTCAGCTCCGAGTAATGCTGGCGGGTCAAGTAGGAAGTTGGCGAGCACAATTGTCACTCCAGTGCGTAAGCCTCCTATGGTGGAGAATGTGACTCTTCGTGCCAGAGGAGATGCTCGTTCTCTAACGTTCTCTCCACTGAGAGAAACGGAACCTTCGGGAGCTAAGGACCAAATCATCGAGGCTTTACATGACATGGAGCTGGTGGATCAACAAGATGGAGATATGCTAGAAGCTGAAGGTAATGAGGATGATCTTCTTGGCTTAGACCTTATGGAGATGGAAGACAATGGCGGTAGGGATAAACCTCCGGAGGTGAAGGAAAGAACTTTTGGTACGAAGTCGACAAGAAACAGGAAACTTGGAGTGAAACGAAGTGCTCCATTGGGCATTCCCTGTCGGAAATTTGAGATCCTTCGTAGGGGATCCCCAACTAAGCGATCGTCGTCAGCTAGTACACTTGCACATGGAGCAGAAAGCTCAAGGCGACATCGCCAAGGAACAAGGAAGATCAAAGAGAGTTCTTCAAAGCATGAGGGTTTGATGAGTTCCAAAAACTCATCACACAAGTGTCAATGAGGACGCTCAGTTGGAACTGTCGAGGGATAGGGAATGACCTCACGGTTCGACGCCTTACGGAGATGTGTCAGAAGCATCACCCAGGACTTGTATTCCTTTCTGAAACGAAGAAAAAGTGGCTGCTGTTGCAAAACATTCAGGCCGACTTAGGATTTGATCACTTGTTTACCGTTGAGCCACTTGGTCTCAGCGGAGGTTTAGCTCTTTTATTTAGGGATCAATATCAAGTTAATGTTTTATTTGCGAATAACAGAATGATTGACACTGAGGCAGTCATTGACGGAATAAAAGTCTTTATGACATTTGTTTATGGAGACCTTGTTTTAGAACGTAGGGATCAGGTTTGGGAACGTCTTACGCGTTTCTCAACAACACGAAATGGACCATGGTTCATGATAGGTGATTTTAATGAAATAACTGATCATAGTGAGAAAGTGGGAGGCAGAAGGCGCTCAGATAGCTCTTTCTTGCCTTTCAAGCAAATGCTCACTGACTGTGGCATGCTGGAATTTCCATTTACCGGAAATATGCTATCATGGGTAGGGAAAAGATCAGGAGGGACGACTGTTAGATGTCGTTTGGATAGAGCAGTGGGGAATGAGGATTGGCATGAAAAGTTTCCCCACTCAACTGTCAGATATCTCAGGCTTTGGGGATCGGATCATCGTCCGGTCCTAGCAGACATTTTAACAAAGCCAGTGAGGAGAAAAAAGAAGTTTAAATTTGACAAACGCTGGCTGGATAATGAAGAACTAAGGCAAGTCATCCTCGCAGGATGGAAGTCGGAGGACTTGTCTCCGGAGGCGAATATTATGGAACACATTGCTAGTTGTAGGAAAGCTTTAAGCCATTGGAGGAGACAAAACAATGTGAATTCCGCAAAGTTAGTAGAAGAGCTTAAAGAAAAGGTGGAAGACCTATACTCGAATGACGAGGCTACCTCTGAGGAAATAGCAGCTGCTCTGAAGGAATTATCTACTGCTCTTAAGGCAGAAGAGATGTTTTGGAGACAAAAGAGTAGGGTACTTTGGTTAAGGGAAGGTGATAGGAACTCAAAATATTTCCACGCGCTGGTAAAGCAGAGAAGAGCTAAGAATAGGATAACACAACTTCTGGATGAAAATGGGAATGTCGTGGAGGATGAGGAAGGATTAGTAGCCATTGCTACTAGTTATTTCCGACAAATATTTGAGTCATCCAACCCTGAGGATATAGCTGAAGCGTTATCTGAAATCTCACCTACGATTACTGGGGCAATAAATGAGGACCTGACTGCTCCAGTGACTGAATGGGAGGTCAAATTAGCACTGTTTGCTATGCATCCAGAGAAAGCTCCAGGACCGGATGGAATGACAGCTCTCTTCTATCAGCAATTTTGGGATATTGTAAAAGATGATTTAACTCGTATGGTTAATCAGTTTCTTTTTGAGGGGACTATGGCACAGGGACTGAATGACACGAACATTTGTTTAATCCCTAAGACAACGAAGCCGAATGAGATGACAAAGTTTAGACCTATCAGTTTATGCAATGTCAGCTACAAGATAATATCTAAGGTCTTATGCCAAAGATTGAAGAAGGTTCTTCCACAGCGGATATCAGAGACCCAGTCAGCCTTCGTTGCTGGTAGACAGATTACAGATAATATCATGATATCTCAGGAGATGTTCCACGCTTTGAGAACTAAACCGGGAGGACGGGTTAAACGAATGGCCATAAAAACGGATATGAGCAAAGCATATGATAGGATGGAGTGGTCATTCATTGAGGCAGTCATGAGGAAGATGGGTTTTTCAGAAATGTGGATTGACTGGATTATGCGATGCATTACCTCGGTCAAGTATAAAATCCTCATGAATGGAGAACCGAGGGGTAACATTGTCCATGGGAGAGGTTTACGACAAGGAGATCCTTTTTCTCCTTTCATATTTATTCTATGCACGGAAGCGCTCGTTAGCCTTCTTAATCAAGCAGAGAATCAAGGGAAGATAACGGGGATGCGAGCCGCTCGTGCTTGCCCCTCGGTATCTGTGGGATGGACTCATACTTAGGAATCCCAGAGGACATCAGTGGATCAAAGTGTAAATTATTTGCTTTCTTAAAAGACAAGCTCCTACACAGAGTGAATGGCTGGACTTGTAGATGGTTATCGAAGGGAGGAAAGGAGGTTATGATTAAATCAATATTGCTAGCTCTTCCGACTTATGTCATGTCCAGCTTTCTGCTTCCTTTGGAGATATGTGAGAACCTAGCAAGTGCCATTGCACAGTTCTGGTGGAGCTCGAATCCTCCAAAACAAGGAATCCATTGGGCAAAATGGGAAAAGATGTGTGCACCTAGAGAGGAGAGAGGAATTGGTTTCCGTATGATCCATGAATTTAATCTAGCTCTTTTAGCTAAGAAGCTATCCCATGAATTTAATCTAGCTATTTTAGCTAAGCAGCTATGGCGTCTTGTTCAATTTCCGGATTCACTTGTAGCGAGAGTTCTTCGAGGAAGATATTACCGTTTGAGTTCGCCGTTGCGAATGGCCACAGCAGATACCCCATCATATGTATGGACAAGTATTACTGCTGCGAGGAAGCTATTACTTTTGGGCATCAGAAGCAAAGTTCATTCAGGGTACGAAATCAATGTGTGGGAGGATCTTTGGATCCCTTCGACGCCAGCTAGACCGGCACGGGCCCGAGCTCCAGTATTGAACCCAAAGATGCTCGTAAGCAGCCTTATCAATCATGTTTCAAAGGAGTGGGATATTCGACTACTGGAACAATATGTAGATCAAGAGGATATTCCGATGATTCTGAGTTTGGCCATAAGCTCTACTCATCGACGGGATACATTTTGTTGGCGTTACACAAAGAACAGACAATATACTGTTAAGTCGGGATATTGGGTTGCTACAAACTTGATGAGAGAGGAGGATGATTTAGAAGTTATACAGCCCAGCATTACAAAACTTCAAGCCTTTGCTTGGAAGGTGAATGCGCCACAAAAGATCTGTCATCTTATATGGCAATTAATATCAGGACAGGTTGCTGTAGAATCTGGTACGCCGGTTGCTGTAACAAGGAATCTGGTACGCCGCAATATGCGCTGTGACAATTACTGCCCAAGATGTGGAGCACCAGAAGAGACCGTTACTCATGTTATCTTCGAGTATCCACCGGCCCTACAAGCATGGGAAAGTTTCCCTGTACCAAGTATTTATGCTAATATGGACTACCATTTTTGGAGAAAGAATGGTATTCTGGAGCCAGATGATGATAGAGATCCTTATCCTTGGATAATTTGGTACATTTGGAAAGTTAGGAATGATAAGCTGTTTAAAGGCATAGACAGAGATCCATTGGAACTAGTTAGGTATGCAGAGGGTGAGTGCCAAGCTTGGTATAATGCAAGAGACACTGTAGCGACTCCACCACATGCACAGACGGATGAAGAAACACAAGCCTTAAGCTTGGGTAATATTTGTATGGTGGATGGTTCATGGACCTCCACAGCTCAGTTTAGTGGAATGGGATGGGTTTGGAAGGATACAATGGGGAAGATACAGCTCATGGGGTCAAGGAACTTGCGGAGAAGAGAGACACCGCTGCACTCGGAATTGGAAGCGCTAAAGTGGGCAATGGAGAGTATGATACAACACTCGACCTGTCAGAGGTTTGGGACGGACTGCAAGGACCTGATTGCAATGATAGAACAGCCGCAAGATTGGCCCAACTTCTCAACTGAACTGGAAATCATTCAAACTCTTCGGTTATGTTTTTCGGACTTCAAGATCAGTTACTTTCCAAGGACGCAGATTCGTTAGCTAGGAATGCACGTTCGTTTCATAGATCCTTATGTTTTATTGGTTGTTCTATTCCGGTCTGGCTTCCCAGACCACCTCAAGTTTGAGTAATAGAATAGCCGTTTGCCGAAAAAAAAAACATTATTTACTTCCATAATCAAATGACTCTTTCTTTCACATCAATACATTTGTTTGGTAAATTTTGACAAGTTAAAAACTTACGAACTTCGATAATATGATGAGAAAAGTGCACACAAACAGAAATTTAGGGTTCGAAGGTAACTATGGTTTTAATAATATTAGCGGTACATAATGAAAGAACGGTATAGTACAACTGTGGTTTATGTGTTATGCGAAATAAATGCGGTTTTGATATAATGTTTGATTGGTGAAAACATATTTTTGGTTTTGCTAAATAAATACTAAAAACAATTTCAAGTATTTTTGAAATAATTTTTTAATTTACAACTTTTAATTCAAAATTATAAAAAAAGTTTTGGTTTGAACCAGTTTATGAATAAAACACAATAAAGCGTAATAATAAGTGAATATTTTAACTATATTTTAATCATTTGGCTATTTTGTATAGCTATAAAACTGACTGGAATAATATTTATGATTTAATTAAAAAATTAGGAACTTAAAACTAAAACTGAATAAAAATAAGTAATTAATTAAAAGGAATCACAGGAAACCGCACATGGACCACACCATATGTCATAGTTGAAGTGAGGAAATGCGTTATCTATTCTATTAAATTAGAAACATGAGCCAGTAATATATCTTTGGTCCAGCTAATTATTTTATAACTGCATCTACATAACCATAACCACTTTTTAAATATTGATATATGTTTAGTGTAACAATTATTTGGTAACTGTATCTAAATAACCACCTTCTAAATACCACGTGGAATAGTCAAACTGCATCTAAATATAAAACGTGATATATATATATATATATATATATATATATTTTTTTTGTTTAACCTGGGGGTATCCCAGACCCTGGAGAGGCCCAGACTAATCCCCAAAGGAAGATGCAGCCCATAGATAGACTCTTTCTTCGGATATTCAAATGGACCCTAAAGCATAGACCCATATCCGTGTGGGTGACATGGATGGGCAGTTCGCCTCCGCCTGGCGTCGAACCCGTGAGCATGACATCACGTATCACGTATATAATTATAGGAACTTCAATGCTCATCCCCAAAAATAATATCACGTATATAATTTTCTTTATTCCAATGTGTAAATATGTTTTTGTATTTTTTTCTTTACTCCTATTTGTTACCTAACAATATGATCCATATCTAATTTAAATTATGTGTATTTATTTAACAAACAAGAACATTCCAGGAATCAATTCTATTATTCTCAGCTCAATTTTGAAATTTGGTTATCTAACCACGTATCCCTACGTTTTTTCTGTAAATATACACAAACCACTAAATTAGTATAACCCTAAGTTATATAATTGTATATAAATTAACTTTTTTTAACATATAAGAAAAAATTACAGACATTGTTACATATTTACAGAAACATAAAAAATAAAAAATTACAAACCAACATTATACCTGCGGATCAAGATATAGGGCATACAAATACGATTACAAAGAAACGGGTACACGGGCATATGATTACAAAGAACCAAGCATACACGGATCAACTTTTAAATTGCTATTATTTTAGAAAATAGATTTTATTAAGATTTATACACAAATATGATTACAAAGAAAAACACAAATATGATTATAAAGAAAACACAAATATGAAAATTAAATTTCTAAAAAAAATTAAAACAAAAATATAGCTTCCCTTTGAAAGGGCAAATAAGAATCTAATTCATACTATTAAAGTGGTTCCACCATCAAAACATTAGAGAGAAAAAATTAAGGAACCATATTATAGTATAAATATTCTCTTATATTATATTTCAATTTGTTGATATTGCCTCGCAAATTCTTGAGACACAGAAACCAAGCAAGGACGGTCCAGTGGTCTTGAGGGAGCTTTGGCCCCAATACGGACCCGGGTTCGAATCCCGCTGGCCATCGTCGATTAAAATATGGTGAAAAACTGGCCCTCTAGGATGCCTTCTTCGGAGGTGTACTTAGGCGCTAGTTGGGTTCCCTCCGTGGTGTCCGGATTACCTGGATTGTAAAAAAAAAAAAATTCTTGAGACAAGTACGCTGCACTTAGAGGATACCCTGAAACTGAAGTAATCAAGAAATAAAAAAGCTGTCACTACAAGAAAACATCGTAATTCTGACGGACATTCTGACGGAAAATGAGTTCCTCGGAATATTCCGACGAATTTCCGAGGAAATTCCGAGAAAACCAAAAATTTGGGTTTCCTCGGAATATACCGACGAAATACCGAGGGAATCATATTCCTCAGAAAACACCGACGAATATCCAAAGATATATTATAGCCGTTAGAGAGCCGTTGGGGATTTTAAAAATTCCGAGGAAATTCCGAGGGAAGAGCCTTTGCTGTCGGGATTCCGTCGGAATTTCCTCGGTACTGTCGGCAGCATTTCATCAATAAATACCCGCACCCCCAACCTCTTCATTCACTCCATTTCTTCATCCTCTCACATACTATATTTACACACGAATTTGATTGAAAAAAACATGTCTTCTTCAAATTATTATCGTTCTTGGATCGATCGACCTCATTTGGATCCGAACACGAGATTGCTTACGGAAGAATACCAACGAGGTATAACCGAATTCATGGGGTTAGTAAAACGACAATTGGAAGCAGAAACGGGTATGTTAAGATGTCCTTGCTCTAATTGTAAAAATTGAAAGATTATTAAAGAGTGGGATGTTTGGATTCATCTATATTTGAATGGGTTTACACGAAGTTACAAAATTTGGTATCATCATGGAGAAATTGATTATGAATATGGTAGTACTAGCGAACCTCAACATGCCGTTAGGTTAGAAGAACCAATTAGAATGGAT
>NC_027753.1:20798902-20802200 GCF_000695525.1 Brassica oleracea var. oleracea | reverse complement strand
AAACTTCAAACTTTGCCGAGTTCTACTTTCCAGCAGAAGTGCAGACCAAAAAAAGAAGACCTGCTCGGCATGATGATAGAGGGGAACGGGCAACATATCATGTTACGGTTTCAGACATCTTCACAGATGTTGGACGACTTAGCGGAAAACCAAAGGACCGTCGACTTACTGAGCATGAGCGCAGTCATTTGCAAACATATTTGGTCACCAACTGCGAAGATGTTCTTCAGTATGAGAGGTAAATAAATTAGCTTACAAATTTTTATTTTAACAAGTTGAAATTTTGAGTCTTAATTAATTATATTATTGTCAACATATGTACAGGATTTTCATGGCAGAAAAGCGGTTCGAATATAGATACGCCACAGAGGATGAACTTGGAGAACTGAAGCAGAGAGAATTTTCTGGATGGATGCTTACTTATGTGAGTGCTTTAAACAAATTAAAATATTATTTATCACATATTTATACTAATTCACATATATTGATATAACATATATATGTGCTATTAATAGGTGTCTGCTGGTATGACCAGAGGTGAAACATTTGACGATTGGATACACGAGATGGTGCGTGGACCAGAGTATGTTGTGAAGTCATGTCCAAGATTTTGTACTCGAGGATATGCATTCACAAAGACGTTCGAGTACGACTTATGATGTTGGCGTTTGTTCTGCATCTGGAGATGATGTATACTACGGAAACATACGGGAGATTATGGAAATCAAGTATCCGAGCATGGTTGGATTGCGCTGTACTGTTTTCTATTGTGATTGGTATGACAACACTCCAAATCGAGGTGTGAGAACAGATGCATTTGGTGTTACATCAGTACATTCGAGGCGAAAGTTGCAATATTATGATCCTTTCATTCTTGCTTCTCAGGCCGATCAGGTAATTAAATATACATATATCAATTATTCATAATGATTCATCATCATGTGTATTAATAAAACTTATTTCCAAATTAAATAATTTTTTTAATGTTACAGGTTTGTTATATCAAGTACCCCCGGGTTAGGAACAGAGATGATCCATGGGTCACTGTTACATCACTCAACCCGAGAGGCCGAGTTCAGGGAAGTTCTGAGCTGGAAGACCCACTACAACCAAGCACATCCGGTAACTTAAGTGCAGCAGAAGATTTAGCTGCAATTGGTCTTGTAGTCGATTTAACCGACTTTGGAGAGGAAGCGTCGTTCACGTAGAGGATGAACCAGAGATTGGAGAGTTTCACCAAGATCTAGATTCAGATTCATCTGGTGATGATGACTCGGAAACTGAGTAGCATCGCCTTTTTTTTTAATATAAGAATACCGAGGAAATTCCTAGGGATAATAGGATTTAGGGATTTCCTCGGAATTTCCTCAGAATAGTCCGAGACTTTTCCGACGATTTAGGGCTTTTCTTTTAGGGTTTTTGTTTCCTCGGAAAAGCCTCGGAATATTCCGAGGAAATTCCGAGGAAATCCAAGTGTTCCTCGAAATTTCCTCTGAATATTCTGAGGCTTTTCTGAGAAAGTAGGGGTTTTAATCCGAAAACAACGTTTTGCGGTTTGAATAACACTTATATAACCCTTATTAAGTGTCTTAGACTGATTATGAAGTCAAAAATTTGTTCCTTACCCTATAATAAACACTTTTCCGATTGTATGAACGAAATCCCCACAACATAAGAGAAACACTTATACACTTTAATGAACGGTAAAGGAAATACTTACAATTCGTTTTGAAATTTTGTTATTTCATAGTTTATGATCATCTATACAAAGATTCAAAGTTTATCATCATCCATACAAAGATTCCTCAATGGTATGCATTGCATTTGTATAAGAAATGATATAGGGCAAAAAAATTTGATGTTTTGAAACCCCAAACATGTGTTCCTCGGAATTCCGAGGAAATTCCGAGGAACAATATAAATTAATAAAAATATATGCACAGGATATTCTTTTTCCTCGAATTAATGAAAATATACCGAGGAAATTCCGACGGATATTTAAGTGTCCGTCGGAATTTCCTCGGAATATTTTCATTTAACCGGGCAAACCAGCCGCCAAATATTTCGCGAAAATTGAAATTGAAAATACCGAGAAAATTCCGACGGACAGTTTCCGTCGAACCCTAGGTTTTATAAACACGAGACACTTCTTCTTCCCCATTTCTCTCTTCTTCCTCCGGCGATCTCTCTCTTCTTCCGGCGATCGCCCCCTTCTCTCGCGACGATCCCTCCAGCGAATCCTCTCTATTCCTACACAAATCATGTAAGGACCCTATCCCACTCTCTTAGGTTCTATTTGTTAAGTTTTTATGTAGATTTGATGATTTTAGAAGTTTTTTGATAGATTTTTGTTAGGGTGATTGGGTAGGATTGTGATTTGTTGTGTAATAGGTTTAGAATTGTGATTTGGGTGGATAATTTGTTGTGTTGAATTGATTTAGCAACTTTTTCATAAATTTTTTATTATTTTTGTATTTATAAAATCGATTTTGGATTTTACAAAACGTTTTTTGTATATAAATTCGATTTTTGGATTTATAAAAGATGATTTCATATTTATAAAAATATTTATATTTATTAAAACTAATTTTGTATTTATAAAACATTTTTTTGATTTATAAACACTATTTTCTTATTTTTTGTATTTATAAAAACTATTTTCAAATATGTTTTTCAATTAATATTTATTAAAATATTTTTAAATATGTTTTTCAATTAATATTTATTAAAACTATTTTTAAATGTGTTTTTCAAATAATATTTATTAAAACTATTTTTAAAAATGTTTTTTAATTTATATATTTATTATAACTAATTTTAAATATTTTTTCAATTAATATTTATTAAAACTATTTTTAAATGTGTTTTTCAAATAATATTTATTAAAACTATTTTTAAAAATGTTTTTTAATTTATATATTTATTATAACTAATTTTAAATATTTTTTCAATTAATATTTATTAAAACTATTTTTAAATATGTTTTTTTTAATTTACAGGTCTACTTGTGATCAGACCCGGTCTTGATCTCGTCATGCCTCACCACGAGGTCGTAGTGGTACGGAGAGCCACTCTCAATGTTCGTCCAGCCACTCTCGGGGTTCGTCCAGCCACTCTCGGGGGTCGACCAGCCACTATCGGGATTCTACATTTCCCGCACCGGTTTTTGCTCCCGCTGCTGCACCCCCTCCCGTTGCTGCACCCGCTCCCACTGCTGCACCCCCTCCCGCTCCTCCAGTCGTTCCGGGAGTGATGACTGTGGCCCAGTTGGTTCAACAGCCCGGTCGTGAGCATCTTC
>NC_027753.1:20798087-20798847 GCF_000695525.1 Brassica oleracea var. oleracea | reverse complement strand
TTTCATTAAAATTTGATTCATTATTAATAATTTGTTTCTTATATTAGGTTCAACCGATCCGGGAATGGGATCAGCGCATGGATCAACAATATGATGTACTCGAACCTCAGCAAGGGATATCCGACTTTCACTCACTTCCCTGCCGAGGACCAGGAGATGTGGTTTTGTCAGTTTGCGGTAACTATTCTATTTTTTTCACTTATATTTTTAATCTTTAATATAAATTTTTTACAAATTGTGTTTTTTTTCAGCAAGAGTTCACCTGGAATCCCGATCACACGAACTTTATCCGTGACGCCTTCGTCCATAAAGTTATGGACAACTATGGGAAGCAGATCTACGAGTGGAAGCAGAAGTGGCTCATCAACCAGGTTTTTTTTTAATTTATTAAACCATTTTTTGAATTTATTAAACTATTTTTTGATTTATTAAACTATTTTATATTTTTTTTATTAAAAGGTCCCGAAGTCGATCAACAACACGGTCTGGGAGAAGTTGTGTGTGCATTGGGATAAGGACGAGACGAAAGCTACCTCCGTGACCAACTCCGCGAACCGTAAGAGCGATCGTGGCGGGAATGGCATATACAAGCACAATTTGGGTGCCCAGACTATTGCCACTCTTGGGGATCGTTTGTTAAGTTCAATCTTTTTTTTTTAATTATTTAAGTGTTTTTATTTTATTTTTTATGCATTTCTTCTAATTTCTAATGTTTGTTTAACTTTTGTTTTTTTCAAGGCGGATGAAAATGATGGCGAGC
>NC_027753.1:20793406-20796127 GCF_000695525.1 Brassica oleracea var. oleracea | reverse complement strand
GTGACCAACTCCGCCAACCGCAAGAGCGATCGTGGCGGGAAGGGCATGTACAAGCACAATTTGGGTGCCCAGACTATTGCCACTATGGGGGATCGCTTGGTAAGTTCAATCTCTTTTTTTTTAATTATTTAAGTATTTTTATTTTATTTTTTATGCATTTCTTCTAATTTCTAATGTTTGTTTAACTTTTGTTTTTTTCAAGGCGGATAAAAATGATGGCGAGCCGGTTGATGATTTCGTCCTAATGAAGACGGCGCATACCAACAAGCACACCGGGGAGATTGATGACGGTGTTGTGAGTGATGTGCTCAGCCTGATCGAAACTCAGAAGGAAGACGAAGAGACCCGTCTATCTCAGCTTCAAACCGACCTGGACGCCACTTCGACGGCTTCGACCAACTTGTCCCGGATTCGAATCAACGAAATCGTTGAATTGGTATGTTCTTTATAAAAAAGTTCAATTCATTTATTTGTTTATTTTCATTTTATCATCTTTTCTATTATTTAAATTTGTTTATTTTCTATTTCAGTCGGTTCCGTACTAAAGAAGAAGAGACGTTTGGTCGGTTTGGGTCGTCAAGCCCGGTCGGTTCCTCCTTCTGCACCACAGCCCTATGCTGATCCAGAAGTGCTTATGGACCAGATGAGGGACAAAGATGACCGCATAGTTACGTTGGAGCAAAAGATGGCGGATCAAGAGGCGGGATGGGAGGCAACGAGGAAGCAGAACGAGCAAATGATGGAGATGATGAAGAGGATGTACCCGAACGAGCAGTTCCCGTAGTTTCTTTCTTTTTTTTTTTCAAAAACTCTGAATGTTTTATTTTGGTATGTACAACTTTGAATATTATCTAATATGTTTTCTATTTCAATTTTAATTTTATATTTTCGAATTTCAATTAAAAAAATAAATTTTAAATTTTAAAAAAAAAATTATTTTTGGGAAAATTCTGAGGAAGTGTATCCCTCGGGATATTCCGACGACAACTTCCTCGGAATATTCCGAGGGCATATCTCCTCGGAATATCCCGACGGATACACTTCCTCGGAATATTCCGACGGCAAAGGTTTCTAAGAATATTCCGACGGCCGAGGTTCGTCAGAATATTCCGATACCTCTTTTCTCTCGGAATGTTTCTGAGGACCGTTCCATCGGAAATATTCGAGGAGATACCGACGAACAGTCTTAGGAAATGTTTCTTCGGAACGTCCTCGGAATCTTTAGTTCTCGGTATTCCTTCGGAATTTTCCGAAGAAATTCCGAGGAAATTTTACTTTCCGACGAGAAATTTCCGACGACCGTTCTCGTCGGTATATCCTCGGAATACCGTTATTCCGAGGATATACCGACGATATTTGTCGTCGGAATACCGGTGTTTTCTTGTGGTGTGTTCCATATCATGTTTCCATCATCAAAAGCCTATTTTTCTACAAAGGATGAGTGAAGGAAGAAAAAGACTTACTGGCCACAAATTCTTCGACATAGTCACACTCTATTTTCCCATGTGACATCGCACCAAGCTGAAATGATAAGGCACATGTTTGGTTATATAGAAGCTGAAAGCTAAAGCCTATAACTAAGCAAATGAATTTGGATATTGTACAGAACTGAGAGAGAAATATTTGGAGATCATTAACCACCACAAAAACAATGTCCATCTCATTACAGACGGTAGATAGGTGTTTCTTCAACAACAAGCCTGATAAAAAAGAAAAAAAAATCTTTGGCTCATCATAATGCAAGATAACATAACAAAACTATAGTAACTCGCTTCGTGGGTCCCAGGCTGGCTCTGAAGAGTACCGATCCCACCTTTCATCAGTGAGCCCTAAGTTTTCTATAGATAGGTTGTTGGTGCGCTTGGCGTTCTTTGCAACTAAGACCTCACCTTTTAACAATCCTCCCACATAACAAGTTATCACCAATTGAGCACCGACAGCAACCCTCGCATGTAAGCCCTAAGCTCTCCTCAGATAGGTTGTTGATGCGTTTGGCATTCCTCGAACCCAAAACCTCACCCTTTAACAACCCTCCGGTTGTCACCAAACGCACCAACAAACTACCTTGAGAGAGCTTAGCACTACAAGAAAACAACAAGGATACTGAGGGAAAAAATCGTCGGAATTTCGTCGGAATAACGTTATTCCGACGACATACCGACGAAACAAGTCCTCGGAAATAATTCCTCGGAATTTTTCTTTCCTCGGAAATCCCTCGGAATTTTCTGACGGAATTCCGAGGAAACAAATTTCCGAGGAAATTCCGAGGATCACTAGTTTGTCAGAAATCTCCTAGGAATATACCGAGGGAGAACTTCGTCGGGATATTTCCTCGGAACTTCATCGATCGATGCGTTTTTGGACATATATACATCGATCGATACTTTTATAGAAAAACGTTCGGAATATACCGAGGGACACCTTTCCTCGGAATATTCCGAGGGACCTGTTCCTCGGAATATACCGAGNNNTTTTTTATAAACAGATCGATCGATGGATATATGTCCAAAAATGCATCGATCGATCGAGTAAAAAATATAATTAATTTCCTCGGAATGTAAAAAATATTTTATTTATTTTTAAATTAAAATTTTTGAAATTTAAATTCGAAAATATAAAACTAAAATTAAAATTGAAATCATATTAATTAATATTCAAAGTTTCACAAATAAAAATAAAACATTCCGAGTTTTTGGAAAAAAAAAAAACTACGGGTCTGGC
>NC_027753.1:20773946-20789741 GCF_000695525.1 Brassica oleracea var. oleracea | reverse complement strand
GGATCCAAATGAGGTCGATCGATCCAAGAACGAAAATAATTTGAAGAAGACATATTTTTTATGAATCAAATTCGTGTGTAAATAGAGTAAGAGGGAGGATGAAGATATGGAGTGAATGAAGAGGAAGAGGAGTGCTTGTATTTATAGTTTAAATCCTGCCGACAGACCGAGGAAATTCCGACGGAATTCCGACGCCAACGGCTAGTTCGTCGGAAGTTTCCTCGGAATTTTGTAAAATCCCCCAACGGCTCACCAACGGCTATAATATTTCCCCGGAATTCATCGGTTTTTTTCCGAGGAACACATATTTCCTCGGAATTTCCTCGGAATATTCCGACGGATTGATATTTCCTTGGAATTCCGTCGGTTTATTCCGAGGAAATTTCGAGGAAACCAAATTTTGTGTTTCCTTGGAATTTCCTCGGAAATTCCTCGGGATATTCCGAGGATTTCATTTTCCGTCGGAATGTCCGTCAGAATACCGCTGTTTTCTTGTAGTGTAGGGTTTACAGGTGAGGGATTGGAGTCGGTGCTTTGCAGAGCTAGCTTGGAGCCCACGGGGCAGGTTGTTATAATAACGTGGAGCTTTTATTTTACCTATTTTTCTGTAGATAGTTTGTAAAAGGGTTCTTGATCACACGTAAAAGTTTTTGAGGACTGCCAATTGCAGTAATGCTAAGGTTTTGTAGCAACTGCACTGCAAAAAACCAACAAGACGAGATTAAGAATCGAGAGCCTACCTGAGAGGTTAAAAGTAACAAAACATAGCCGAGGATGAGAGGGAGAAGTGGAGAACTCACACATGATTCCAGCGAACCGCTTATAAGTTCTTGTTATACGAAGAGAAAACTTCAAAAAGAACACCATGTTCTGTTCTAACATATACTGCTTTCAACCTCCCAGCGGACCCAGCCTTGTTGACCGGACTATCCAAATCATTAAAACAGCCTGAAGAGAGAAAGATCACTCAAGATGAGTCACAACCTTGTTATAAAATACAAGGTAAAAATGTTCGAAATTCCCACCTGATGAGTGATGTCTGGTCAATAATCAGCAGGGTTTCTGTTATTCTTTCTCAAGAAAGAATAACGAAAAATATTAGTAAACAAGAGGCTCACAAATTATATGTTTTCACAAAGATAGCAAACACTAGTCTTGTTCATTTGCATGTCAAGGCGACTATGCACAAGATGCTGCTGCTACAGAAAAACTAACAACATTCCATCACAAGTGATCACAGCGACATCCAAACGAACAATGACCGCTCTTGCAAATGTACCTTTCCAACTTTGGCAACTTCAAGAGAAGCCTTCTCAAGCACAAATGCTTTCTCTTATATCATTAGAGAGGACAACACGTATCAATATTCTCTGTTGCATCCTCAGTTATTTCCTTCTCTTCATTATCTTCCTCCTCTGCGTTTGAAATGCTTTCTCTTTTAGCCTTCTTCTTCACACTTTCTTTACGTTTCTGCTCAAACTTAGATTGCTTCTCCTCCTCTTCTTCCTGCTCATCGTACCTCACTTGTCTCTCCTTCCCCTTGTTCACTTTAATCCCATATGATATGGCCCACCATCTTTGCTCAGAATCTATGTGCTAATCCAAGTAAGAAAAGATTCGGACGCTAAAGGCGTAACCTTTTCTCAGGAAAATACAAACATAAAACACAAATTCACTAGTGGCAAGATGGCCGAATATGAGAGTTTGAGGCTATAGACATTTAATAAAAGTTAATAATTTTTTTAATAATTGGAAGACCTATTTCTATGTATAAAATCTTTAAAATTTTGGACAAATGTTTCACTGACATGTGCTCCTGCCCTTACGGCAATGAATTCATGCAACAAGTAATCAAGGTTATCTTTTACGTCAAACAACATCGTATCAATGCAAATAATCACAGTTCCATATAGCTTCAATTCAAATCTAACCCTATGATAAAGAACAGCTCTATAACAAAGAAAGAGAGAGTAAAAGATATCGCTTACTCCCATACCTTTGAGCTTCCAAAGAAAATTCAAGTATAATTCATAAACCCTTTTTTTTTGTCAACATAACTTCATTAAACTTACTAGGGTTCAAGACCTCGAGCCCAAATTTGAAGAAATACAGGCTTTAGTTAGAAAGTCCACTGGGACATTTTTAAAGCCCTAGGAGTAAACTGAAAACAACAAGACCAGAAAGATGAAGACGGAGAGAAGGCCAAGGAGTTAATGTCGGAAAGGACTCCATGAAGATCCATAGTCATACTTCTCGAAGAGATTGCTCGGATGAACACTTGAGAATCTGATCTGAGACAGATATGATTGATCTAGAGGGAGGAGACATGCTGTTGAAAGGGCAGGCTTAACTTTCTATTAGGCTCCTGGACAAAATTTTTTTTTATGCATTATAAATGACTTTTAAAAAAATTATGGGCCCTTGGTTTGAAAAAAATAATTTAGGCCCCTCTTGTAATTAAATTTGGTTGATTTTAGGGTGGGCCCCGGACGGATGCGTAGTTCGCCCTCCTTTTTGAGCCGGCGGTGACATTTTAAAGGCTTGTTATTCTTAAACTAGCCCCATTAAGGATTTAGGGTTTTCAACAGGCTCAAAAAAATTTTAGGCCCATTAAATGCTGGTTCGGTTTTTTCAAAGGCGGCTTTCGTTTTATCGTCTCAGCTAGGGCTGGAAGAAAAAAAAAGAATCCGAAAATGTAGTATTATAACCCGAACTGAAACTGGCTAAAGATTCTAGCGGATTTAAAATTTTGGTATCTACAAAATCCGAACCGAACCGATCCGAACCAAACCAAAATATTTCGGATATCCAAATAGATCTGAATTACATGTATATAATCAAATATATTAATTATTTTTAGATTTAATATAAAAAATCGAAATTATATAAGATATTTTGAAGTTGTCCAAAATACTTAAGAATATATACAAATAGTCAAAATTAAATATCTAATATAGCTAAATAATACTCAAAACCCAAAATTTCTTGAAATATCTATTGATTCTCCATCCAAACATTCAAGCTAAACTACTTTCTATGTTAAGTTTAGGTATTTTGGTATATATTATTCAAATTTTTATGTTATATATATATATATATATATATATATATATATATTTTAATTTTGAAAAATTTAAAGTATATATGAATTTAAAAATAATTTAAACGGGTTATCCAAACCCGAACCGAATCCGCAAATATCCGACCAAACTGAAATTTATAAATATCCAATTTGGGTTAAAATCTTTAACATCAAAAATAAAAACCCGAATTGATTTGAACTGAACTCATACAGGTACCCGAACACCAGTGTTGTTAAAATCGGACCGGAAGTTGAACCGGATAGTTATTTGGGTCATCAATATGATTCGACGGGTCAAACATGGTTTAATATTTTTAAAATATATTTATTTAAAAGTAAAGTTAGTAAATATACCACATAATTAAACTATAGATAAATATCAAATATAAAACAATATATATATATATATATATATATAAACTATTTTTTGTTCATATGGTTAGTTTATATATTTTTGATAGTTTTAGTGATATTTATAAAGTTAAATAACTTTGAGGACCAGTCTGACTACTTGACCGATTCATAGTCGAACCAATTATCCATCCTGACGTAACCGGTTCGTGGTCGAATCTGATCTAACCACTGATTCGGTCCGGTTTTAAGAACATTGCGGAATGCCCCGCACATAGTTTCAGCTACTGAAAATAAAGTTGTTTTTTTTTTGACGTCAAAAGGCCCTTCTATTACTCAAACTTGAGGTGATCTGGTAACCACACTTAAATAGAACAACCAACAAAATGTAATTCCCTATGGAAAGATCTAGCAGTCTTAGCCAAAAAATCAGCAATCTGATTGTGCGCCCGTGGAACGTGAGTGTTGTTGAATTCCGGGAAGCATATCTGTAGCGTCTCTATCCTCTCCAATTCCGTCGAAAAGCTTGGCCACGCCTGAGGGTCCTTTACTATTGCAATTAGTTCCTTACAGTCTGTCCCAAAGCTCTGGCAGGTCGAATGTTGCAGCATATTCTCCATTGCCCACCGCAGTGCTTCTACTTCTGAGTGCAAGGGTGATTCGCATCGGGGGAAGTTTCTTGTCCCCATAAGTTGAGTGTTCCCAGAACTATCCATCCATGCCCATCAGCTTCCACTAAAGTTAGCAGAAGATGTCCAAGATCCATCTAACAAGCAAATGTTTCCCAAGCTTACGACTTGGGGTGCCTCATTTATATTATCTTGTGCCACTGCTTGTGCCACTTCATTAGCATCAAACCAGGCTTGGCATTCATTCTCTGCATTTCTAACTAGTTCCAAAGGATCTCTATCTATTCCCCTGAAGATTTTTTCATTCCTAACCTTCCAAATGTACCATATCATCCAGGGATAAAGATCTCTATCTTGCTCTGGCCCAATGATACCATTCTTCCTCCAGAATAGATATTCCATATTTGTGTAGATGCTCGAAACCGGAAAAATATTTGGGCATGTCGGAGTTGATGATAAAGACCACACTTGAAGAGCTGGTGGGCATTCAAAAATTGCATGTGTGACGGTCTCCTCCACTTCTCCACATTTTGGGCAATAATTGTCACACCTCATATTATGTCTAACTAAGTTCCTCGTTACTGCCACATGACCAGTTAACAACTGCCATATAAGATGACATATCTTCGTAGGAGCCTTCAATTTCCACGCAAAAGCTTGTAGCTTTGTAATACTTGGCTCCAAAACTTCATTTTCCTCTGTTACCTTTAATAAATTCTGGGCCACCCAATATTCAGATTTGACCGTGTATTGGCCACTCCTTGTAAAGTTCCAGCAGAAAGTATCACGACGATGAGTTGAGCATAGTTCTCCAATAGTCCCACATCCCAATCCTTTGATCCCTGATCAATAAAATCACTTACTCTCATATTAGGATGCATCACTGGTGCTATGGGGACAGCTGGCCTCGCGGGGTTCGATGGAATCCATGGATCCTCCCATACCTTAATTTCATAACCTGAATGTATCTTCTGTCTAATTCCCAGTAATAGCAATTTCCTTTCGAAATGCCAGTCCACACATAGGATGGGCTGCTAGCAGCGTTTACTCTTAATGGAGAGCTCAATCTATAATATCTTCCCCGTAAGACTCGAGCGACCAGAGAATCAGGGAACTGTACTAGTCTCCATAGTTGTTTAGCCAAAAGAGCCAGATTAAACTCATGGATCTTTCGGAAGCCAATTCCACCCTCCTCTCTTGGTAGACAGACTTTTTCCCATTTTGCCCAGTGTATTCCTCTTTTTGGTGGATTCGAGCTCCACCAGAACTGAGCGATGACACTGGCTAAATTTTCGCATATCTCCGATGGGAGCAGGAAAGTCGACATGACGTATGTCAGAAGAGCGAGCATAATGGATTTAATCAGCACTTCCTTTCCACCTTTTGAGAGCCATCTACCTGTCCATCAATTCACTCTATGCATCAGCTTATCTTTCAGGAATGCAAAAAGTTTGCATTTAGATCCGCTTATGTCTTCGGGGATGCCTAAGTATGTTCCCATTCCTCCTTCATTATGTATCCCAAATGCATCTTTAATCTCTTGTCTAGTAGTTGCATTAATCCGCTTACCAAAGAGTAAGGACGATTTGTCAAAGTTGATACATTGACCAGATGCTTTGCCATATCTTCTGACTACTTTCATTACTTCTTCACATTTACAAGGCTCCGCCTTACAGAAGAAAAGGTTATCATCAGCAAAGAGAAGGTGGGATACCGACGGACACGTGCGTGTAACACGCATCCCTGTTATCTTCCCTTGTATCTCTGCATGATTAAGAAGGCTAGCGAGCGCTTCCGTGCATAGAATAAAAATGAAAGGAGACAAAGGATCTCCTTGACGTAATCCTCTACCTGGAGTAATATTCCCTCTTGGCTCTCCATTCATGAGAACCTTATATTTCACCGATGTAATGCATCGCATGACCCAGCTGATCCAAGTTCCTGAGAAACCCATCTTGCGTAGGACAGCTTCAATAAAAGACCACTCCATCCAATCATATGCTTTTCTCATGACTGTCTTGATGGCCATCCTTTTATTTCGTCCACTTGGCTTCGTTCGCAAAGCGTGGAACATTTCCTGAGCGATCATAACATTATCTGAAATCTATCTCCCAGCAACAAAGGCTGACTGGGTTTCCGATATCAAGCCTGGTAGTACTTTTTTTAACCTCTGGCATAAGACTTTAGAGATTATCTTGTAGTTGACGTTGCACAGGCTAATGGGTCTAAACTGAGCCATTGCATTAGGCTTTGTTATCTTCGGGATGAGACATATATTTGTATCATTCAGTCCATTCGCCACCATCCCCTCAAACAGGAATTTATTAACCATAAGAGTTAAATCTTCTTTTTCTATATCCCATAATTTTTGGTAAAAAAGCGCAGTCATCCCATCTGGTCCTGGGGCCTTCTCTGGGTGCATGGCAAAAAGCGGTAATTTGACTTATCATTCAGAGACCGGAGCTGTAAGGTTGTCATTCATATCACCAGTGATCGTCGTTTGAACTTGAGCTAGCGCCTCCTCAATTTCCTCCGAATTCGATGATTCAAAAATCTGCCTAAAATAACTAGTAGCAATGGCTACTAGTCCTTCTTCATCCTCAACAATATTTCCATTCTTATCTAAGAGCTGTGTGATCTTATTTCTGGCTCTTCTTTACTTCGTCAAGGCATGGAAAATTTTTGTATTTCTATCTCCTTCTCTCAACCAAAACACCCGACTCTTCTGCTTCCAGAACATCTCTTCTGCTTTAAGAGCATCTGAGAGTTCCTTTAGGGCTGCTGCAATTTCCTCAGTTGTGGCATTATCATATGCATACAATCCTTTCACCTTTTCTTTAAGCTCCTCCACTAATTTTGCCGAATTGACATTATTTTGCTTTCGCCATTCACTCAAGGCTCTCCTGCAGCTGGAAATATGTTCCATAATAGTCGCATTGGGAGGAAGATCATAGATTTCTATCCCTCAAGGATAACTTGCCATAGCTCTTCATTATCCAACCATCTTTTATCAAACTTAAACTTTTTGGATCTTCTCGTTGGCTTTATGAGTATGTCTGCAAGAATCGGACGATGGTCCAATCCCCATAGCCTCATGTACTTTACAGTCGAGTGGGGAAGCTTCTCATGCCAGTCCGCATTTCCTACAGCTCTGTCTAAACGACATCGAACTGTTGATCCTCCTGCTCTCTTCCCCACCCAAGAAAGCATATCACCCGTGAAAGGAAATTCTAGCATACCACAGTCATTAATCATCTGCTTGAAAAGAAGAAAAGAACTATCAGGGCGTTGTCTTCCTCCTGCTTTCTCATTATGACATGTTATTTCATTAAAATCCCCAATCATGAACTAAGGTCCATTTCTTGTTGTTGAGAAATGCGTAAGACGTTCCCAAACTTGATCTCTTCTTTCTAATACAGGGTCCCCATAAACAAACGTCATATAGACTTTTATTCCATCAATGACTGCCTCAATGTCAATCATACGATAATTTGATAAAAAAACATTAACTTGAAATTTATCCATAAAAAATAAAGCTAAACCTCTGCTGAGTCCAAGTGGCTCAACAGTAAACAAATGATCAAATCCTAAGTCGGCCTGAATGTTTTGCAACAGCAGCCTTCTGTTCTTCATCTCAGAAAGAAACACAAGTCCTAGGCGATGCTTCTGACACATCTCCGTAAGGCGTCGAACTGTGAGGTCGTTTTCAATCCCTCTACAGTTCCAACTGAGCGTCCTCATTGATCAAGGTGTGATGGGTTTTTGGACCCCATCGAACCATCACTCTTTGATGAGCCGGTTTTCTGTCTCCTCGAGCTATGGTGATGGCGTCTTGAGCCTCCAGTTCCACCAGACACACGAGCTGCAAGAGAGGAACATGATCTCTTCTGTGGAGATCCTCGAAGAAGAATCTCAAATTTATTTTTCTGAATGCCCAAAGAAGCACTCGACTTGTAACCATGTTTGATATGTCTCGACGATCTACCAGCCAGCTTCTGTGATTTATTATCAGCAACGTGATCATGACCGTTTTTATCTTCCATTTCCGCAAGCTCCAACTCCATCAAATCATCATTATCCATCTCACAATCCATCAAACCACCATCTAGCTGCTCCGTAATATCCATATCATTGAGCGCTTCAACCACCTGATCATCTTCCGTAGCCGGCTTTGGATCTTGCTCTGTCAAAGTTTTAAACGTTTTGTTACGTTCTCATCTAAGCTATCACCCGGGATGGCGTAACAGTAGCGCTGGCTATTCTCCTCGTAACAGTAGCCACACCCAAGCTTCTTTGATCTGGACTCGGACGCGGTTGAAACTGCAGTGGAGAAGCTTCACGATCAGCCTGCACCCACTTTGCACTTTCCCTCGGTAGTGGAGAGACACTCCGCATTTGATGGTCATAAGAACCATCACCACGATCCATCAACGCACGCACCAGTTGATCATGTACCACGTTCTCATCATGGCGAGATTGAGGCTGGGACTTCTTCTCACGCCGGCTTGCTCCATTGTCCCTATCGTAAGGTTTTGCCTCCACTCGCGCACCCCCATACCTCTTCCTCCAAGACGGGTCATCCCGCCGCCGAATCACCCTGTCCACAGGGCCCTTATAAGCCTCACGAGGATGATCCAAGTAATAGTTCCGCCTTCCATTGTTATTCCTCTCAGTGGCATAGCTAGATGGCTTATGGTATGGTGTAACCGGCCCATTTTGCTTCAATGGTATGAATATAAAGTTGTTAAAAGGCCCATTTCGCTTCAATGGGCCTAATAAACTAATAGAGACCAGAAACCTATATAACATAAGGTCGTCGTCTACTTTAGTTCTGCCGGAGCACGACCAGAGCAGAAACCTATATAAACAAGTGGCGGTTCCTTCCACTCGTGTTCTCTTTAACTTTCCGTTTTAACTGTAACTCGCTGTCAAGGGTTGGAAGCAAAGGGTAGAGGCTTACTGTGGACTTTGCTTTGAAGATGACGACTTATGGAGATAGAGTGAAGTCGACATCCATTAACGGAGTTAAGTTATACCATGTTTCTTGTGCCCCCAATGTTGCTACTTGGCTTAACCCTAAGAAGCAACGAGCTCTCCGCAAAAACCCACGTATGTAATCGTTAACTCTCTGCTCAAAGTCTACTCACTTTTTGTTCCTTGTGATGTGAGTGTAACTTTAGGTTTAAAATTTTCTAAAATTCAATGTTTTGTGGGTATGTTCTGTCAAAGATTATATGCAAAGAGTGGAGCTGATTCAGGGTTTCAAGTTTGGGAATGCAACTTCTAGAATCAAAGCTACTCCTGATGGAGAGTATCTTATTGCTTCAGGTAATAATTTTTCATCTTCTTTTGTTGTTTTCTTGTGGTGAAGAAGTGTTTTGTCTTGTGCGTTCTCACTGATTAATCGTTGTTGAATGAATCAGGTACATATCCATCACAGGTAAAAGTTTATGAGCTAGGTCAGCTTGGTTTGAAGTTTGAGAGACATTTGGACTCTGCAATTGTTGATTTCGAGGTAAACATTAATTTACTGCTTCATCCCTTTCGTTGTTTCTGGTTTCAAGAATGTGTATGTTGGGCTCTTCTTCAGATATTGGATGATGACTACTCAAAGCTTGCCTTCTTATGTGCTGATCGTTCTATTAATCTACACGCCAAATACGGGAAACACCACAGTTTACGAATCCCAAGGTATTTTAGCTTTTGTTTGTCTGTGAGATTTGTATTGTGGAATTGGTCTAAAAGCTCAATTTTATATGTAGGATGGGGAGGGACTTGACATATGATACCCGGTCCTGTGATCTGATTTGCGCTGCTTCTTCACCAGATCTGTACAGAATCAACTTGGAGCAGGTACGCTAGTTTTGATAAACAAGATGTTATTAGTCTGTGTGGCCATATTAATGATTTGTGAGATATGCCTTGTCTCCTTAGGGAAGATTTCTATCTCCTCTCAGCACTCAATCCCCAGCGCTGAATGTTGTTTCTAGAAGGTTTGTGTATCCTTTGGCATTTTCCTCATGATTTGAACTAGGAGAATGTTGAGTACTTACTGTATATGTTTGTCATCCAGCAATCTACATGGACTAATTGCTTGTGGTGGTGAGGATGGTGCTGTCGAATGTTTCGATATGAGAATGGAATCATCTGCTGCTAGAATCAATGCGGTTACACATGGCGGTGATGTTGCTGCAGTAATTCTTCTAACACATGGTTCCTATACTGATTAGACTTTTGTAGATTCCAATAACATATTTGTGTATTGGCTGTTAGGAGGTTACTGCTATAGAGTTTGATGACAGTGAAGGTCTTCAAGTAGCTGTCGGGAGTAGTGCCGGAAAGGTTTGATTCTACATTATATTTCAATTTGGCTATGTATAGCTATCATCTGTTGATTGTGCTGTTCTGTTATCTACAGGTATTCATATACGACTTGCGCACTTCAGCTCCCATACAAGTGAAGGATCACATGTTAGTATTACTAACTTGAACCTCATCATATATATATAACTTTTAAGATTTGTTTCCTCTGTGTTCACTGACTTTTCTATAACTTGCAGGTACGAGAGCCCAATTTTGAGCATTAAGTGGCAACGGACTCTTAACACTCAAGAACCAAAGCTGATTACTACTGACAAGCACATTGTTAGAATATGGGATCCGAATACGGTAAGCTTCTCCCAGTAACAGTGGTTTTTATATACTACAAAGTTTGGCTAGGTACAGCCTTTGATAGCGTTCATTTTTTTCAGGGAGAAGGGATGACGAGCATTCAACCGACAACACATATGTCTCTCAGCGGAGGAGAAATAAACGACATTTGTGTGTTCCCTGGAAGTGGACTTATGCTTATGGCTTTAAACTCTAGTCTAATCCCATCTTACTTCATACCTGAACTTGGTCCTGCTCCTAAATGGTGTTCTCCTCTCGAAAACCTAACGGTATATACTTCTCTGATTCCAAATTTTTTTATAATCTGGTGTGACCATTGTTACTAACACTTGTTTCTTAAAATCGTGTTCTCAGGAAGAGATGGAGGAAACTGGACAGACAACTATTTACGATAATTACAAGTTTGTGACGAAGGAAGAGCTGGAGAAGTTGCAGCTGACTCCTTTGATTGGCACAGATCTTCTGAAAGCTCAGATGCATGGATATTTTATGAAACACCATCTATACAAAGATGTGAGTCCTTAACATTGTCATACACTAGTAACTTTAGATTAGTCTCTAAGATGTTTCTTTCATTTTTTTTTTTTTAAAAGGCTTTGGCAGAGGTTGAATCTTTTGCTTATGATAATTACAAAGAAAGCAATAAGCAAAAGAAACTAGAAGCGGAACGTAGCCAGAGAATCACAGTTAGTATTTCTGACATCTAAGCAGATTCATCATTTTGGGTACGTTGGCTTCTTACATACATCTCTGCGTGTTTTGTTGTTGTTCCTGCAGAAGAAGATAAACTTGCCAAAGGTAAACCGTGATCTAGCAGCCACCATACACAACGAGGAGGGTGCAGAAGAGGATAAGAAGAGTGTTGAGGATGAGGAGGCTGTAAAGAAAGTGTCGAAGAAGAAGAAACCTGGACTTAGTGGCGAGGATTTCTCATGTGGTCGGTTTGACAACATGTTCCATAATCCGGTAATAACAACAATCTGTGTTTAAAAAGGCGATCGCCTTTTGCGCAAAGGCGCAAGGCGGAAGGCGCAGTAAGGCGACGGTCCCACCGCCATAGACCTCTAAGGCGAGGCTAAGTCCGTAAGGCGCTCGCCATACTGCGCCTTTGGCTAAACTACAATGCGCCTTAAGCGCTTCAAAAGCGTGCTTTGTAGTTTCTATTAAAAACTACTTTCACCAAACCCTTTAAACATCTTGAAAACCATGTAACAACTACTCTGACCAACCCTTTAAAGACCCTTACAACATGAAGCTTAGATCCATAGAGTTTTAGGTGTTTCGGGTTGGAGACTGAATTTAGATTTTTAGTTTTCAAGTTCTCTGTTTTAGTTATTGGATTTTATCAATGAGTATATATGTGACTGTATTAGTGTGTATATGACTAACTGCTATAGCTGACTATATTAGATTGTACACGACTCTAACTGTCTGAACTACTCTATAACTATCTTTTGTACATAACCATACAGTTATAGTGTGTAGAGCTACCACGTACACATGCTTCTAACATAGGAAAACTATCAATGCATTTCTAAGTTCCTCTGTAGCTCTATTCTACTATTATATGTTTGAATGTGTACAATCTATAAGGCGAGCGCCTTGGACCGCCATGGCGCAAGGCGCATGGCTCCAACCTCCTCGCCTTAGAGCGCCATGCGCCTTTTAAAACACAGACAACAATCTTTTCGAGGCTTTTGTTTGTTTCTTTTTGTTGCTCTGTTCTTGAGAATCTCTTTGTGGGTTGCAGGACTTCCAAATCGATCCAGAATCATATGAATATCGTGTCCTACACCCTGTTGCTTCTTCTTCTAATAAGCAACCTTCTTTGTTGGATGAACACTTTGAAGCTGTATCAGATGATGATGATGAGAGCAGCGATTCTGAAGCATCACGTGGTTCAGACGATGGGAGGCCAAGCAAGAAATTGAAAACTCCAAAGTTAGTGCGGTTTTAAGTACATTCCAGGGTTTTGACATCACACATTATATGTTTTTGTTCTTTCCTAATGTGGAAAGCTTGGTGTCAGGTTGTTTGTAGTGAAAAACGAGCGGCATGCTGAAGCTTTCCACAACGGGAGATCACTGGCTAAAGAAGACAGTCTTCCGATGGGCGAGCGTGTTAAGGCTATGGAGAACCAGCGTGGCAACTTTGGAGCCTCTAAAGATGTTAAGTTCGGCCCTGGAGGTTCTCGGGAGATTTCTTTCAACGCTGGACGTTCATCCACATACAGAGAAGATCATAGAGATGACGAGGATGGGGACGGGGAAAGAAACAAGAGGAGAGGGGTTCAGTCTCTTGGACTGAAACAGGATGTTGTTAGAGGCGGTTTCAGGGGTAGAGGAGGTGGTGGTTTCCGGGGTAGAGGAGGTGGTGGTTTCCGGGGTAGAGGAGGAGGTGTGCGTGGACGTGCTGGTTCCCAAGGAAGAGGCTGCCAATGATTAAGTAAGTTTTGAGATTTTAAGGTTAATTTTAACTTTACTGTAAACTGTTCAACCAATTAGATTTTACAGTCTTTTTTATAATTGGTTAACTGATTTTAAAATTATATCTTTAAAATATTTTTCTAAGAAAATGTAATTTTCTTAATCTTTATGCACTATTACAAAACATCAAGTATTATGAAACGGATGGAGTACTATTTTGGAGGAAAATGTGGGTCAATTAAGGAAATTCTGATTCATATTTGCAATTTTGGAACGTTTTTGACCTGTTCTTGAAATGTTTTTAGTCTGATGTCTTAATCAGATCAACATTATTCGCTTGCTTGTGTAAAGTGCATATATGGAAGCCCTTTTAGGCTGCAACTGGATATATATTTTTTGGAATAAAATTATGTGGAATGAGCCATTCATGAAAATTCCACAGAAAAATTACCATTTGAGTTGAATGAAAAGAAATCTTTATTCCATCAATTCCAATGGAATACATGGAAAGGAATGTGATGAAGTTAAAAATCATTCATAAACAAAAAGTCTCGTGAATGGATGGAATAAGAAGAATGAAAAAATAAAATAACAGGTTTATATTATTTAGAAAGTTCTATTAAGTTTAAATTAAATTTGTTTCCATCCCACTATATTCCCGTAAAAGACTACCAGTTATGTTAACAGCAGAACCTCTATATATTAATAATGTTGAGACTTTGAAATTTTATTAATTTATAGAGATATTAATTTACAAAATTTTATTTATTTAAATTTTTATTTTAAGATATATTTATTCTAAGATAAAAAAAATATTTGATTTTAGTGTATAGAAATTAATTGTTATTTTCTGAAATTTGACATTTATATTAATTATATTATATTATTTGGTATATATAATATATATTGTATAGAACTTAAATGTGGTTTTAGATATAATATTACTAAATCTCATCAAAAATATATTAATTGTTAAGAAAATATAAAGATAATTTTATTGTGCATATAAAACAAACAATATAATAATAGGTTTTTACTTATATAAAATATGTATACATATAAATTATTAATTTATAATTTTAATAGGACCGTATATTTACATAGAATTTTTTAAAAAGATATTATCTTATTATTTTATTGATTTATGTCAAATTTTGAACCGACCCAAGTTGTGACTGGCAAAATTTATTAATTTATAGAGATTATTAATTTATCGAATATTAATTTATAGAGGTTATAGTGTATTTGTAATTTCATTCATCTTATTTCTTTAACTGCTATGATTCCATTTGCTTGTATTCCATTTTTTTTAATTAATCTCATTCCACGTATTCCTATAAACTAAAATCAGTTACATAGTATGTGATAGTTTGACTAATGGGTAGTTTGACTAATGGGTTATTAATGATAAATTTGGATTTTGAATCCCAAAAAATGAATAATGCAGATTTATGGAGGAAAAATTTACAAAACATTTTCACTTTGTTCTATACTAAGTTACTAACCAATGTTAAAAGATATGCTGTACTTGGTAATATCATATTAAGAAATGACCTAAGTAATTATGTTTAAGTGTAGCTCATAAAAATATTTTAAGAATTATAATAACTTGATTGGTTGCTGGTTTTATAAATTTTATTATGTTAATCATGTTTAAAAATAAAAATAATTTTAGAATGAATTAATATTAGTTGACAAACAATTGAAATAATATTGTACATGATTTAAAGTAACTAATATATATATATATATATTAGTAGATAATGCGCTGTAATAACTATTAATGTTTTTTAAAATCCCACACGTAATTTATATTATAAAATTACTTTAAGTCATTTATGGAGAATGTTGTGTCTGAAGGTTTCCCACTTATAACATGATTATAAGTGCTTATAAATCTTTAGATGTTAAATTTATATTATAAATCGAAAAAGTTATGTTATAAGTTATCTCCTATATTCTTAGGCCTAATCAAGTATAAACTAAGTATTAACGCTCAATGGATAATGTTCATCTAAATCCTAGACCAACTCTCGTATGCGCCTAGGTATCTAATTCATTCAGGGTTCGGGTTGCGTTAATCAATTCCACTTTCGTGCTTGTTAATTGTCATATGATTCCAGGTTCAGATAATCAGTTACACTCTTGTGCTATTCCAACTACTCTAAATCTTATTATTAGACTATCTACAATGGTTGATTTATTCAACACCTTCTTTTTCTCTTTTTAACACTCCACATCATCTTCTCTTTCTTCCACCTAATTATTCAACACTCATTTTATTTTTAACATCTACAATAGTTTTGTTTAATAAAATTCAACACCCTACCCCACCATTTTTTTAAATCATCTTATTATTATTTACAATTTAATAGTTACATAAATAATAATTTCGAGTATAATTAACATAAATAATTAAAATGACATATTTAAAAAAAAAATACATTTATATTTTTAACTATTTTTAAAAATACAATATTTTTTATTAAACAAATAAAACTTATGAAAATTCAAATACACACGATGTAATACAACAAATAAAAACACACAACTTAATTGGTACAATAAACTCAATTCAAAAACATAAAAACTCTTAAACCACACGTAACTTAAAGTCGTTTTAATTTTGGAACAT
>NC_027753.1:20740850-20772530 GCF_000695525.1 Brassica oleracea var. oleracea | reverse complement strand
CAGTTCCATACTTAATCCAACCACTAATTAGCACCAAATTTTGATCAGTGGTCCATTTCGGGCTTTTGCGGCGAGCATGAGTTGAATCTTCTTCATTTTCCTTTCGAGTGCCTTCATTGACAGCGCTCGTGACACCAAGACCTATTTGTGTAGAAAATTCTGGAAATTCGGTTGTTCCAATATTTGGTACAACATCATTACCCATTGAAGCTGAAGAAATAGGAGGCCTTTGAGATAAATTTGGCATCACCGATCCATAATACGGAGGATAGTTTTGAACAGATGATGGCATAAAGAAATTTGGTGCAAAACCATAATTTGGTATATTTTGGGGTGTGTTTGAAGGTTGATTTTGAAAATGATAGTTGTTGGGATTTGGATAGTTGAAAGAAAAATTTGACGAATTTTGAGTGTTAAATGGATTATTATTGTGATCCATTTAACCAAAAAAGAAGTTTAAACACAAAAAAAAAAATTGGAGATTAATAGAAATTTATGTGAAATTGATGGATTTTTTTTGGTATCCAAATGAAGTGAAACTAGTCTCTATTTATAGACCATAAAAAATTATGAATTTTGATATAAAGTTTATTTTTTAAAAAAATTTATTGTTTCAAAATAATTGAGTTCTAATGATTTGAGGGGATAAAAAATTTCCAAAATTTAAAACAACCAATGAAATGACAACATTATTTTAAAAGATAATGTTTGTTCGTAAACCCACTCCAAAATTTTTTGGTACCAAATGTTTGTTCGTAAACCCACTCTCTCTCACCTATCTCTTCCTCTCATCTTTATGTTCCTGTGGGCCCCATTTTTACAGCATTCAACAGGTTGAATGGTTTCAACTCGTTTGAATCCACGTTTGATTCACAAATAATTCAACATCCTCACTGTGAACTTTCAACTGTTGAATTTGAAATTCAACACCCCCATTGCTGCTAGTCTTACAAGCTACTCTGGCGTAGAGATCTTTAAACAGTCACACCCTAGCAATCCTAATAGATTATCAGTTTGACATTTAGCTCATGAAATTCCTAAATCTAACAAGATGATTACTCATACATAATAGAAGAAACACAAGACATAGTAGGGGTGGGCGTTCGGGTATCCGTTCGGGTTCGGGTCGGGTATTTTGGATTTTCGGGTATTTCTGTACTTCAGGTCGGGTTCAGATACTTTTAGTTCGGGTTCAGTTATTTCGGATCGGGTTCAGATATTTAGATTTTGAAAAAACAAAATTAAAATTTTATTTCTCAAATTTCTTGTATTTAAAAATATAACTTTCATTTAACTAATTTTTTTATTTTTAATAGATTGAATGGTTAATAGATTTCGACATAACAATTTCAAACTGAAAAGACATTAATTTGGTTATTGTTTTAAAATTTTTGGTGTAAGTTTTTGTTAATTCTTGAAATAAAAAGCTTGACATGCATTTTAAGTGAGTAGTAAATTATTTTCTCCGTAATTGTATGTATATCATATGAACTTAAAATATGTGTAGTATAAATATAAATATTCTATATAAAATGAGAGATGTAAACTAGAAATATAAGGTTAATTATATATATGTTCGGTTATTTTCGGATATCCATTCTGGTTCAGATATTACCCATTCGGATTTGGATATCCAATCTCTCCTAATTCAATACCCGTTCGGATATTCTGCTACTTTGGTTCGGATTTCGGTTTGGGTTCGGGTGACACTTCGGATATCAGGTAAAATGCTCACCCCTAAGACATAGTCTGAATAAATAATAGAATAAGAAATCAATGACAAAACCACAGGATTTCCAGGTCAACTCTGAAGGAATTCTAGATCAACTCTGAAAGAGTTCTAATCTATCTCTCCATCCCTATAACAAAGAATAAAACACATAAATATGGTTTAGAGTCCGCCAAGGGTATTCTGATTAATTGTGGTGACTTTTAGGCCTAAGTCGGTCTTGAAATATACTCGGACCGTCTTCTAGCATCAGTGTCGAGCGAGACCTAGGCTGTGCTGTCGATCGACACTCCTTCTAATCCTAGACAACTTCCTCTCGCGAAGCAGACATACCACTTGTCAGTAAAACAAGCATAACTTTAGATCTAACCGTCAGATGGACTTCAAACCCGTGGCATTGGAAAATAAACTCAAAGCTCTATGTTGTGTTAAAATTTGAGCTCAATCTCACCGTGGGAAGGTCTTCATCCATACCAAAACTTATGATGCGTCTGTGCAGTTTTGTACTTCAAAAAGCTCCAGAATCACCAAAGTTTTCCAAAACGTACATGAACTTGAAAATACTCTAAAATAGACTCCAAGCACATATATAGATGCTAAAAGTACATATACCATGGTATATCATTACACATAGATGAAGACGTCCTCTATACTCTTGAAGTTTGTTCAGATATTATGTTACTTGATGATCATTCCTAATAAATACTGGAAGAAACTCTTATGTACCAAAGTTTAATTTTGAAGGTAATATATAGTTAAGATTTACACTATTTTCTGAAACAACCCCAATCAAATCATTGTAGATGATATTTTCATGAATGATACTAAAAGAAGATCCTCATTCATCATTAATTATGAAATCTCAGTGAATTACATTTATTAGTTTTTATTTTCTACATATAGAACATTTCTCAAGCTAAAATTAAAGAAAGAGACGAAAATCACCATATATTATCATGTCACCTTCGTTAGTGTTTCTTACGCATTCCTCAAAGAGATCGTCTAAGCTTTTAAAGTTTGTTAGGTTCGCCGGAGAACTCGTCAGCTTTGTCAAATCTCGCCGGAGAACACGTCAGCGTCGTCAAATCTCATCAGATTTCGCTGTAGAGAATTTGAGATATCGTCCGATTTGGTGAAGCTCATGAATTGAAAAAGTCGTGGGAGAAAGAGATTAGTTTTAGGTTTAATTAGTTAGGGATACAATGGTATTTTTATTTTAATTTTTTATCGTAAAAATGGTTAAGATAAAAATGAAATATGGTACAGAAAATGTGGTAGTGTAAGAAAATTCCCCATATTTATCATGGTTTGAAAAATAATTTAATAAAAGAAACATCTATAAATCATGTATAAAGGTTTCTAAAACCATTGATAAAGCTTGCGAAATATTTATAAAATAATTTTGTAATTTTATAAATATATTCATATCTTATAACTCCCTTTTATAAGAATTTAAAATCATATAAAAATCTACAAAACTTAATAAATTAATATTTTATGTCAAAATTATAAAGGCTTATAAGTTATTTATAATAGTTTATGAAGTTAGTTTGTAAAAGTTAATTTATAAATAATTTTTCATCGTTCATATTTATAATGGTATTAACTTTATCATTTATGTGAAATTTAAGGTTTATAAGTTATTTATAAAAGTATAACCAGTTATAAATTCCAATAATTTAGTTTGTTAAATAATTTCAAATCATATTTTTAGTAACTAAATTCAGATGTGAGAAAACATGAATCAAAGCCCAAATTAGGAGAACCTTTTTTTTCAAATTAGGAGAACTTCAATAAGTTATAAGCATAGATCGTACCTTTAATACAAACTTACTTGAAGCACTTAACGTTTTAACCTATTCCAATATATAGAACTTTTATGAAAACAATTACCGTTCAGATCCGCAACATTTAGTGAATTATTTTATATATAAATTAGAAAAACACAATAATAGAGAGTCGAGATGATTTTTTTTTTTTTTTGAACTATAAGAGTCGAGATGATGATCACGAAAATAACATCTAGAGCATCTATACTTATATATCTAAGTAGACATTTTTTTTTTGAAGAATAAGTAGACATATTTAGCTTTCTAGCATATTATTCTTATTTTTATACATAAATATTAGAAAACATCACGACTAATGTAAATTAAAAAGACTGTGTGTAATACTTACAGTATTATAAATGTAAAACTTCTTAATAATAATAATAATAATAATAATAATAATAATAATATGGACGATGAAAAGCATACTCTGTTTTTTGTACAGATGGTGCTTTCAATATAAAAGATCCACGCATTTCAAAAGATCTTAGCCAATCAAATAATCGAGCTGCTACAACTCTAGGGTTTGTTTCCTCAATTTTTGGGTAAAATGCCACGTACATCAGTCGCTACTCCGTAAGCCCACAGATGTTGGCAATAGTAATACTGACCAAGTTTATCTAATTTTGTTTTCTTTTTCATATAATAGCTTAGTATCATAGTATGTCATGACTTATTGATACCTTTTATTTTAAAAACTACTTCCCCCGTTCCTTAAAGTTACATATTCTAGATTTTTCACACGTTTTAATAAAACACATTAAATTTGCATATATTTTTGTGTTTATTTTTTTTCTATAATTTTAAGCCAATAAAAATTTAATTAGTGCAATTAAGTTTTTTGAAGTTTTCAATTTGTTAATAAAACATACATTGAAAATGTAAAAAATTGATCTTTTTGAAACAAAATTTTTCTCTAAAATATGTAACTTTAAGGAACAGAGGGAGTAGTTCTTACTATTTACAAAAGTGATATAAATATATTTATTTATAATAAATGTACGACCTTGTGTTTTTATATTAAACATACTATTAGTAATTTATTGGGTTTTTAAATTCATGGATTTCAGTACAATTGATGAACATATAAAATAATTCTATCTCTAGATATTTATTTTATGAACTGTTTTAGTGTTAATAATAGAATTTTGAGTTGGAATGATAAAAAGTGGTAGTGAAGTTACTCAAAAATATGAATTTTATTTTCTAAATGAAAACATATTAGAAAGTTGATACAATATGAATTCAAATTAGAAAAAAAATCAAGAAACAGTAGCAAAATATGAAAAGATATTACTTGGTTTAACACCCTAAACATTGTTAAGAATTTGAAATCAATACTGAAACTCTGAAATATACCTATACTTTAAAAAAAAAGTTGTCCGTTGGTCCTTAGCTAATAACTACAAAATTCAGAGAAATACAAATAATAAATGATCTGATTATTTTGTTTTACATGTATACTAATATCAGTAATAAAATTTTAAAAATAATAAATAAACCTTATATGGTAAACGTTTTATAATGTCCTTGATAAATAAAATATAAATCGATGAGATAAGTCAAGAATCATAATATGTTGACTTCAAAACAAAAATCAAACAACAAAATCAATATTTTTTTTTTAAAAAAAGGGTCAAATTCAAGTTAATATATTTTTTTTTGGACAAAGCAAATTCAACTTAATTGGATGACATTAATACAAGTTGACAGTTCAAACAAATCAACCTTATTAAAAGTTATAAGATGATATAAATCTACCAATACACAAATAAACGAAAATAAAATCTAAGTTGACAAACATGAAAACTAAGTTAAACAGTGATAATAAGTCAAATTCGTAAAACAATCAACTACTAAAATATAACTCTTTTAATATAAGTAGATCAGATGCTATTAAGTTGATTGAATTGAAACAAGGTAACTTTATTAAAAGTTAACGCAAAATTAATAAATCGACCAAGGAAAAACTTTCGATACGAATAACATGCATATAAACAAGTAAATTCACAATTATATTAAGGCCACTTTGTAATCACATTTATCAATCTGATCAAGGTGTAAGTCAACTATTTTAAAATATATCGATCAAAAACAAATAAGTCTATTGCCACGAAATAAATGTAGTCAGTGTAAGTAGTAAGTAACAGCCCTAGGCCCTTAGGTATCATTATATCACATTATCAAATGATATATATTACTGGTTTATGCTTACAACTTGCAATGCTTACGTACCTGCTGACCAGTTGCTGACAAGTTAAAACATAGAATAATATATGAACGAAGAAGACGCCCGCAGCTTCTTCTAAACAATCCTTAAACTTATGAATTATTTGTCTTTTTCTGTTTTTTAAACTTTAATTATTTGTCCTTTTCCAAAGATAGCGTGTCATGATTTGTTGATATTCAAATTTTGAAATTTTATGAAATAATATAAATATATGTCCTAATTATTGACAAATTTGCGGGTATTTTTTTGGAGAAATTAGGTGGTATGACTATGAAAAAAACAATATTTGGCTCTGTTACTAGATGACCTATCATACATAGATATATCGTGTATTTTATATATTAATACACTACTACCTTCATAACTGACCGTTGAAACCTGCTACCAAATAATTGTAAAACAAATCATAAATAAATATAAAAATAATTCGTGGTTTTTTATTATTCACACACCACTTTCTAGATAAATATTTAATTGATAATTTGGTGAAAGTGAATATGTTCCATCTCAGATTTACGAGACCTTCATCACCACCGTTTACGTTCTCGATGAAGAAGAAGACCACTTTCAAAGGCTCTGACGTTGAGGAAAACTTATTGATCTTTTGTGCAATATAGATTTCACAAGTCCATTCTATTTTCATTTTTATATAGTATAGTTTCGATCACTGATATGTATTATTTGTTCTATTTTATTTGAGTTCAAGGTTTATGTCTGAATTTAGGGTTTATAGTTGGGTATAGGGTTTAGTAATTAAAGTTTAGAGTTTAGTATGTGGAAGGTGGGTGTTGAAGTTAGGGTCATCATTAACTTTTTTTAATGTAATCATAGACATTTCATACTTTCACCAATATATAGTATGCTATTGATTTTGTTTCATTCTATTTAGGTTTAGTTTTATAATTGATTTTAGAATTATATTTGGGGTTAGAGTTTAGTAATTAAAATTTAGGGTTTAGTAATTAGAGTTTAGTAATTAGGGTTTAGAGTTTATTATTTAAGAGTTGAGGTTGGGTTAATATTTAGTGCTTAAGGATTCTCGGTGTGATTTGATTTCTATACTACTTTGACGATTTAGAATAGAACACTCGGTGTATATGTATGTGGTCAATAAACATTTGACATGGATGCATTATAGTTTATATTTGGGTTTAGGATTTAGTGATTAGGGTTTAGGGTTTAGTATTTAAGAGTTGGGGTTGGGGTTGGGTTAGTGTTTAGTATATAGGAATTATAGGTGTAGTTTGCATCCTATACTACTTCGCCAATATAGAATAAAACATTGAGTGTATATACATGGTCAATAAACTTGTCACGTGGAAGTATACTTCTTCTTTCGTATGAAAAGTTTTTGGTTCCCTCTTGTCCATATCTTTTCTCAGTTACGTCATTAATATATAATACATTCACCGGTTAATTGTTAACGAAAGAGGTATAACCGGATAAATTGTATCACAAATGTTAGTTTCTTAATAATGTCAAAATCATTACTATTTTCTTAATTTTCATAGTGAATATGGTTATTCAGCAAATAAGCCTTTTTTTTTTGTTTCCATGTTTCTGACAAAGAATAAAGTATTTGTATTTGTTTTGTTTTTTTTGCTAAAGTGGAATAAAGTATTTCGTTAGTATTAAACCCCTATCTTTAATTGGTTGATTCAATCAAGTAGAATAAGTCTTAACTTCCGTATTTGTAAGAAACAAATACTAGTAATTACAGGTTGAATTGGTCAATAGTTATGTTTACATGTTAAACATATTTATTGGTTTATAAAACATGCATGGCTGTCCATATAACAGCTGAACATTATGAGAATCTCCACGCATATGGTTGAACGGTTTTACACTTTTAATATCTTCTAAATATTATTTACCAAGTGATTGATTTGATGTCATCAACACATCATTTTAGCAAAAATGGTGACATTGGCTTATTCCAAAGTGTGACATGTAATTGTGATATAACTAAAATTCAAAGGAGAATTTGCCAAAAATGATTCAGAACTTGATTTTAAATATAAAAATGTACCCCAACTTCAATCAAATGCAAATGTAACCCAAAAATCTAGTAAAATTACAACCATCCCCTTATGACCAAACAAAAAACCAAAATTTATTTTTACGAATATAACCCCGTAAGTCTTCTTTTGTAAGTATTCCCAAAATATAGATCTTAAAAATAATTTATAAATTTTATAAAGATATTTTGATGAGTAAAAATTGAAATCATGTAATTATAAACATTTAAATAATATAAATTAACATCTAGTAAAATTGAACTGTTTTCAACATAAACGAGTGAATGTAGTGTCACAGTATTTTTTGGTTTAGGATTTAGTAACCTATGTTGTAATATTGTTTATATTTTTAGGGTTAGATTTTGAAAAATTATTTTTTTTTTGAATTCCTGGAAGTCTTCTGACATAGTCTTCTCCAATGTCTTTTTTTCATAACACATCTGAGCGTTTAGGTAAGTCGTCATGTCTAGCTTTTGAAAACTCTTTTGTTGCTTAAAGCTCTTACTTTATTTTTAAAGTTTTTCTCTGTTTTGAAACCATTTAAATGCTTTTGGATATGCAAGTTTTTTAAATCTGAGTCAGACTTCCGAGAAGACTTCCCATGAAGTCTTCCAAAGTCTGAGTCAAACTTTTTTTATGCATGTTTTTCTTGTCTGAGTCAGACTTTGGAAGATTTTCTAGGAAGTCTTCTCGAAGTCTTATAACATATAATGCATTAGAAGATTTTCTGGAAGTTTTTCACGAAGTCTTCAAAAACCTAACACCTGAAAATAAGGACTATCTATGTGGAGGAATGATCTCGAACTCCAAGTGTAATAGTTTTGTTTATGGTTTGTTTTGTGAATTGTATGTGTACTCTTTTATTTGTGGATTCTTTTTGTAAATTTGAAAAGATGTTAATGAAAACAAATTGGTAAATATGTTCATTTCTACCATAAGAGAAGAACGTATAACACTTTCACTAGAAGTCTTCTGGGAAGTCTTCCGAGAAAGACTTAAATTTTAAAAAGAAAATTTTAAGCGGGAATTTAAAAGACAAGCTGGAAACTTAAATTTTAAATCGCATGAAAGTCAAAAAAGTATATCTTATGATCTAAGAAAACACATTAAGCCACATGACTTGATATTCTTAAAATTACTTAACACTTTTGAAAGTTAAAATAATTATCTTGAAGTTACTTAACACTATTAAAAATACATGTTTACAAAAACTAACGAAGAAAACTTCAACGGAAGTCTTCTTAATAAGTCTTCTCGGATTAGCTAGAAACATTAATAAACATGAATGTTGGTAACCTCGTAATTATCACCAATTAAGTTATGAATTTCATTCATGAGCCCCAATATTAACTAATATACATGAATTAACAAGAAAATATTAAAAAAAAAATAATTTTAGAGAAAATGAAACTTTATTACACATTGACTTAGAAGACTTCCACGAAAGTTCTGGTAAGAGACTTCTAGGAAGTCTTCCATTTATGTCATTTTTGCAATTGAAAATTTACAAATGAAGACTTCCAGAGAAGTTTGCTCTACAGCAGACTTCTATGGAAGTCTTCCTTTGTAAATATTGGCTTACTTTTGTTTTCAAAAAATCTCAAAAATACCAGAGAGAACTTACTGGGAAATCCTCTCGGATAAAAATGTTAATTTTGCAATTGACCGAAATGTGTAAGAAATTTTACTTTCTCTAGAAGACTTTCCAAGGAAGTCTTCTCAACTGGTGGAAGTTTTTTCATTTTCGCTGAAAGTCATTTTAGGTTACTTTTTGCAATTAAAAATTAAGACTTCCCGTTAAGTCTTCTCTTGTATTTTCGAGATTTTTATGTTAACAAAAAAAAATTGGAAGAACTGGAAGACATCGAGAGAAGTCGTCTATAAAAAGCACACAAAAATTCAATTGCAAAACTAATATATGCATTGACAAGAAAACTTTCGTATAAGTCTTCTATAACGAGAAGATTTATACAGAAGTCTTCTCTGGCGAACATATATTAAAAAAATCGAAAATCATTCTTCGATCCAATGAGATTCATGTTTAACTTCTCCAAGTACACATAAGTTCTTATTGAAAATTACCCATGCATTCTTGATCAATATTTATGAACTTGAGTAACTCTAACAAGCTTATAAATTTTGAAATAAAAAAAGGTAGTATTTTGGGATGAAATAGGAGAGAAAGTGAAAGGGAAATGGTTTATGTGTGTAAGAAATAAGAATATGAAGATGTAGATGTTAATTTATGTGCATTTAGAGCTTGGAATTGGTGTTCAAGGTGGTTATTGCGTTGATGGCAATTGCAATGTTGTAAATAAAACACGAAGATGAAGATGATTCGGTAAAACAAGCATTTTTGAGAAAAAAATAAGAGTTTTTTTTTTCAAATATGATCTAAAATTTCAAGACACACAAAAATTACTTATGCTTTTTTGAAACTTTCTTTTTCCCTATTCACCCTAGAAGTTCGAGTTATTCACGAAAATACCATTACTTTTTTGTATTTCTTTTTTTGAAAATGAGTCTTTTACCCTATCATCCTCATCTTCACCAAGTACTTACAATATTGACATTGTCATCAATACACTAACAACCATGAACAACCAATTTGAAGCTTTTAATACACCAAATTTTCGATTTTTACTATTCATATCTCATTAATTATGCACACAAATCACATGTCTTTCAATCTCTCTTCAAATTCATCCAAAAAATCAAGATTTTGATTCCAAGCTTTGTAAGGTTCATAGAGACATTGAAGCTCATGATTCATGGTCATTAACGACTTGGTAGCTTTTGTCGTGAAGTTCTGGGTGCTTGGAGAAGCTAAGCAAGTCATCTCACAGGTTTAAGGTAAAAAGTCGTTTTTTTTTCTCAGATCTGTTCGTAAAGACTTTCAGAAGACTTCAGGAATACTTTCAGAAGACTTCGCTAGATGTGTTCTCCATCAAGTCTTCTAACTTTCCTTTTTTAAGAAAAAAAACCAAAAAATTCCAAAAGTCTTCTCAAATGAATATGTTAGTTTTGCAATTGACCGAAATTTGTAAGAAAATTGACTTTTTTATAGAAGAATTCTTGGAAAAAACTTTTATAGAAGTCTTCCGAAAGTTTTTCTAAAGTTTTCTCGCTGTTGCAAGAAGTCTGGGTGAGTTACTTTTGCAATTTAAAAATAATAGTAAAATAATTAATATTAATGAAAAGACTTCTTGCCCTCTGTTAAATCTAATAAAGGAAGACTGAAAAGGAAAAAATGAAGTCTTTTCAAATTTCAAATCTCTAATGCAATAAGCCCTTGCCTATATATCACCTTCCCCGTATACCACCTTATGGAATGAGATGTGTTTTTTTTTTGGTATATGCTCACAACATAATATTTCTCTTTCTAGGTATTAAGTAGTATAACCCTTATAATATGGTTTCTTAACTTTCATTTCACAACTAGAGATTTTTTTGTTTGTTTAATCGGTTAATTAATCCTACTATTCACATTCACACTATATATATATATATATAGATCGCTGGACAATCCCAAGTCCCAACCAAAACAGCTTCAAGAGAAAACATAATCTAAAAAACTTGTCTTTTATCAAGGTAAAATGTGTGAATTGGGCCCTGTCTTGTTCCCAAAGTTTGATTGGGCGTTGACGGGAAAGTGCGCGAGCTACTCCACCAATGATGGCACGTCGTTTCTTGATTTTCCTGTACCGAAGACTTATGGAGTGGCTCATCATCAGACCAGCTTAGGGGTTTCTGCTTCATCTGAGGGTAATGGAATAGACAACAATTCGGTCATGATCAAGAAGCTTAGTCACAATGCTAATGAGCGTAACCGTCGCAAGAAGATGAACTCTTTGTTCTCAACTCTTCGTTCATGTCTTCCTGCTTCTGATCAACTGGTAAGTAGCTGATCTGATATATATGTAATGTGAATGTGTTTCAAATCAAAAACCAATTAGAAATAATTAGTCTGCATATTCAGTTTGATACCATTTAGAAGAAGAATATTTGTTAATCGTCTCTTTTTTTTTCTTTACCATCTTGCAGAATAAGTTAAGCATTCCTCAGACGGTTTTGCGGACCGTGAAGTACATACCGGATCTGCAAGAGCAAGTGAAGAAGCTAACCCAGAAGAAGGAAGACCTATTGGTGCGAGCATTGGGTCAAAGAGACATGGAAAGTTACGTTAAGCAGCAACCACAAGCGGTTGCTAGTTATGTCTCCACCGTTTTTGCGACTAAGAATGGAGACAACGAAGTGATGGTCCAAATCTCATCGTCCAAGATTCGTAAGTTTTCGATATATAATGTGTTGAGTGGATTAGAAGAAGATGGTTTTGTTGTTGTGGATGTTTCATCTTCGAGTTCTCGAGGAGAAAGGCTCTTCTACACTTTGCATCTTCAAGTAGGCAAGACTGATAGTAACAAGATAATTTGCGAGGAGTTAAGTCAAAAGATATTGTACTTGTATGAAGAATGTGGAAACTCGTTCAGATGATATTTTGTGCTTGGTTCTTTTAGTTATGTTGTCCTTTTTAATTTACATAAATCTTCTTGGCCAATTTGTTGTAATCGAGTTGCTCTATTTTGGCCGAAGTTAGTGGTCGACTACTAATAGAATTGCTACTACGTTCATGCTAGATATATAGTAGAAAGCAAAATTAAGGTATGTCCATCATTGAACCGACCGGAGGAGGTATAAACGATATTTGTGTGTTCCCTGGAAGTGGGCTTATGTTTCTGGCTGTAGACTTTCATACCTGACCTTAGTCCTGCCCCCAAATGTGTTCTCTTTTTGAAAACCTAACGGTAAACTAATCTGATTTAAAATGTTTCTATCGTTCCGGTTGTGTGGCCATTGTTACTAACACTTCTTTGTTGACATCGTGTTATCAGGAAGAGATGGAGGAAACTGGACTGTTCATCGGCAGCCTCGTCCCCCTCCACCACGTCCACTTCTCCTCCTCTACCCGGGGAACCGCCACCAATCATAAATGTTGCTCTCAGAGGATATTTTATATTAGTTTGGGAAAAATGTGGGTCAATTAAGAGAATTTTGGAAAATTTTATTAAGATTTACAATTTTGGAATATTCTGACCTGTTCTTGAAATGTTTTTAGGCTGATGTCTGAATTACAGCAACATAATTTGCTTACTACGTGTTAAAGGTAACGACTGATGTTGACCATAGATCGATAGTGCCTCTACATGATATATCATCGACCGTCGTTACTCTATCTATTTTATATTACTTCGTGTTAAGGAAGAAACATCTTAGAGACTATTCTAAAGTTATCAGTGTATGAAAATGTCAAGGACACCTTTAATTTGTACAGATGGTGATTGATATAAAATATCCATGCATCTGAGCTTTCAAAAGATCTGTAACAATCAAATGAGTCAGCTGCTATAACTTTATATATGGTTTGTTTCCTCGGATTATTTCATGCTTCATCACACAATATTTTTGGTCATCTCTTTTGCTAAAATGCCACCTGAATCAGTCGATACTCCTTATAAACTCGAAAACCCTACTAATGTTGGCAATATTGACCAAATTTATCAAATATTTGTTTTATTTTTAATGTAATGATTAATATGTCATGACTTGTTGATACTTTGTACTTTATTTTACATAAATCAATATTCATAAGTGAACACTGAAATAATAAATAATTCTTTCATGGTGTTTAATAAAATATGCTAATAAAAATAAAATAGTCAACAATTATAATAATTTGCTTCAAAAGAATCAACCAAAAGTTTTATAAATCAAGGGTTCAAAATACGTAGGTCAAAATTTAAATTAAGTTGAATGACATGAATAAAAGTTGACAGTTCAAACAAATCAACCTTACTAAAAGGTATGAAATAATATGTATCTACTATAAATAAATAAACCAAGATAAAAAAAAACAGAGTAAGGGTTCGTGGTTACATGCAAAATAACTACGGAATAAATTTAGTGCAGTACTAATAGTAAAATAAATAGAAATATGTATATAAGTATATGCTTGAAATTTTTGTTAAAGTTAAATGCGGTGTAGTTAGTATAAACATTCAAAGCTCAAGTTGACAAACATGAAAAATATGTTCAAACAGTGATATTAAGTCAATCTTTTAAAAAACAATGAACTAGTCAAAAAATAACTTTCCGATAGCAAACAGTGATAATAGGTGTGGGCATAATAACCGAATCCGAAATCCGAACATGAACCGACCCGAAAAACCCAAACCGAACGGGTTTAGGATTTAGTCAGTTCTGATACCTATACCCGTTCGGTTATATCCGATATCCGAACCAATAACCCGAAGTACCCGAATATATATAGTTAACCTAAACTTTCATCTTCCATTCCTATTCATCTTTTCGTGTTCTCCTTCTTCAACGTGAGGAATCAATTGCAAGTGAGTTCTCGTCTCTCCATCTTTTCCGTATATGTTCAATACATACTCAAACTCATTTTATGACCGATTACAAGTATGAATCACTATACTTTGCAATTTTGATTTATGTTTGATTACAAGTAGGATTTGCGATTTTTTTTCTCTTTGCTCTTTATCCATGCTTAAGCTCAAACAATCATGATTATCCAATATTTGATTTCTGTTTGATTTTGATCTATGAATAGATGGATTCTTTACTATTTTCTATTCAAAATAATACAAATATAAATTCCACAAAGAAAAAAAAACAGGCTTGTGTTCATTAAGGTAATAACAAATCAGAAAGATCATGAATCTTATATTAAGTTGTTCAATATTTAACTTCAACAGTGTTGTTTCTAGTCTCAAAGAGTCAAATCAAGGATACCTAGAATTTTTTTTATTATTTATTACACGGTTCGGTTATATTCGAAATAATCTGAACTTGAACCTTAAAAACCCGAACCGATCCGAAGTATAAAATAATCCGAACGAGTTATGTACCTCTCTACCCAAAAATCTGAAAATCTGAATCACCCGATCCGAACCCGAACGAGTACCCGAATGCCCAAGCCTGAGTGATAATAAGATGTTGATTGATATGTTTGTCAATTTTTATTTTCGTTGATTTGTTTATTTTAAACATGTTTAATATAAGTAGATCATTTTTTATTAAGTTGATTGAATAAAAATATAAACCAACGGTTCCAAAAAGGTAAATTTATTAAAACGTTAACACGAAATTATATAAATGGACAAAGGAAAAAACAGTTAACATGAATATCATGTAGATTAATAAGTATAAACATATTAATCGACAATACGTTGTGATGAATTTATCAATCAAAATATAAGTCAACAATTAAAAAAATTCAAAGAACAATTTTAAAATAAATCGACCAAAATCAAATAAGTCTATGCCTTGAAATATATATATATATATCACATTTCAACTAGTAATTAAGTAACTGCCCTAGATATCGGTATACCACATTATTATTATTATTATTATATATATATCGTGCGAACGTTTTCAGGGGTCTAAGGCAATTTTTGCTTTTCACAACATCTAAGGCAATATTTTTCATATAAGATTTGGGTATGTTCATAGAAAACTAAAATGGTAGATATAATGACTATGTTTATAATTGAAATCTAAAAAGAGAATTCAAACTAAAATCTAGAAAAAAAAAGAAAGATATATACAATCGAACTTTTTATGTACAGTATATATGTAAATATATATAACACTAACTAATGCATTTATATATAAAATGAAGCCCTAAATATTAGCTAAAAATTATGGAACCTAAGGCCATTGCCTTTTTCAACAAAGGTTAAGCACGGCTCTGTATATATGTGTGTGTATATATAATAAAAAATATATATATATAGTGTTTTTGCAAAGCATATATTACTAGTATTTGCTTACAAGTTGCAATCGTTTACGTATCCGCTGACAAGCTATACGCTCGTCTTGTTGATGCGGGTGTGCTAGTCCTCTGGCGTGATTGTCTTTTCTTGTGGGTGGATGCTTAAGATGTTATCAGCTAGCTGTTCTTGGTTGAGTTAATTCTTAAAGAGTAGATCATTGGGGAAGCCAATATTACCGGGTTTCAGCTCTCGTTATAACTGTAACTCTTTCTTTAGCAGCGAGCGATTTGTGGATTGGTAGAAGCCTCTTGATAGTGTTTATTGCTTGTTGTGTCTGTCCCTGCTTAGATTAGATTGAGTTGCTGTCTAGTTTTTTTTTTTTTTCTACTTTTTGTTCTCATTGTATTTCTGTCAAAAATCTAAAACTGATAATAATATCTTTACAATTTTACCAAAAAAAAAGAAGTTATAACATGTAATAATATGGGACGAAGAGCTTCTTCCACCCGATAACAATCCGTAAATTTAAGGGGTTTTTGTCTTTTTCTATAATATAATATGTCATGATTTGTTGATATTTTGAAATTTTAGTTCTCATGAAAATAATTTAAACATCTGTCCTAATTATAGTAACAAAATGTACGAGTTTTCATCTTTTTGACTAGGGATGAGCATTCGGGTACCCATTCGGATTCGGTTCGGATCTATTCGGGTTTCGAGTTTTCGGATTTAAAGATTTTAGCACCATTCGGATATTTCTAAATTTCGGTTCGAGTTCGGGTTCGGGTTCGGTTCGGATCTTTGCGGGTTCGGTTCGGATTCGGATAACACATTTAAATTATTTTTAAAATTTTAATATTCATTATATGCTTAAAATTTCTCAAAATCTATAAAAAATAATAATATATTACATATAAATTTGCATAATATATGTCAAAATACCTAAAATTAACATATAAATTGGTTTGATTTAAATATTTGGGTAGAAAATCAATAGATATTTCAAGTATTTTGGTGTTTGAATATATTTTAGCTATTTTAGACATTTACTTTTGACAACTTAAAAGTATCTTATATATTTTGGATGTTTTTAATATATATTAAATCTAAAAATCTAAAAATAAGTAATATATTTAGGTATATAAATCTATTTCGGTTACATTCGGGTACCCGAAATATTTCAGTTCGGATCGGGTTCGGTTTCGGTTCTTTAGATACCAAAATTTTGAACCCTTTCGGATATTTAATCAATTTCGGTTCGGGTTCGGTACTACTTTTTCGGATCAAGGTTTTTTGCCCAGCGCTATTTTTGACAAAGAATAAAATATTTCGTTAGTAGTAAGTTATATTCCATCTGTTTCATTTTAAGTGTCGTTTTAGGTTTGTGCACACAGATTAAAGAAACAAATAATTTTTTTTTATATAAATCACAATTACGTATACACCTAACAATATTTCAACCAATAGAAAAATAATTTGCTGAATAGAATTAATAAATTTTGAATTAAAAATTGAAAACAACACTTATTTTATAACGAAAAAAATTATCTACGATGACACTTAATATGAAAAGAAGAGATTATGTTTAATTGGTTGATATTCAATCAAGTAGGTAAGTCTTGTCTTCCTGATTTACAGGAAAATCGGTAAAGTAGTTCTGTTTTCATTCAAACATATTAATAGGTTTTTAAAACACTCATGGATGTCCACATAATTGGTGAACACTAAGCTAATTGATCTCCATACATATCGTTGATGAACTCTTTTACTATCATTAATAAAATACTAAGTTTAGGGAATGATTCAAGAAACTTATATAAGGAGGGTTTATTAAATTAGGGATTATTTTAGAATTCTTTAGATTTGGTAAGATTTACGTGGACTTTCAAGATATTTGTATAATTTGGTGGAATTTAAAAACAAAATAAAAATAAAAGTCTACTTTCTAATTGATGATTTTTTTTAAGTTCCAAAATATTTTGAGTGATTTAATAATGATGAATTAAAGAAAGTGATTAATTTCTTTAAGTTTACTTGGTTTATATCTATTTTCAAATATAATATTTTCAAGTAATTTAGCTTTAAAATTTGACTAGCTAGATATGTTTTTTTTTTTTGACAACAACAAAAAGAGACTGATTTTCAATTTTCAATTTATGTAAATGTATGAAATTTGAGCATCTGATTTTCAATTTTAACAAATTAATTAGATGTAATATTTTTTTGTCAAACTTTATTTTCTATTGAAATGGAAAATGATACTATTTGATTTCTGATGAATGCTGATTCTCATTTTAAGGATTTTCATTTTTTTTAACTATTGAAACTAAAAAAGGTAAGAAAATACTGAAAAGAACTTTGAATACAGTCTGGATTCATTAACTTTTAATTAAAAATTAACTAAAATACTTTCAAATTTAACTTGGTAAATTTATTGATGAAATTCTTAATTTCCAATAAGTTTTAACGAAGTTGTATAAATAACTAATTCAATAACACCATCAATTTTACATAATTATTATACATGCTAAATTCAATACATGAACATTTGGAAAAACAAAATCTTTCAGATCTCTAATCCAATGAACCCCATAAGTATCTGCCCCATATATCACATTCCCTATACATAACCCTATCCAATGAGATGGGGCTTTTTGGGTATATGCTTGTGGTATATGCTCAGAACATGATTTCTCTTACTAGGTCGTATAACACTTCAAAAACACTTATAATATGGTTTCTTCAACTTCCATTTGACAACAGAGATGTATTTGTTTGTTTAATTGGCTAGCTCTACTATCCGCAATCACACACGTATATATATATATTCGCTGGACATTTACAACCAAAACAGCTTCAAGAGAAAACATAATCTAGAAAACTTGTCTTTGATCAAGCTAAAATGTGCGAATTGGGCCCTGCATTGTTTCCAAAATTTGGGATGGAATTGACTGGAGAGCACGAGAGCTACTCCACCAACGCCACGTCGTTTCTTGATTTTCCGGTACCAAATACGCATGGAGTGGCTCATCATGAGACCAGCTTTGGGGTTTCTGTTTCGTCCGAGATAAATGGAATTGACAACAATTCGGTCATGATCAAGAAGCTTTGTCACAATGCTAATGAGCGTAACCGTCGCAAGAAGATCAACTCTTTGTTCTCAACTCTTCGTTCATGTCTTCCAGCCTCCGATCAACTGGTAAGTAGCTGATCTGATATGTCATCTTAATGTGTTTTATATCAAAAACCAAATGATAAGAAGAATATTTTATTAACCCTTTCTTTTTGTCCTTGCTTTCTTGCAGAAGAAGCTAAGTATTCCTCAGACGGTTTTGCGGACCGTGAAGTACATACCGGAGCTGCAAGAGCAAGTGAAGAAGCTAACTCAAAAGAAGGAAGACCTCATGGGGCGAGTATCGGGTCAAAGAGACACTGACCGTTACATTAAGCCGCAACCACAAGCGGTTGCTAGTTATGTCTCCACCGTTTTTGCGACTAAGCATGGAGACAACGAAGTGATGGTCCAAATCTCATCGTCCAAGATTCATAAGTTTTCGATATATAACGTGTTGAATGGATTAGAAGAAGATGGTTTTGTTGTTGTGGATGTTTCATCCTCGAGTTCTCGAGGAGAAAGACTTTTCTACACTTTGCATCTTCAAGTGGGCAAGACTGATAACAAGCTAATTTGCGAAGAGTTAAGTCAAAGGATATTGTACTTGTATGAGGAACATGGAAACTCCTTCAGATATTAATTTGTTCTTATTTCTTTAAGCCATGTCTTCTTCATTTTGACCAAGCGTTATGGTCTAGACTTGTTTCTGTTTTTTTTTTTTCTTTTTTGTCGAAGGTAGTGGTCGATTACTAATAGAATTACCACTACATTCTTATTACAGCAATAAAATTTAGTTTTTGTCTAGTTTATTACCACTACATGCTTTTTTTTTGTGTAAAAAAAAGATGGTTTCACCTTTTTGTCGGGTACCCAAACATTATAAATAGTACCTCCCACCGTGAATCGAATCCGGGTGGTGGTAGTTACAACCATAACACCTTTCCCACTAGGCCATCTCAACATTGGTTATTGCCAATACATTCTTGTTTCTGTAATTTAGTTTTTGAAACCTACAGCCATAATAAACTTTGCAATATACGATTTTGCACAGCAAGTTTTCTAGAGCACTAGTTTAAGTGCTTTGAGAATGATTTTTTCTTTCTTTTGACAAATATTGTGCTCTATCTCTCTACTAAATATATAATAAATATAATATATATATATATAAATGACTAGAATATTATAATTATTAAGTAAAGATTATGTATAGCATATAAATATAAAAATAAAATTTAATTTCAAATTTAATGATTATATATCATATCTGTATTATATATTTTCACAAAAATCATTTATAATTATACAATAATAGGTTATATTTATGTTTCTTAATTTATCCATTTGTTTTTTTTTTAATTTGAATCACAACTTAATATTTAGTCAACTACTTATAATTTAAAAATCCATAACCAAATTTCTATAATTATACAACAAAAATCCATAACTTATTTTACATTAAAAATCTAATTAAAGATACAACAAAAAATCTACGGTTTTAGATTCTACATAAAAAAATCTAGAGCAAAATTACAACACAAAAACCTACGGTTTATATTCTACAGTAAAAAAATAAAAATATAGCACAAAAACCTAGAACTTATATTCTACAGCAAAATATCCAAAGCTAGAGCAGTAACCAATCGGATCCAATGTCTTCTCTACTCTTTGTTTATATATATTGTAACGAAAGTTCCATTAGTTGAGTTTTGGTGTATTAAATAAGAGAAGACTTGTTTATCAAAAAAACAATAATAATAATAAAAAAAGACAAAATAATGTTTTCAGAAGAGCCGGTGAAATTGGCACTTATTAGTTAATAGATGATAATGCCATTTATTAAAAAAGTTAAGGTCATACATAATTAATGAGAAGCCATTTGATTGGCTATTCACTGATTTTGGAGATATGCCACTCCATTTGTTTTTGGTTTATTTGGTGTGACAAGTGATGTCGCCACCACTTTATTATTTTATTTTTGTGTTGTCAAAACTTGTTTTGGTCAAAAGGTTCTAATTTCAAAATGATAAATAATTTTTTTTTGTCGGCAAAAAATAAATTAATTTCTTCTTTCATAAAATATCACAACATTATTACACTATTCTTTTGATTAATCTTATTAATTATTTTACCAACATTTTAAAACGTGTATCTTTACTAAACAATAATAAAAGATGACTTTGTTTATATGTTTAATCCGAGATGACATTTAATGATTAATTATCATTGGTTGTTACATTTGACTTGCTAAAAACGTCTAAAAATTGTTCGTTGACAAAATACTGAAATAAATAACCAAAGATAAAGTTATAATTAATATTTCTTTAATTAGTGGCAAAAATTTTAAATTTCAAAATTAAAACAGAGATAATAGTAGAGAAATACAAATTAACCAGATCGCAAAACTAACAAAAAAATAAACTATAAAAATATCATTCTTGTGGAAGTATCGTATCCTAATGGTTAAGGTTTAAATGCTTTTATACTTAGGCCTAGGGTTCGATTCCATGTTATGCAATTTCTTGCAAATTGCACATTATATAAGGTCCAGATTTCAATTAGCGGAAAAAGCTATTTATTAAATAATTATGCAGACTAAGAAATAAAGGGGATCTTCAACAAGGTGTAAGTAAATCCGGTCAGGCTTAAATCCTCATAAATCATGTAGTATTGTCGGTTGTCGAATCATCTATGTAATCTTTCTCATAAATGTAATATTATAATAAATCAGCGTAAAAATGTATCATTCTCATAGATGTTTTTCCAAAAGTAAAAAACATAATTACTATTGGTTCTGTATTTATTAACGCCTCTAAAATATTTTAAGTCTTGCATGATATATATTATTAATAATATCAAAATTATTATAGAAGATATACATATATAAAGCATAATTGTCTGATTTTATATTAACCTGGAATATTCCAGATCTATGGAAAAAATCAGACTAATTCACAAAAAAATGCATTCCGTGAATAGATATTTAAATGGGTTGAGAGTAAAAGTGTAATGTCCATGAACAATATGATTTAATTTTGCGTAATAGGTAGATCGAACATGACCACTCAACAAAATCCTGGACATAATTATCAATTTTTATGGAAACAAATTCACATGATGGGTTCAGTCTAGGCATGTGCAAAAAAACTGGAGCCGAATAACCGAACCAAAATAACTGGAAACAGACTGAACCCCTCAAATATCTGAATGATTCTTATATTTCTATATCTGAAATAACTGAACTGGACCGGAATCGAACCGAGAACCAAACGTGTACCCGAATATATAAAAATATTAATTATATATACATATAACATAAACAGATATATAGATTTATAATTTAAAAATTTATGAAAAGTATCCGAAAATATTTGATGAAAAATAAATTATTACAAAGTATCTGAACTATCCAAAAGTATCCAAAATTATCCGTATATTTTTATATGAAATATCCAAAATAATCCCAAAATATCCAAGATTTTATCCATTCTAACTATTTGTTATTTTACCTAAAATACCGATATTTAACCCGAAATATCTGAACTACCCAAAATAACCGAACTACCCGAAATAACCGAGCCGGAACCAAATGAGAACCAATTTTTTGGGTATTTTCCGGTTCTTAATTTTACTATCGGAACCGAACCAAACCCGAAACTATCCGAACCGAACCAAAAATAAGTCCTCTAACTCCCTACCCAAACTACCCAATAATCGAAATACCCAAATCGAACCGAATCAAACCGATACCCGAAATACCCAGGCGTAGCCTAGTTCAGTCTCCCAGAATCTTAGTTGTTTGATGCGATGTTCCAAAATCCGGTAACAACTAATGACAAATCTTTTGGAGGCTTTTTTTTCTTTTTGTTGATCTACTTCACATCGTATTAAAAATAATTCTTGCAAATCTCTTTTCGTATTTCAGGACTTCCCAATCGATCAATCATACAAATATGGTGTCCATCACGTTTTAAGAAAAACTTTTTATTTGCAGTAAATTAAACGTGACACAAGTGTTCACTCATTATGAACTTTTTTTTTTAATTTGCCTTACCCAGACCCAAATATCTAACGTGATTTAGCCTAGTTGTCCAGTCAAGAAGCTTAATAACAAGTTACCACAAAAAAAGAAGAAGCTTAATAACAATGCTAGTGAGCGGTACCGTCGTAAGAAAATCAACTTTTTTTCTTCTCATCTCCCTTCATGTCTTCTAGCCTCAGATCAATCAGTAAGTTGACCTAATTAATACATATTATAATCGACTTGTTGTATTAAATAATGAAGCTGGATTTATTTATGATAAAGAAATTCGAAATGCTTATGTATAGGCTTACATTATGAAGATGCTTATGTATTACAACATCCAAAACGTTTGGGGCGATGACGACGCCCAAAACATCCTCCACCTGATTTCCACGAGCTTCCAAAACGTTTGCTATCGACTGTCTATTATGTAAACATATAACATCAATTAAGTTTTTGGTTCTCTACGCTTCGATACAACAATACCGGTTACAAAAATTAATATAAATATGTTTTGGCTGGCAAAAGCTTTTACTGCAAGAAGTAGGCCTGCTATTCTTTATTTTAGAAATTTTGTTATTATATATAGTTAATACTTGTAAAAAAATATATAGTTAATACCTAACAGGTTATTATGTTTGGTGTATCGTTAATTAAGATGATGAAAGACAAAAGGATTGTATTGCATTACAACTACTAAGATAACCACTTGATGGTGGTCTTATGAGATTTGGGTTACTAAGCAATATGGGTTCAAAGACACCTCTATACATTCCAACACGTGTTCAAGCGGACATGAATTTATACTTATAACTTTGAATACCCGGAAAAAAGTCCATTTGTAAACTACACTTTTCCTTTAGAATTACTCTAGATTTTTCCATAAACTAGGTATACTTCCAAGTTAAATAGAAAAAAAACCCCTACAAATATCATCAACTGAGGGCATCATCATATTAAAAATGAAAAAAAAAATCATTGGATTTGATTTTGTTTTTGTTAAATAAACAATGAAAATATATTGGTTTAGAGAGACGGGTTTCTTTCGCTTGGTTAAAAACTTAAAACATATTGATATCAAATAAGATTGAATTTACAGGATGATAATTGTAGTTTTCCACATATTATATTTGTTTGGAAATTTGGGTCACTCTTAAGAATATATGAAACCTCATTGACTCACATTTAAAGTTTGGGAATATTTTTGACCATATTTTATATGAAAATTTGGGTCACTAAACTATAACATATTTTAGGTTAGATATATAGATATATATATATATATGTTCAACAAGTTGGCCTAATTAATGAATATTGTAATAAACAAAGAGGTAGGATTTATTTAAGATAATGAAGCTGCTTATGTATAGGGGAGAAGACGACGCCCAAAGCATCTTCCACCTGGTTCCCACGAGCTTCCAACAATTTCTCCAAGCTGAGTCATCTTCAATATGTAAGCAAAAATCTTATTATAGTGTTATACATGTACAACTCTTGTTTGGATTCTTGTCCAATATAGCTATTGGTGATTGGGCCTACTTCATGTGTGGAACATAGGCTCTGGCTCGTGTCACCTATTACCTATGCCCTTTGTAAAGACCTAAATATTTCTTTTTATGGTATGATAGAAACATATAGTTTCTTATTAATAAGTAACAACATGGATTGCTCAAAAAAGAAAGAAGTAACAACATAGATTTATTTCTTTTACTCTGTCCGTGTATATATAAGGGAGTTAGTGATATACCATATCAGTTAATTTGAAGTGGCAACTCCATGAAACTAAACAGAATAAATAAGTTTGTCTTTGCAGCTGTTACCATTTAGTCGACGAATAATGCTGATAATCATTTTCCTTTACTTTCTTGCAGAAAAGGTTAAGTATTCCTGCGACCGTTTCACGGAGCTTGAAGCACATGAGCAAGTGAAGAAGTTATGACAGAAGAAGTAAGAACTCTTGGTGTATTGGATCAAATCATTACGTTAAGCCACAACCAAAGGCAGTCCCCGTTATGTCTCCGCCGTTTTCGCGACTAGGCTCGGAGAAAACGAAATGATGGTTCACATTCATCGTCCGATGAAACTAAACAGAATGACTAGAAGAAGATGGGTTTCTTGTGGATGTTCATCTTCAAGGTCTCAAAGGGAAAGGCGTTTCTACACTTTGCATCTTCAAGTGGAAAATATGGATGATTATTACAAAATGAATAGCGAAGAGTTAAGTGAAAAGGATGTTGTACTTATATGAAAAATCTGAAAACTCGTTAGGTGATTTATTCATATTGTGTGGTTATCCTCTTTTCTTGTTTCTTTTTAGTTATGTCCTTTTCTTATTAATACTCTTAACATTCTTGTCTCTTGACCATATCGTTAGTGATAGACGAGTTGTATTGGTTTTTTGATAGAAGTCATAGATCATTTACTAAATAGTATTGACAGAAGAAAGAATTTCACATTATGGAACTATAGTCTTAAATTCCATAAGAGTTAGGTTCATCAGTTTTCTGTGTATAACTGAGCAAAGACAATGAAGGAAAAGAAATGATATGGGGTAGTACAATTTTGGATTAATGCTCAAAAGTGTTTATAGTACATTATATCTTCAATGTGGAAAAAATAACTAGCTTCACATAGTTCTAAATATTAATAGGCTCGGTTTTATATACTTTGTAAAGAGTATTTGTGGATCTAGAAAATAATGTCCGAAAGAAGATGTGGAGAAGTAATAGCTGATTCATTTGATTGGCACAGATCTTTAGAAAGCTCAAATGCATGCATATTTTATGAATCACCATCTGTACAAAAAGGTGAGTCCTTGAATTTGTCATCAACTAGTAATAATTTGTTCTTATAGACTAATAACTTAAGATTGAACTCTAAGATATGTCTTCCTTATAGCTTTTTTTTCTTCTCTTTCCCCATGACATTATTAAGCTATATGTTATATTCTAAGAAAACAGTTAATCCAAAAATTTGATCATATCTTATAAGTCCAGCTTAAATATGGGTAAAGAAAGATCACTTGCTAAATTTCCATAGTTGTAAACCATCACAAACATAGAGACAGTCCAGCTTGTATTCGATAAATAAATTTAATATTTCGACTAAAAAGTATCAATAAAAAAAATAAAGATAATTTGATGAAATATCCAAAATTTTATTTGAGGATTTGAAACCAAACTAACACTTCAGATATACATATACTTTTTTAAATTATACTTTTAGTCCTTAATAAAATAATAAAATTCACAGATATAGAAATAAAAATAAAATGATGTGACTGTTTTTAGCATGTACATTAATAATGAGAATTATAAATAAAAATTACAATTAACATTAATTACACTTATGAGGTATTTTTTTTTGCTAAGCTATATGGTAAATGTTCTAGAAGCAGTATGCTGATAAATTTAAAAAATATAAGAAACGATGAAATAAGTAAACACTTATGATGTTGACTTTGATAAATCAACCTACACATTTTAAATCAAGGGTTTAAAAAAAAGGTCAAAACTTAAACTAAATTGAGTGACATAAATACAAATAGACAGTTCAAAGAAATCAACATATTTAAAATTATAAAATGATACAACTGTATTGTAAAAAAAGAATCGATTCTTCGTTGACATAAAAATAGGTAAAAATGACAATAAGTCAATTTTGTAAAACAGTTAACTAACCTTTTTTTGTCACGAAATAAAACAGTTAATTAACCAAAATATAATTATTTAATACAAGTAGATCATACTGTTTAATCGACTGGCTTGTAATAAAAATTGATAACCAAACAAGTTAACTACTAAAAAGTCAATACACAATGATATAAAACAACCAAGGATGTGAATAGAAATAACGTATAGTCGATGAATATAAACGATGAACCTTCAACTATATAATAAATCAACTTTGCAGTAAAACCTAATAAGGCAACTATTTTAAATAATTAGATATAAATCAAATAAGCATATTGCCATGAAATGTACGTAGACAGTGTAAGAAATGATGATGAATAAGCAAAGAGCACTCGAAAACAATGATAAAAAGAAAGAGTTAGATCCAGAAAATTAGATAGAGAGAGATTGGAGAATGTTATTGATGAGAGAGTAAAGAGTAAATGAATGATTTTTTTTTTGGATTCATTTGTGGTTTACGAGTGATTTAAATACACAAGAAAGAAAGATTAAACAAAAACTAAACTAAAGGCAAGTGGTTTGATATGACAGATTTAAGCTCCAAGAGTTCAAATACACTCTCTTGCCTCCAAAACACGTATGGATAGGTTTCTGTGGATGGTTTTCCTTGGAAATGAATTCCGTGAATGAATTCCTATGGATGAGTTGGCTTAGATCATGCAATGACTTTTTTTCCTTTTGGTCATGTTTTCTTCATTCCAACAATTAAGTCATTGCTTCTTCCTTCTTCATTCCAACACTCCCCCTCAAGCTTGATCATAAGAGATCTTTGGACAAGCTTGGAACCTTAAAGAAGCTCCCTCATTAAAAACCTTAGCAAGAAAACCTTTTGCGACAAAACTTACTAAGGGAAAAAGAGTAGAGTTCAACAAGGCCTAGGGATTCGCCAATGAGTCTAAGGAATTTCAGATAACTCATGGTGGAGTCCTTAGACTCTGGATCATGGCCTAACTTATGCTGTAAGTGTGAACTCCACAACTTGCACACACCAACGTCTCAGATCTCTTCTCTTGGCTGGTTTGATGTTTTCCCCTTTCTTCTGACTCCTTTCCATCTTCAAAGGGTGTAGGAACGACCAGACTCTGATATAGAGACCTCCAAATACCTATAACCCAATGCATAAACACTTGCATCAATTCTCAAGGCATAAACCAATCAAACTTCAACTCAAAGATTAAACTGGTTACTCCCCTTGCATATGAGTGAATGGGACTGATGAGGAGTGTCTTTGAGACACTTGAGTCCTCCATATGATCTAAGGTGAGGCACTAGACGACATGAACCTTCAGGATAGCTCACCATTACCCCTCCTCAAGCTTGATCCGGAGAAAATGAGTGAAGGACCAAGCTTAGAAGTGAGCAACACTGAGTCTTGAAACCAGGAGCGCATCACCCCTACAGTTGCGCTTAAGTCGACCGGTTCCTCCTTTGATCTCTTCTTCACTGCCCCTTATTTATCTTTTGAACCAGGAGCTCAACAACCAAACGGTCTGCGCTTAATTCAACCGGTTCTTGCAATACATGAGGAGCTCCAGCTTGGTGTGTGTGGCTGATCAAACACTGGTCTGCCTCTCCATCAATACTCCTTCTTGAAGTATCTTCAAAGCCCAACCATATTTTATTTCAGCCCCCACTTACTACCACCTGGTCTCCTCACCAACAATCTCTCTATGGCCAGAAATATACATCATGTGTAGGCTCTGGATCAAACAAGAATATACATCATGTGTAGGCTCTGATCAGCATAGGCAAAGCCTTCTTCTTTGTCTTGATTTGATGATGGATAGAGACAACACTTGTATACCTGAAACATCACTCAAACTCCAGCAAGAATCAGACCACACACACTAGGATCAGACATTGATAACTCAGCAATTCTGATCCCAATGGTTAAGAAAAATGTAATGGACAAAATCTACACAACTCATTCAGTTCAAATCCATGCAACCAACTCACTAAATGTTCAAGAATGATAACTCATCAATTACAAGACATTTCGGCTATTTTTATGAATTCTAATGACAAAAACAGAGACTAGACAACTCATCTAGTCACCTTAAATGACACATGGATGCAGTACATGATCAGGAAACTCTCCTAGACCCCTACTAATGCAACAAGACAAATACAGAGGCTAGACAACTCGCCTAGACCACACATAAACAACTTAAAAACAATTAAAAGCTCATGTTAAAATTCAGGAGGTAAGCTTACAACTAAAGGAACCTGAGCTAGTTCCTTGTACCTCCATGGACATGGTTCATCTGAACTTGGCAGGTTTGAGGTGTGGGTGAAGATCCCAACACTTCTCCTTGGTGTGACCATCTCGCTTACAGTGCTCACACTTGAGACCTCTTCCCTCATCCTTCTTATGATACACCTTAAATGACAGTGGTGACGCAGTTGCTTGGCTGGCAAGGGAAAGAGACTCCTTTCCTTCAAACAAATCGTGTGACCCTTGTTCCTTTTAGATTTGGGAACACACTTCTTCAAGAGATGGCAGCTTGTCTGACCTCAGTATGTGCTTCACCAGGTCATTAAAGGTTGGATTGAGAGTAAGGAGTAGCCCAAACACCTTGTCTTGCTCTCTTCTTTCATGGAGGATGATTGGGTCTATTGTAGAATGTCTAAATGAATCAAGCTCACCCCACAGAGAGTTGAACTTGCCGAAGTGATCATTAAATTCCATCTCCTCCTGAGATAGATCGTTTATGGCCTTCTTGAGCTCATACACTCTATTTAAGTGGGATTAGTTGCCATAAACCTTGTAAAGAGTCTCCCAAAACTCCTTAGCACTCTCACAATGTGAGTAAGACTCCATAATAGAAACTGCAAGTGCGCTTTGTAGAATAGACAAGAAGACCAGTAGGTCTTCTTGTTGCCATTTGTCTCCACTGTCAGGTTTAGAGCCAGTTGTCTTTGGAGCTGCTTGTGAGCAATGTTTCTACAATCCTTGCCCTCCTAGTGCTGTCTTCATCAGCCTAGACCAGAGAAGGTAGCTTGACCCCTTTAGCACCACATAAATCGATATGCTTCTTGTTTTCTCCGTCTTGAAGAGTTTTGGACTAGTGGACAATAGAGAGGACCCACTGGTTTTGCAAGAGAATGAACTTTACTGCAGCTTGCTGAACTTAGCTGAAGCTTTCTTGAGTTTTAGAACAAGGTATACTCCTTTATATTGAGTGCTGGTGAGGTTCTTCTATCTTGGAAGACCTTTGGACCAGTGGATAAAATGATGTATCCAACAGATTTTGAAGATAATCTGAGAAAGAAATAGATTTGCGGAAGCTTTTTTGTGAGGTTCAAGAGCTTAAAGCTCTACAAGGGGATGGGGCAGAAATAGCATAAGAAGATAGCGTTCTGGTCAAAAATGCTATCTTTGACATAACTCATTATTTAAGGTAGCGTTTTTTTACATCTATGATAAAAAGCCGCATATATAATATCCTTCTACGTTAAAACAGTATCTTTTCTCTCCTACTCTAATTTCATTTTTCCTCACTTTATTTCACTTGCCTCCAATTATAAACATGACAATTACTCTATAAATATTTATACATAAAAAAGAAAAAAAAATCTATTGGTTGAAAGGAATACACAAGGATTGCAATCTCTACCCTTAATTTTTTTAATCCAAAGGTGGAGATTTTGTTTTGTCCTCTCCTTTTGTCTTCTCAAACACGACAGATCTGAGTTCAGAAGAAAAAAAACGACAGAGAGATGAGACAGAGAGAGATGAGAGATTGCACGAGGAAGAAGAAGATACCGGTCTTTTTCTCTTCTCATCTCAACTCTTCCTCTGATCCTCTCCATTCTTTTTCTGAAACATGACAGAGAGATGAAAGATAAGAGATGAGACAGAGAGATGAGAGATTGAGATTACAGGAGGAAAAATAAAAGACCGGTCTGAGTTCGTCACCGTCGTCACCTCCCGAGAACGCCTCTCCCCTCTGCAGCCGTATTCGAACCCAACGGTACCCAGAACACAACCCATCACCGCTCAAAGACAATGACGGTGAGATTCACTCCCGTCATCAACCCATGTTTTCGATTAGGGTTTCCATTTGTTTCAGTTTTAGGGTTTGGATTGGGGCGTTTGCAATTAGGGTTTTGATTTGTTTCAAGAAGCTTGACGTCAGAGGAGGCAAGGCGTCGTGCTGTGGGGATGCAAATCGTGGTGTGGTGCGGCACTAGAAGATAGATCTTTAGGTTCTGAAATTTTAGGTGTAGCTTTGGAAGGTGAAGAACACTTGGCATCAGATAGATCTTCAAGACACTTGTACTCCACTATTATCATCTTGGTGGTCATGGCGATGATAGTGAAGACTTAGCTTTAGGTTTATGTTTTTGGTTTAGCTATAGGTTTATGTTTTGGTTTAGTTATGGTTTAGATTTTTGGTTCTGTTTTTGGTTATTTAGACCATGATTAACTCGGGATTCTTAGAGTGGGGTTCTTAGCGGAAATTAAGAAATTGTTTCTTAACTTTTAACTAAAAAAGCTAAGGACTTTAAGAACCGGTTCTTAGTTTTTTTAGTTAAAAGTTAGAACCAGTTTCTTAACTTCCGCTATTTCTTAACTTCCGCTAAGAACTTCATCATAAGAACTCCGGGTTAATCATGCTCTTAGTAAACAATTTCGATATATACAATTTTAAAATATTTTTTTTATTTTATTTTTATAATTTTTTTTTATTTTCTATGTACACTATCACAGTAATTATTATATGCTATTATAAGTTATATAATTGCATAAATAACAAAACGCTTTGAAATCCCCTATATATATTATTTGAGAAGCATTGCAACTTTTTTTTGTAGCCACATCATCACTAGAATGATTCTTAGAGTCATTAGAAAAATATGTTGGTCCATCTAATTATATAATAAGCTTTTTATTAAACTAACAAAAAATTCATCATTAATGTACTTTACTATTTCCTTAAATAAAATTTACAGAATTGCCCAATGTGGCTAAAGTATATAAGACAATTAATGATTTTGAATAATACAGATTCGATAAAAATAGTGTATCTTCTATCATATTAGTTTAATTTTAAACTATTAAATAAATTAAACAACCACAATAACCATATAATAAAAATTTAGATTTTTATGTATATGTTATATTTTGAATTTTTACAAACGGCTATAAATTACTAAAACTGTTAAAAGTTTCACATTTAAATTTTATGATCTATGGTTTAAAATTTTTGTTATGACAAAATACAAATGATTACAAAAATTATATAA
>NC_027753.1:20736654-20740592 GCF_000695525.1 Brassica oleracea var. oleracea | reverse complement strand
AAATCATCATTTAATAGACATTAATATTAAAAATATACTAAAATATATTATCTATCTTAGTATCATTTAAATTTAATAACATATCCTATCAAATATAAAAAAAATATATTTTTTGGATTAATAAAATTGATTTATATGTTCGCACCAATTTAATTATATATTTAATAGTTACTGACTTTTAATTATTTAATATATATTTATTATTTCATAATATGTAAAAATATTTAATACATAAAATAATTTATATATATAATATTGATCTCGCGCAAGGCGCGGATCTTAACCTAGTAATACATTAAAATAGCATACAAAAAAATGCTATCTAAAGTGCTCGAAAAAAGATTGCGGGAGAAGATACAGCGTTCGCGATAACGCTGTGCTATCTTCTAATAGCGTTTTCGTCATGCTATATATGAGACGTTTTCTTGTATTAAGCTCTGATACTATGTAAGAAATGATGATGAATAAGTAAAGAACACTCAAAAACAATGAGAAAAAGAGAGAGTTAGATCCATAAAAGTAGAGAGAGATTGGAGAATGTTATTGGTGAGATAGTAAACAGTAAATAAATGATTTTTTCCTTAGATTCATTTGTGTTTACAAGTGATTTAAATACAGAAGGGAAAAAAAAATTAAACAAAGACTAAACTATAGGCAAGTGGTTTGATGTGGCTAATGTGGCAGATTTAGGCTCCAAGAGTTCAAATTCAAATACACTCTCTTGCCTCCAAAACACGTGTGGATAAGTTTTTGTGGATGGTTTTCCTTGGAAATGAATTCCGTCGATGAATTCTCATGGATGGGTTGGATTGGATCAAGCAATGACTCTTTTCCTTTTGATCATGTTTTCTTCATTCCAACAACTAAGTCATTGCTTCTTTCTTATTCATTCCACCAGACAGTTCAGCCAAGTCAAGTATATGAATAGATGAACAAATCTAAACCGATAAACATCAGAATAAATCGATCATTCAAACAATCTATTGTTTACAAAGAATGAGCTGTGAAAACAAATTATATATGAATCGTATAACATTTATTTAAATTTCAATAAATGATATGAACCGTAGGTATATAAATATAGTTTATATTAAAATTACCATCAAATATTAGTGTAATGGTAAAGAATGATTTTTAGTTATTATATAACGTTTTGACTTATAATTTAGTAGGTTTTGGAATCATTTTTTTTGTAACTTTATTGAGATTTTTGCAAAATTGAAATAAACTCAAAGTCAAACACAAAACTAACCTCCTTTTTTTTTGGAAATTAGTATTGCCCTGTTCACCCTACAAGTTCATATAATTCACGAAAATGCCATCAATTTCTTTTTTTTTTCAAAAAGACATTTTTACTCTCTCACCCTCATCATCTTCAAGTAATTACAAAATTGTCATTGTCATCAATACCCCAACCATCATGAACAACCAATTTGAAGCTCTTAATGCTCTCAAAATCGATTTACCTTTCTTCTTTCTCCATTCTTATGAACTAAACACAACATTTCTCTCACTTTCTCTCCACATTCAGCTAAAAAAATCTAAGATTTTGATTCTACATTTTTATGGTTCATAGAGTCATAGAAGCTAACGATTCTGGGTGGGTCTCTTTCGTTTGAGATTTTGTGTGCTTGGAGAAGCCTTATGTGTGCTAAGGAAGTTATCTCACCAATTTAAGGTATGAAATCAAGTTTTTTTCTAGATATGTTAGTCCATACGACTTCCCAGGTAAGTCGTATGGCTGTAGACGACTTACTTGGAGGTTGTCTGATCAATGTAGAGGTTATTTTTGAAATTGACTTTGAAATCTGTTTTCTGAGACGACTGAAATATAAGTCGTATGCTTTTGTTTAGTTACAAAAAAATCTCCAAAGAACCTAGACGACTTACATGTAAGTCGTCATAGGTTAGTTTTGCATTTGACTGGATCTTGTCAGAATTTTAACTTTCCTGGACGACTTATTTTTCACTTGTCTGGTGGAAAATTGAAATATCAATATTTAATTAAAACCGGACAACTTACATGTAAGTCGTCGTAGGTTAGTTTTGTCATTGAAAAAAAAAACTTCAATATTTAATTATACCCAGACAACTTACAATTCAGTCGTCCGCCCGACGACTTACATGTAAGTCGTCCAGGATTTTATTCCGAGATTCTGGTCAAACCTCATAAATCCTGGACGACTTACATGTAAGTCGTCGGACGGACAACTGAATTGTAAGTCGTCTATATATAATTAAATATTGAAGTTTTATTTTTCAATTGCAAAACTAACCTATGACGACTTAATTGTAAGTCGTCGAGTTTTAATAAATTATTGATATTTCAATTTTTCACCAGACGACTGAAATGTATGTCGTCCAGGAAAGTCAAACTTCTTAAATAATCCAGTCAAATGCAAAACTAACCTATGAGGACTTATTTTTCAGTCGTCTCAGATAAGAGATTTCAAATTCAATTGCAAAAATAACCTCTGCATTGACCAGAAGACTTATAAATTAGTCGTCGGGAAGACTTAGATTGAAGTCGACCGCGTCGATCTTTAATAAACTTTCGTTTTCTTTGTTCTATATTTGCTAATGTGTTTATTTTGAGTTTTTCAGATCATGTGTCAATTACATGCAGTGTATGGAGAATGGTTGTTGAAAGATGGATGTTGGAATTTTGTGGTTGATCATTTCAAAGGAGCGAGAATGTTATTTTTGAGTGAAGGTTCGACACATGCTGATCTTATTGCAATGGCTCAAGAAGATTATAACCTGGACATGAACACATAGTCTGTGGGGTTAACCTACTTATTACAACAGAGTCTTTGTAAAATTTTAATTGCAAAAATGACCTAAATGGACGACTTATCTGGAAGTCTACTAGACGACCTCCGTGGATGTCGTCTGCGTCATTGTTTAATAAACTTGCATTTTCTCTAAAACTATAAAGACTTTTTAACATTTTCTTGTTAATTCATGTTTATTAATGAATATTTGGGCTACTGAATGAAATTTATAACTTAATTTGTGATATTTATGAGGTTACCAACATTCACGTTAATTAAAGTTTCTAACTGATCTGAGAAGACTTCCGTGGAAGTCTTCTCCGCTAGTTTTTAAGTCTTCTATGCTAGTTTTTGAATAACTTGTATTTTTAAGAGTGATAAGTAACTTCAAGGTATGTAAAACTCATATTTACAAAATACGTTCTCTCCCTTAGTTTTACTAAACTTGACTAAATTTTTCAACACAAACTTTTAAAAACTATGATATGCTTTGACTAGTTACTATTGTTTGTTTCCATCTCTTAAGTATTATTGTTATAGACACTAATGATGATTATTGTTATGAGTTGGAAGAATGGTTAAAATGCTTCTTAAAATGTTGTATCAATATGAAGCTACCAACATTCTTGTTTATTAAGATGAGAAAAAGGTCATTGGAGTTTATTATTGCATATGAGAGATATAAAGATAAAAAAAAGGCTATTGAAGTCTATTATTTCATTAATTTGTAAATGTGTAAACACATTGTCAGCACATGTAATACATCTTGGGAAACATTATTACTGATTTTACAAAAAATTCAAAACTAAAAGAGTAGACATGCAAATAACAAAACAGACCACATACAAAACTATTATAGATCATTCCTCTACAAAGACAAGCATGGACTCCACTTGATATGAAAGAAGACTTCGTCAGAAGACTTCCTGGAAGTCGTTTGGAAGACTTCCTGGAAGTCGTTTGGAAGACTTCCTGGAAGTCGTCTAGCGCAATATATTTTAGACGACTAACAGGTAAGTTGTCCCAGAAGTTTTTCATATCTGAAAAACCTGCATATCAAATCCATATCTGAAAAACCTGCATATCAAAAAACGTTCAAATGGGTTAAAAATAGAGTAAATGAGTGGAAGATTAGATAAATCTACCTTTATAGAACACACAAAA
>NC_027753.1:20702602-20736377 GCF_000695525.1 Brassica oleracea var. oleracea | reverse complement strand
TAAGACTTCCAGGAAGTCCAGACGACTTCCTGGAAGTCGTCTAGTGCAATATATTTTAGACGACTAACAGGTAAGTCGTCTCAGAAGTCTTCCAGATCTGAAAAACCTGCATATCAAATCCAGATCTGTAAAACCTGCATATTCAAAAACGTTCAAATGGCTTAAAAACAGAGAAAATGAGTGGAATATTAGAAAAAACCTGCATATCAAATCCAGATCTGTAAAACCTGCATATTCAAAAACGTTCAAATGGCTTAAAAACAGAGAAAATGAGTGGAATATTAGAAAAATCTGCCTTTATAGAACAAACAAAAATACATATCTAAAATTAATAGATCTACCTTTAAATGAGAGGAAGATGAGTACCATCTGATTAAAACTCTACCAAAAAAAATAGATTAGTAAGAAAGATATGAGACAAAACTGAAAAATTCATATAAAGTTTGGTGTTTTCAAGTCAAAGAGATTAGAGAGAGGTTGAAGAGTTTTAGAATGATGAACATTACATTTCAGTTGCAGCCATTTGAGAGGAGGAGAGAGAATGTGTAAATTTTTCTTTATATAGGGAGACTAAAAATCCAATTAGGTTAAATATTTTTGATTGAGACGACTTCCTAAACGACTTACTTGTAAGTCGCCCAGAAGACTTTAATATTTTTAGCGGGAAATTAAAATATTTTTAGCGAAAAACTAAAATAGAAGACTTCCCAGACGACTTACAAGTAAGCCGTCTGGTTTAAATTATTTAAGCGGGAAAATATTTGGACGACTTACATGTAAGTCATCTGTTTTAATTTCTTCACCAGACGACTGGTAAAAATTTAATTTTTCAAAAAAAACATTCAAACTTTCCAAAATCTAACCATAAGAATACATACAATACTACAACATATGTTGTCAAACCCTAGACCAAAGAGTACCATGATTCACTACCTACACTCATCTATGTTGAAAACAATTCAATTTTGTTATATTTTAATTTATATCACTTAAAACTATTTATAATTACATGATTTTAATTTTTTACTTATCAAAATATGTTTTAAAAAATTTATAAATTAGTTTTAAGATCAGCTACACTAGAAGACTTACTTTGAAGTCGTCCAGACGACTTCCAACATCTCAGACGACTCTGACGACTTACTGGGACTATATTCGTAAAAATGGCTTCTGTTTTTTTGTTTGGTCACAAGGGGTGGGCTGTAATTTCACAAGGCTTTTGGGTTAGTTTTGCATTTGATTTAAGTTTGGGTATAAATTTGGGGTTAAAATCTGGGTTAGATTTGGCAGATTTCCCAACTTTATTTTGGTTTTGGTTTTGGTTTTGGAATCATTTTGCATAAGCCAATCCATGAATAACATGGTAATTGGTTAGAAGAGCCGACCAAACTTGGCGAAAGGTAAACTAGCTATGTTGTGCGATGGAGGAGCATGGGAAGTGAGATAAGGCCTCAAGTGATATAAAAGGGATATTTAATATGCAATAAGTTTACCACATCAATTATTCTTCAGTTGGGACTCCATGAAACTAAACATAATAACTAAGTTTGCCATTGCATCTTATATCATTTAGAACAAGAATGCTGGGAACCATTTTTTCCTTTGCTTTCTTGCAGAAGAAGCTGAGTATGTCTTGAAGAAGGAGATGAAAGAGCAAGTGGAGATGTTATTACAGAAGAAAAACGAACTCTGGGTTCGACTATCGGGTCAAAGAGACATTGAACATTACGTTAAGCCACAACCAAAGGTAATCGCAAGCTATGCCTCCACCATTTCCGCGACTAGGCTTGGAGACAACGAAGTGATGGTCCAAATTACATTGTCCGAGATTCGTAACTTTTTGATACTTTAAGTGGATTAGAAGCAGATGGGTTTCTTCTTGTAGATATTTCATCTTCAAGGTCTCTAAGGGGAAAGCCTTTTCTACACTTTGCATCTTCCAATGAAAATATGGATGATTATTACAGACTGAATTTCGAAGAGTTAAGTGAAAAAACGCTGCACTTGTATGACAAATGCGAAAACTTGTTAGGTGATTGATTCATATAGTGTATTTATCATTTTCTTGTTTCTTTTTTAGTTGTATCCTTTTCTCTTAAAACTCTTATAGCATTCTTGACAAAATCATTTAAGTTGGTTTCTTGACTAAAGTCAAAGATTGTTTGCAACAAACAGAGACTGTAGGCCTGAGCATAAAATCCGGAACCCGAAATCCGAACCGAACCAGAACCGAAAAACCCGACCCGTTATCCGACCCGAAATGTAAAAATATCCGAACGGGTCTTGTAGGGTGGTACAAAAAATATCTGAATCCGAAGTGTTATTAACCGAACCCGAATGAGTAACCGAAAAATCCGAAATTAATAGTCAATATAAATATTTTGAAATATATATAAGTATTTCAATTATTAAATTCAATATTTGTGGTAATATGATATATAATAATAAATATTAAAATTTTAATAAATGGTTTAAGTACCAATTAGTAATAAATAAGTATTTTATAATTTGCTCAATGAAATAAAAAGTCTACTCTCTATAAGGCAATACATATTGTTTACAAATGATGTTTGTTTTCATGCTTGATTTAACATTTTATTGTTATTTTATCAATTTTATGTGTGATAGCTTAATTTTTATTTAATTTAGATGATTCTTTTTTATGTTTTGGTTCAAAAATTTTGTTTTTTACTTCGGTTATATCCGAACCGAACCGATATAATCTGAATCCGTACGATATATGATTACTTTATCGTTTTTAGGACGCAATACAATTTTGAACCGAATCCGAAGTGTTATTATCCGAACCCGACCCGTACTAATAAAATTTTAGTATGAGACCTAGGAGCGTAAACCCGAAAACTCGAAAATCCGAAAAATCCGATCCGAACGCCAACGCGTACCCGAACGCTCAGACCTAAACACAGAAGTCACAACTCACAACCAAAATCATACACAAGGCAAATTGCATCTTACTTATCTTTTTGTTAGCACAAAAAAAAATGGAGAATTATCTTGTTTCTTGAGCAAAGAAGAAGTTATGGGCTCTTTCTTATATTTATGCCTATAATCTTCTTGACACTAGAACGGATTTATTGGTCCCATCTTCCTTGCATTCGAACTCATGACCTTTAAGGACCAGCTAGTACACCAATCGACTTGCCAACACCGGATACTATGTCTTCTGCTTTTATGTCATTTCATCATTGTTAGGGATTTTGCAGACATAACCATCTAAGAATTGAATGAGGAGAGTCAGACCCAGCAGGAATAGGCTTAAACTCAAGAAGATCAACAAGACCCTACAACCAAAATAGAACAAGAAAACAGAAAAAAGATGTTCATTTGTTCTAAAATAATCAGTTTTATATAGTATATATTTGCATCGAACAAAACAATAGAAGAGAAAAAAAAACATTCACTTACTATAGATGTTAACTGCTGTTACATAGTTCATCATTAAATCGGAGCAAGTAATAAAAAAATAAAAAGTAGTGGCTGCAAGGCACCAGAAGAGACTTGTTTCAATCATCCTCAGTGATGACCTTGAAGATGAAATCACGGAAACGTCTAGAGTATAGCCTCGGATCAACAGCTGAGATTGAAGTAGGATCGTACTGGATGCTCTTGTAAGCGTGTTCAAGTTTCTTGCTAATGTCGTAATCTTGAAGAATATCTATGATCCCGAAGATCATGACAACCTCGTAGTACTCTCCTGTTGGTTCCCCAACTAGTTCACAGTCGCTCCTTCTAATTGTTCTCTCTGCTCGAGCCGGCATGTTTCCTCCAAGTCTGATACTAGCCCACCTGCAGTAATAAACCCATTTCGTGAACTCCAAAATCTTGAGAAAAAACAAATTTCTAAGTATGAGTTTGTGTTTGTGTTTGTGTTTTACCTTGTGGGATCAGATAGAAGCTGATCCACGTCTGCTCTGGAGAGACGAGGAGCTGATTCATCTTCAAACTCACCTTCAGTTTTCAAAGAAACATATTTAGTTATTCTAATGAAGAGAAATAATATTAGGGTTTTAGAGAGTACAAACCAATAGGCTTGCGTGCTCCAGAAGGTATCAACTCTCCAGCCACTGATGCTTCTCTGAAATGTATCCCAACAAGAAGACTGTAGTCCATGATTCTCTCCTGTTCTAGAAACTCGCAGTCTTTATCGACTTGTCTGAAAACAAACATAATGGTCATAAGTTAATGTTCAAAAAAAAATCTTTAGGCAGTAACTAGGGTTTGCATGAAATTAGTTCCTAGCTCCCTAACCCGATTTTTAAAAAATAGTTATAGAAAAATTATTTCGCTTATGACCGAGTTACTACTGCATAGACTGATTTAGAACACTGGTCATAACAATATAGCGATAAAACAAAATCAATTGAAAGATATTGATTGATGATTCTCTAACCTGATGAACTCTTGGTACCAAGCTTTCTGTAGTCTGAAAATGAAGTTCAGATCAAGATCTTTCAAGATTGTGTTTGAGTTGATTTCTGATTCAGGCTTATCAGTTGTACGTCCAAGGGAAGATCCTTTCAGATCAAAGCGTCTGTGGACAGAGTACTCAGAACAGAATAGGTTTCCCATAATAACGAACCGAACCTGCAATATTTTTGAAAAAGTTTAGTTGCTTGACTAAGAAGACAAAGTGGGATTTTTTTCATTTCTTTACCTTCTTTTGGATTGTTCCAGTCAACTTCACACAGTGGAGACCGTAGAATCTAATCACCAAAGTGTTCTCAAATGCTCTAACATGGTTGTAATACGCTGCAAGCATTCTTAGAAGCACCTGCATCATGTTAATAGCAGAAAGGAGTTAGTATCTGTAGCGGCCACACACTCTTCACCTGGTAACTTTACTTACTTTAGTTTCAGACTTCTTCATTGTTTTTATCATGTAACGATCATCGTTTGTTAGGTAGAAAAAGCTTCCACTTTTGCCAGGGGATGATAGTTCCCTAAGTGCATCATTACCGCAGATTGATAACATGTAATCAGCTGGGTCTACTTTGAATAACTTCCTCAAGCTCCTGGAGATAGATGATTAGTGTAAAAAAAGTGTCAGAATAAGTACCAACAAGAACTGTTGTACGTAGAGAGGTTAGTGTTATGGTTTCTCACCTAAAAACTAATGGGCAATAGTCTTTCCATTTGAATTCACTAGACTGGTGAGGAGGTGTGTATTTGGTTCCTTCTGGTGGAAATCTTGTCCATACTTTCTCCTTTGGATCAAAAGCTGAATGCTTAAGATCAAGAGACACAACAGCAGCTTGTTTTCCAACAGCATGTCTGCTCAACAAAGATTCAATTGTTATAACCGGTGAAGAGGTAAAGTGATGCCATTTCAAATTATTTCTAGGTTATATCTTCAGAAAAAAATATTAACATATATCTATAGAAGTAATAATATTGTTTTAAAAGTTAATAACTACATCTATATACATATGTTTAATTTTATTTTAAAATTATGTCCTTTTTTAGAAATATAATTTAAAATTTTAGACCCTAGTTTATACATCTATTTTTAAAAATGTAGCAACTTTTTAAGGATCGAGCCAAACAATGTTTGACCGTTCCACTTGCGCATGCTTAGAGATGGTGTCGGGTGAGATGGTTACCTGATTCCAAGCTGTAGATTGAGCATAAGTTCGTAGTTGCGGTGTCCTTTCGATATTGTCTCCCCTTGCTTCTTCCCTGCCCTTGGCAATCTCATAGGCACAGGGATAGGTTTCAAGCTCTGAATGAATCCTTCAGCCTCAAGTCTCATTATCTCAGCATCCAAGTCTCTCCTTGTGGTGGAATCAATATCAGCAGCGCCTTCACCACTTTCACTTCCCCACATATTCATCTTCTCAAACGCTCTATCTAAACCAACACTCACCCTCCCATCAACAGAGATCCTCCTCGGCTTCTCTACACGCTTGGAAGAGTTCCACACAGAGAGCTTCTTCTGTGAAGGCAACACAGGAACTCTCTCTCCACTACAAGTCTTGTACTCACTCAGATTGTTAAACACATCTTTAGGATCCCATTCAAGATTCTCTTCGTTCCCCGATGGATAATAAGCACCATTCATTTCTTCAGGATCTTGAGACCAATGACCAACGTAGAAGCTCCCATCGTCCCACTTGAACGTCCCGTTTCCACTAGGGAAACCATCATCCCAAAACCCATCGTATCTACAACCATCTGTCCAAATAAAAGTACCTTTGCCACAGATCATACCGTTCTTCCACTCCCCAATGTAATAACTCTCATCTCTCCAACGATACTTCCCTTGAGCTTCTTGCAAACCTCTCCTCCATTCACCATCATAGACATCTCCGTTTGCGTAACTCTTGATCCCATGTCCATGTTTCAGGTTCATTACCCATTGACCTCTATAAGTATATCCACTAGGACCTGTGTACGTGCCAATCCCATCCATGTATCCACTTTTGAACTCACCTTCATACGTTGCACCAGAAGGCCAACCAAACTTCCCTTTCCCCATAGTCTTCTCGTTGTACCATTCACCAATGTACATACAACCATCTGTCCATAGATACTTACCGTGTCCGTGGGGGAAGCTATCGTACCATTGACCTGTGTAGTAGTCTCCATTAGGAAGTACTCTCTCTCTGCATGGTAGAGTTCTCCTATGCTGCTTCTGTTAGTGCTGGTCTCATCATCATTCTCCTCGGTCGTAGTAGCTTGATCATCTGTTTGTGAAGCTACAGATACGGTTCCAAAAATGTTGTTTGCTCGTTTCTTGGCTTGTTGGGTCTTTCTCACCGTCACCTCCCAAGCTTTTAGAACACAGCCTTGTTCCTTGCTCATTTTGTTTTTCTTCATAGAACAAACCTAATTAAGAAACCCTAATAAAACATATACTTTTTCTTGTCTAAACAACAAATCATATTAGATGTACACATACACATGAAACCCTAAGTAAACATATATTTTTTCTTGAGACTTGTGACTTTCTATCTCCATTGTCATTGAATCATATTGAAAGAGAGTTTATTTTTTCTTTGAGATTGCAACATTTTTGGAGTGAATGCTTCTCTGAACGATCATCCAAACTTAACAAAGAATTAGAGAGAGAGAGAGAGAGAGAGAGAGAGAGAGAGAGAGAGAGATGAAACTACTTAGTGCCAAAAGATCATAATATTCATAACAAAACTTATTTCCGACATTTCATCTTTTCTTATCAATTCCTCTTTTAACTAACTATGTCATTCAAAGAAAAAACCGTTCGTTCATCTCCTCAAACTACTGAAAGCCTTCAGATTAGAAAACCAAACAATACTCATTTCTTTCTATTCTTAGCATTTCCGAGTTTTTCTCTCAGAAACAATTATTATTTTCTTGAAAAAGAAACAAAATATATTTTCTTAAAATTTAAACTGAAAATTAAACCACAGTAGTAGTAACTTAGCTACACGCCAATGCAATGCAAGTTACCCATGACCAAAACCAAAAACAAATCTTACCAGACCCGAAATTATCCAATCTCGAACCGAATTGGATAACACGTTTAAAATATATTGGATACCACCTAATGGTTCCTCAAAACATACTACATATTAAAAAATATTAGTTATATTTAGATTTAAAATAACCAAAATATTATAATTTTAACTGAAAATTCAAAAAAATATTTAAACCAAATATCTGCAAAAATTAAAATATATGAATCTCATTATTTCTACTAGGAAACAAATCTGCGGGCAGTTAATTTTTTACTAAAAATTATATTAATTGAATATATATGCTTAATACTTATATTTATTTATATTTGTTTCATTTAAGGTAATGAATAAACTAATTAAAAATAATTTTTTTGATAATTTAAGAATGTGAATTTAAAATGTGTAACAATTTGCTACATTTTGTTTTGTTAAATTTAGAGGAAAGATATATATAATTTTTTAATTAAACGATCAAAATATATTTTTAACAAAATTGTTCACTTAAATATACATGTTTTAAAATATATATAACTTTTGAATATACAGAAGAAAAGTTCTAAATTTCTTTTAAACATTTGTCAAAAAGAAGTAGGAAACTTAATCATAAGACAAAAGGTTGTTTGTAATTGCACTAACAATTAATGAAATTTAAAACATGTAACAAAATGGTAACAGTTTAACAACATTAAATTTGAAAATACCATAGAAATGAAACAGAAAATCAATAAATTTTAACCTTTGTCAAGTATTAGGTAAACGAAATCTATTTGTAGATTAAGACAACCAAATATGTTTTTTCAAAACTAAGATAGAAAAGATATAATTTTTTTTTAGTAAGACTTCCTTCCCTCACTTCCGGATCAAACATATTCTTATAGCACAAAATACTTTGGCGGATAAGTTTGCACGTGGTACGAGGAATTATCTTTCAACTATGCTTTATGTTGATTCATTCCCACCCGTTTGGCTTACTAGACCGGTTGGAGTTTCTTCGTAGTTTCTAAATGATGTTGTCAAAAAAAAAGATTTTCTAATGTTTGTATGTGATTCTCCAAAGATCTTTTATGATCATTTGAAGTAGTGAAACTACTTTTTCTCGTTTTCTTTCTTAATTTTTTCTAATTTGTTTTTCTTGCTCTTTTTTCTTTCAATTCCCGCAACTCTTTTTATTAATTTTTTTTTTTGCATCAGTCAATACAAGATTGTAATGGTTTATCATCGAAAATTATGAGTGATCACCAATGTTGCAATGTTTTATCTCAAAGATTGTAATTACAAAGATTCATTGAAATGGTTGTAAAAATTAATTTAAATCCTAGCATAACATTAAATGTTCTCACCATTAAATAACCAATTTTTCGTTTTGTCTAAACATGACTATTTTGTTCAAAACCATTAAATTTTAACAATATGTGAAATTATGTCTATGAATAATGTATATTTATCTTAGATCATCATATAATATGTTTACTTTGTTACTATTTGGGACATTCTTTCGAAAGTGGGATTTATTTATTTGAATAGTATTAAATTACTTGAATAATATATTACTTTCAAATATTTAGCTATATAATACAATAAAACGGTTTATCAAAATTTTGACTTAAGAGCATTGGGAGGCGATGTTAGACAAATTGTAATATATAGAGTTGATAAATAATATTTTTTTAAATGCTACTGTTCAAGTAAAAGGCGGTTATAAAATAAAAAGTATAAAGTATTCCCCTTTGTTTTAAAATAATATATATTTTACAATTTCACATATATTAATAAAACATATTAAACTTTAGTTATAGATGCATGAATTTTTGTAATTATTTATTTCTTAATAATTATAACCTAATAAGAATTCAAGAAATCCAGTTAATGTTTTTTAAATTTTATAATTAATTATTGTTAGTAGATAAAAATATATTAAAAGTACAAAATTTTATTTTTTTGAAGTAATATTTTTTTTAAATGCACTTTTATGAAACGGAGGGAATTTGTAGTAAAAATACACAATTTCAATAACATCAATGAACTAAGTTATATTAAAAAATATATTTTGGAGAAACCATTTGTTGGGATTCCGTGATTGTGTGACTATTCAAAACTCAAAAACATAAGAGCAGCCTCATGGGGGTTTAACAATTTCATTGTTTTTAAAACAATCTTACCACTAAAAAATGACATGTATAAAATAAAGTATCTTATGGGGGTTTAACAATTTCTTATTTGATAAAGTGCATCTTATTTCTTTCCAACCTTTGACATTTTCATTTGTTTATTCTTGAGATATCCACTTTTATCCTACTTATGGAGGTGCTTTAATATTCATTAATATATACCAAGAAGATTTATTATGTTTAAATTTGTGTTTACTAATTTTTAACAATTAAAATATTGAATTTTCATAGAAGCTTACCGCTAAGGTTTGCTCACTACTTTTGAGGAATTATAAATTTACCTCAAATTTAATAATACTTTTCAAATTTATTTTCAAATGATAATCATTTTCATAAATACTTTAAGTTTTTTTTATAAAAAATAAAATTAACCCTCCTAATTATTTATATACTGTAAATACTGAAACCTAAACAATAATCATTAAATCATAAACCCTAATGTTATGGTATGTTTAATTGAGTATATTTTTGAAAAGTAGTGACAAATTTAGTGTATTTCAAACAATTTTTTTTTATTTTTTTTTGCGTCCATACTTCCCAACTTATACGCAAGCGTAGACAGATGAGTAATGCACTTGAAGATGTTGGGCAGGCTGTGTAGGACCATATTCTTTAGTTATTGTTTTGGTCTTAACAATCCCTCACAAACAAATTCCTACCGATCTGGATCAACTTTTTGAAAGCCGAAAAAAATGGTGCATGAAGAATGTAACATACATCACCCACATGCTGTTATGTGGATTCTATTAAAAAATCTGGCATAAAAAAGTCTTGTATAAAAGTGTTAAATTTAGAACCTTCGGATTTTACTTTCTGGCGATGGTGTAGTATGATGAATATGATAAAATTTGTGCAATGTGGTAAATGGAACACCAAATTATCATACCTTAATGAAACAAATAGTTCTTTATATATGGACAAGTTCATAAAGGTGAAATTAATGCATCTGTTACTGGGACATGTATTGATGTCCACTCTTCAGTACGCATACAAATATTTGTATACATATTTGAAAACAGTAAACTTGTCATGTACAGTATATTATGGACACTAAAACCAACGTGTGGTATATACTCTAAATCATTGAAAAGAGGCAACAGACAAAACACTTCTCGGGAGTCTCTTAAAACTCTTGAACTTCCTAGATGGCTTTGATCAAAGCTCCGTCCACAACTTTCTGGGCAACTTTCTTCCTTTGTGGATATACTTCATGTGAAGGAAGAGATGGGTAGTATCATATCTTTCATCAAAATAATTTATATATTTCCCAAATTTTATTATTACCTATTTCTCCGCCTCGAATAAGTTCCTTCTCCCTTTATGTTCTTCTACTTGGGCCACATTTCCATAACACTTAACGACTGGTTACCCCGTGTCAAAGGAAAACCGTTGTTCTTGATGGGTCTTGAAGGGTCAATTACAAAGTAGTGAATGCTTCAGATGGATGATAGAAAGGAACAAAAGTTAAACCTAACCAGTCAAACGAGAGGGAAATTGCTTCAATAATACAACTCTCTTGCCCTTGAACCTACCAGCAAGGATGATCAGAACTGTCCCTGAGGTGATGTTGGATATATGCAATACAGTCACAAGCCTAATCAGTTTGCAATGTATAAATATTCAATAGACATCTCCTTCTCTTGTCCTCTTCTCGCTTAGATTAAATATGTATATTCTACATATAATTCAGAAGTTCAATTTTACAATATAAGAAATTCAAGTTTAGTGTGTACGTAACATGAATTGTATATTAGCTGTAAATTGATTAGTGAAGATGATTCATAGAAGGTGTGTTACAATTTTATATTTGCTATTGCAACGAAAAAAGTTAACGCTTAGGAGAGAAAATCCAATAAAGTTTTGGACATGAACATAAATTTTATATTGTGGGGCCGTCCATTTGACCCTAATTAAAACAGATCGAACGAGACAAACCTTTTTCCCATACCTCTGTGATTTCCAGATTTCTCTCCCCTTAACCTTCCACCTGAAACTCGATCTCGCCGGTGGAAAGTCTTTTTAATCTGTAGCTTCCTTTAACTCCAAAGAAACCAGCATTCAAGCTCCACGAACGCGGTCAAACATCCAAGAAAATGGAGGTGAAGATCAACAACGAATCTTGCAGTATTGGGATATAGCTTGCGAATATTCTTAGTCCGAGAATGTTGGAGATATCTTTATGTTCGTTTGTAAATATCTTCAAAGATAGAGATGTATCTAATTAGTTAAGATTGTCTTCGTGTATATAAGACAGATAGTAGTCTCGTTGTAAACTCATCTTGTTCAATACAAAGTATTATCAGATCTTTATGGTATAAGAGCTTTAGGTATGACAAAACCTGAAGAGAAACAAATCGAAAGCAAGATGGAGGGAGCGGATAAGAAAGTTGTGACGTCTCCATACGCTTTGTCTACAAAAGATGACCCAGAAAATGTGATCACGAAAGTTGTCTTGAATAGAAGAAACTATGATGAATGGGTGAGAAAAATAAGAACCGGACTTCGAGCAAAGAAGAATCTGGGTTTCGTGGATGGTACGGTGAAGGTACCAGAAGAAGGGTCAGAAGAAGAGGAGGATTGGTTGACGGTGAACGCGATGGTACCATCCTGGATCTTTAATACTATTGATCCAAAACTCAGATCTAGCATCACACATCGTGAGATAGCTAAAGAGTTGCGGGATAGCATCAAGGCGCGGTTCAGCGCAAAGAGTGAAGTGAAAGTTCAACAATTAAAAGAAGAATTGATGAACTGTAAGCAGAGGGATGTGTCGCTGAAGACATATTATGGGAAGCTACATGTGATTTGGGAAGATCTCTCGAACTATGAGTTCAAACCGGTGTGTAGCTGTGGAGGATGCAAGTGTCAAGGATGCACGTGTGATTTTCTGCGTCAACTGGAGATGGCACGAGAAAAGGAGAAACTTCATCAGTTCTGTCTTGGTTTGGGCGCGTCTCTCTATGGGAATGTGCGAAATGCTATTGTTAACACTGATCCTCTTCCGAGTGTTGGTCATGCATACGCAATGGTGGCAAGAGAAGAGCAGATGTGATTCTCTGATCGCGACCGTGTGAAAGAAGCAAGAGGAGAGGCTATGGCATTTGCAGTCAGCGCAAGTGGAGGGCTCTCTCGAGGGAACAACAGAGGAGGTTTTTGTACTCAAAGCCGGGCCATGATACTACAACTTGTTATCAATTTCACGGTTATCCTCACTGATGGCTTGAGAAGTATGAAAAAGGAAGAGGAGGGAAGCCTTCTCAACAAGGAAACAAAGGGAGCTATGGGAAGGGAGCAAGCCTCAATGCGGCCTCTCACGTAGCATATTGGTCTATCAAAATAGCAGTGGGATAAACTGGTGAAGATGTTGGGCGAGAAAACAGAGGGAACACGTCTTAACGGTAAGAAGTGTAGAGATGATTGGATAGTAGACAGTGGTGCCTCTCATCATATGACAGGATTGCTAGATTGTCTGTTTGATATACATACGGTTGCTCCTTGTTTGGTTGGTTTACCAAATGGGAAGCTGGTAATGGCCGATCAGGAAGGAAGTGTTCGTCTGACTGACACTTTGACACTTCACAGTGTTCTTTATGTGAAAGAGTTGAAGTGTAATCTGATTTCGGTTTCACAACTCATCGATGAGTTGAACTGTATTGTCTTGTTCTCAAAGACGTGTTGTCTGATGCAGGACCTCACGCTCATGATGCCGATTGGAATGGGTGAGAGAAGGGACGTCGTCTACTTTCTTCAAGGAGTGGAGTTGGTGAGAAGAGTGAAGAAAGTAGGTGCAAAGGAGTCGCTGGAGCTGTGGCATAAGCGACTTGGGCATGCATCAGAGAAGAGAATAAGGCAATTGCCAGTAGTTGATAGTAGTGTTGGTGTTGAGTTTTCAGTTTGTGATATTTGTTTTCGAGCAAAACAGTGTAGAACTGAGTTTCCTTTGAGCATTAATAAAAGCAAAGACATTTTCGAGCTTATTCATGCTGACTTATGGGGGTCGTACAGAACACAAAGCCTGTGTGGTTCATATTATTTTCTCACCGTGGTAGACAACTTTTCGAGAGGAGTATGTGTTTTCCTTCTGGCAGACAAGACCCAAGTACAACAAACTTTGAAGAATTTTATCACTTTGGTGTCACTGCAGTTCAATCGATCGAGATGTGAAAACAGTACGATCGGACAACGAGACGGAGTTCACATCTATGAAGAGGTTCTTTTCTTCCAGTGGGATAGTGCATCAGACTTCATGCGTTGGAACTCCTCAGCAGAACGGACGGGTCGAAAGGAAGCATCGCCACATACTGAACACTGCAAGAGCTCTAATGTTTCATGGTAAACTTCCGACTGAGTTCTGGGGAGAGTGTGTATTAGTTACGGCTCACCTCATCAATAGAACTCGAAATCCACAAAGGGAAAACACCTTATGAAGTAATTTTTGGCTCTGCACCGAACTACGACGAACTGAAGGTAGTGGGTTGTCTTATGCTCACAACCAGAAGAGGGATGGTGAAAAATTTGCTAGTAGGAGCCGTCGTTGCGCCTTTGTTGGGTATCCATATGCTAAGAAAGGGTGGATATTGTATGATCTGGACAAACATGAGATTTTTGTGTCTCGTGATGTTACATTCTGCGAAGATGTATTTCCTTTCTCTGAATTGTCTACGCCTGCTTCTCCTAAAGACGCAGAGTATGAAGGCAATCAGCTTATCGACTATGATGCAGTCTTGTTCATTGACAGCGATGATGAAGTGAATCACAAGAAAGGCCTATTGACTTAATGGAAGAAGAACATCAGCCTCAAAGTGATCACGAGGTCAGCAAGGAACTAGAAGAAGAAGTTAGTAAGGAAACAGTTGAAGAAGAGGTCGTTGATATTGGCCAACTAGAAACAGAGGAACCTATAAAAAAGGTTGATGGCGAAACAGAAGTAGTTGATACACCTGTACCGGATCTGGGAAGAGGTCTGCATGAAAAGAAACATCCAACGCGGTTGCAAGACTACATTCTGAGTACTGTTCAGAAGTATGAAGATCTAAGTGGTGGAGAGTTTGAGCTAGAATTTGACTCATTATATGGAATAGACCAGTTTTGTCTTGTGATTGTTTCTCAGCCGCGCATACTGCTTTCTTAGTTGCAGTCATTGGAGGCATCGAACCAAGGTCTTTTGCTGAGGCTATGAAGGACAAAAGATGGAGAGATGCATCCAGTTTTGATATTACGGCGTATGTGGTCCGTTGTCTTGTGATCGTTTCTCAGCCACGCATACTGCTTTCTTAGTTGCAGTCACTGGAGGCATCGAACCAAGGTCTTTTGCTGAGGCTATGAGGGACAAAAAATGGAGAGATGCATCCAGTTTTGATATTACGGCGTACGTGGTCCGTCGAACACTTGCCTCTAGGGAAACATGCAATAGGGTGCAAATGGGTTTTCAAAATAAAGTTCAACGCAGACGGTACTAACGAAAGATTCAAAGCACGTCTTGTGGCGCTTGGGAATAAGCAGGTGGACGGACTTGATTATTTTGAAACGTTGCTCCCGTTGTGAAGATGACAACAATGCATATGTTTTTGAAAATTGAGTGTGGACGAGGCTGGGACTTGCACCAAATGGACGTACACAACGCATTCTTGCATGGAGACTTAGACGAAGAGGTCTTCATGAAACTAACACCTGGTTTTCATGCTCCGGAGAAAGGTATGGTGTGTCGATTGCGCAAATCGTTGTATGGTTTGAAGCAATCCCCATGTTGTTGGTTTTCCAAATTTGCGAAGGCGTTGTTTGATTACGGATTCGTCCAGTGTGGAGAAGATCACTCACTGTTTTCTTTGATCACGAGGAAGAAAGAGCTGCATGTGTTGATATATGTGGACGATCTGGTTTTGACGGGGAGCTCGAATGAGGTCGTTCAAGAGTTTAAGACTTATCTCAGTAATTGTTTCCACATGAAAGACCCTGGGAATCTTAAATATCTTTTTGGGTATATAAGTGGCACGAAGCTAGGAGGGGATATTCTTGTCGCAGAAGAAGTATACGTTGGATATTCTAGCTGATGTTGGTTACCTTGGTGGTCATCCAGTTGATTTCCCTATTGAGCAGAATAATCAGTTGGCTAAGTCTACTGCTCTAGCCATGCTCAATCCGCAGAAGTACAGACGTCTTGTTGGCAGGCTCATTTACTTGTCGGCTACGCTTCCTGATCTGGCTTACGCAATTTATACTCTGTCTCAGTTTATGCAGAGTCTTACACGAGAGCATTGGGACGCAGGCTTGCGTGTGGTGAAGTACTTGAAAGGCTCTCCCGGCCAACGTATCTTTCTTAAGTCAGACTGTGTTTTTCAGCTTACAGCTTGGTGTGACTCGGATTGGACGGGGTGTCCCCTAACGCGAAGATCTCTTAGTGCGTGGCTGGTTCAGCTGGGAGACTCACCGATTTCTTGGAGATCTAAGAAGCAGGATGTCGTCTCTCGATCTTTGGCTGAAGCAGAATATCGTGCGATGGTTGAAGCTTTGTGTGAGTTGAAGTGGATGAAGAACGTTTTGTATACGATGGGCATTGATCATCAGGGACCGATGAATTTGTTTTGTGATAGTCGCTCAGCTCCCCACATTGCAGCCAATCCCGTTTTCCAGGAACGAACCAAACATGTTGAACTGGAATGTCATTTCCTTCGAGATGATATACAACGAGGAGTAGTACGGACGAAACATGTGTCTAAATTGAATCAATTGACAGACATTTTTATGAAAGCGCTTGGTGGGAAGGTGTTTCAGTCTTTTCTTTTCAAGTTGGATATTCGGAATCTACATGCTTCAACTTGAGGATGGGTATTGGGATATAGCTTGGGAATATTCTTAGTCCGAAAATGTTGGAGATATCTTTATGTTCGTTTGTGAATATCTTCAGAGATAGAGATGTATCTAACTAGTTAAGATTGTCTTTGCGTATATAAGAAGATAGTAGTCTCGTTGTAAACTCATCTTGTTCAATACAAAGTATTATCAGATCTTTTATAGCCATTTCCATCGAGGATTCCTCGTCTCTCCCGTCTCTCACCTCGACCCATTCTGGACGCGCGTGAGCCCACATTCTGCACGTGAATATCCCCACGCGTCGCCGAACGATGTAGAGCAAAAGGTCATAGCCGAGAAAGGGTTCTACGTCCTTCTGAGTCCCCAGAAGCGGCGCCGAGCAAGCACCGAAGCTTTTGCCTTTGTTTCCTCTACCTCTACGTTCTCCACACGCCACTAATCAATGGACCGAAGAGGATTACCGCAAATCTTAATCGTAATTTGAGTCCACTTTAGGCTATTTTGTTAGGGTAATATCCGAATTTCATAGATAACCGAACGGTTCCTATATCCATATAACCGAAAAACCGAAAACCGAAAAAACCGAACCGGAACCGAACCGAAAACCGAACGCCCAGGCCTAACGTGGGATCCAAAAACACACGCTACGTAGTTTTGAAAACTTGACTATATATAATTAACATTCAGTAATTACATATTTTTACTGTCTAAATATTTTTCTATCTTAAAAAACAGTCGATGCAAGTATGATGTACGAGGTAGATGAATAGATAGCCTATATGTCGGGGTGGTGGGGGAATAGTTTGTATAGACTAATATACTTATTGGAAGCCCGATTATTCCAGTGATTTGGCTAAGGGTTCATTAATGTTTCTACACCAAGAGGTATGGGTTTCGAATCCCAGCAAAGGCGAATCATGCAGAATTATGGAGAAAAAACATACATGAAATCTTTGGCATGGCGCAAGCAGTACCGTTAGACATGAATCTCATTGGACGGCTAAGGATGATGCAGTCAGGCGTGAATCCTCAAAAGACAGGTAGAATTGCCGGCTGTAAAATCGTCTTGTAATATTTCTCATAGTTTTTAATAGCAAAATTAACCATCGACAAAAAAAAAAAAGACTAATATACTTGCATGTAAATTGTATAACAGATACAAAAACATTTATAATTCTTGGTTAAGGAAGAAAGTCAAGAAGAACTTTTTTTGGTAATAGCCAATAGGGCACACACAGTGGTCCATTAATTTATTTCACGCCAGGGCAAACCTGCGCTTCGCGCAGAAATTTGTTCAATTATATTTTTTTTAACTTTTGTTTTCAGTGTAATTTCTTTATAATTTTTTTCATTATTCTCCGTTGAACTCGTTTGCTGTAAAAGACTCGAAGTCAGTTTCGTTCAGATTAACTAAATTTTTTAATATATAGAAGTTGCGATTATTGATGAAGTTGTGTTCTATTTTTATTATATTTGTATAGATATTTTAATCTATTGTTTTAGTATATATTTTAATCTATTTTTGTTTGTTATCGGGTTATTTTATACTATGGTTTTTGTTGGACTATCCAAGTATATATATTTTTAGTTTCATATCAGTATTAAAACTATGGTTTAGTTTTTTATTTTAGTATTTTAAAAAATTCACATTTAAATAAATACAATAACCCTACATTTTGTATTCACAGTACTTATAAACATATAGTAATTTATTTGTTATTTCTCAATTTTGATGTTCTGCCTTTTAGAAATACAATAAAAACTCTATAAATTAATAATATTGGGACTATGAAATATTATTAATTTATAGAGCTATTAATTTACAAAGATTTTCTTTTTTGGATTTGTTTTGGATTTTTTTATTTTAGAATATTTTTTATAAAAAAACAAAATAATTGATTTTACCGTATATATATTAACTAAATTTTTGAAATTCAACTTTCACGTAATTTTTATTGTATTATTTGTGTATATAAATTTTGTTTTATAAAATTTAAATGTAGTTCAGATATAATTTTACTAAATATTAGCAAAATATATTGAAGTATAAAGAAAATATAGAGATAATTCTATTGTGAAATAAAATAAATATACAACTGTTTGTTTGTACATATTTAAAATGTATATATACAAAAAAATATTTATTTATGATTTTAATGAGACCATATATTTACATAGATTTTTTAAAATATTACTATTTTATTATTTTATCGATTTGTGTCATACTTTAAATCGGTCTAATTTGGACCGGATAAATTATTAATTTATAGTGTATTAATTTATCAAGTATTGATTTATAGAGTTTATACCGTAGAAAAAGCCGAAGTCCGTGAATATCAATGATTCTTGTATTAAACTATAATAGCCATGTTCTTTTATCAACCGATGCGGCAGCAGCAGCGTCAAAAAACAAAATAAACATGGAAGAAACAGAAACAGCCGCCAGAAACGATCGCCGGTGCTATCCAAGGCATCTCTAATGGACACCAATATTTTCAGCGTCATCTTATGTGTGTAATATATCTGTTGCGTCTTCAACTAGCGACACTTGATAACTCTGGCATTTCCATTTTGCTCTACAATCCCTGTTATTTTTTTAGGCTGCCGCTGCCGCAGCGGTTGATAAAAGAACACGGCAAATGTTGTTTGGGTTAATCTGACAAAAAATTGGTATTTCGTATGTGGGCCTGCAAATTATTAGTGAGTGTTAGAGGTGGTATGATAGGTAGACGATTTTCAACTTCTTTTTGGAATTTTTTTTTTGTATTGTAACTATTAACTTGGAGATTAAGTTAACATGGAATTTTTAACTTTATTTGTTCTAAAGATTTGTCTTCTAATAATATGTACTGAGTTTTGTTTCAAAATGTCTTCAAGGTAGGAATTAATCGTGTTTGCAGAGATTTATGTTTTTATGGTTTTCTACATTTTATCTTCTATCACATAAGTATTGTTTGGCAGTTCATGTTTCTACTATGCAACCATTATATAAGAATATTATTTCGAGAAAAATTAAAGTTGTTTTTTTTACTGATAAAAACTAAAGTTTTTCAAACAACATTTCTTATATAATTCAGTTCTGTTAACCGAGATGATTGTTCTCCTTAAATATCTTCAAAGAAAATATTTTTTTTATTGAGGTTTTTTTAAAAAACCTACTTTACATTTTTACTTTGTGACTAATTCCTCTTCGTCTTTAACAAATTTATTAAAAAAATTATTTTTATTGCACTAAATAGTACATATCACAAAGAAATCTAACAAATCTAAAAGAAAAGTTTCATATATTTCATCTTTGCATCCATCAAAGTTGACCAAATTGCTGCTTTTGTTTTGCAGTTGTCTTTCACAAAATCAATAAAAAAATCTTTTAAATAGTGCATCTCAGGGGCGGATCCATGTGGAGAGTAGAGATCTCAGCTTAAATGTTATAAACTGTTTTGGTAGGCATTTTACAACCAAGAACCATAGCTCAGTTTGTAGACATATTCATTCTCACACCCTTATAAAACTTCAGACCATGGTTCGCGTGTCATTTTGCATCTTGTATTTTTTTTTTTTGATTACGGGCCAAAAGACCAACATATTTTTAACTTTTTTTTTGTTTCGATCTATATGTTTTCTGGACTTAACATAGTTTAATTTAGTTATTGTCATTGTTTTTATTTGGGTTTTTAATTTGTGTTTTTAAATAAGAAAAAGAAATCTGAAAATCTGATATTGTATATAATCACTAATTTAATAATATTTTATTTTAAATAAATATTTAAATTAAATAATTAATTTAATATATGACAGCGGTTAAGTAAGTTTCTAGATCAGCCACCGGTGCATCTAATGTCAACTTCATGCACTTCAGCTATCTTACCAACCAATAGCAAATATTTGGTTAAACCGTTTTGTTTAAGGCAGACCATCAATCCTAAAGTCTTTTCAAAATTTTCGCTCCAAGTACTTGTCTTCCAAGAGAAGCATAAGAGATATTGTTATTTCTGAGTAACGTTACCAATAAGCCAACAACAGCAACCTGAAACGTCATCTACCAATAACTCATTGTTAAAACCAAAGTGTTGTGGTCATTGGTGGAGATGGTTATAGCGGTTGGGTTACTGCTCTCCACGTGTCTAAGAAGAACTACGAAGTTACCATCTCAGTCAAAATGTGACAAAAAGGCGCTAAGATCCGACTAACAAACATTACCAACCGGCTCTAGTTCAGATCATTGTAAGAAAGCTAATGTAAAGTCAAATGCGCAATATGAACAACATCAATTAATTTCAGATCATTATAAGGAAAACTAATTATATTGGTTATGCTGGAAACACGAATGGGCCATTACCAAACATTTGACACGGTTCCTTCATGAACACACAAATTTCTATGATTCCTCCTGTTGTACAAAACTTAATAACCAAACATATCAAAATAAAACAAACAGCAATATGAACAACATCAATTAAAGAACTTCAAGCATAATCATAACACGTCAAAGAGATTTATTTTTTTTGTTTGATGGAAATCACCTTAGCGTAGAATGTTTAATTGAATGAGGTATCAAGAGTGGGATCACTTTGATAAGAAACATATTTAAAATAGATAATTATTAAATATAATATAATATAAAATTTTATTTTCATAAAATGTAATCTTTTATTCTACTGAAATTTAAATAAAATCTAAGTGAAATTGTTAAACCAAATTAAGAACTACCAAAATATATTTATAGTTTAGTAAAATTAAAATTGAAAATTTGATGTAAAAAAAGGTAAAAACAGAAAAAAATCATTATGATTTATGACTTAACAACTGTCATGATTCCTGATACTAATCTTTTAACCACTACTAGATCTTTTGTCTATGCGTAATCTATTATAACTAGTTTTGTTTTTATAGTTGGAAAATTTTACCTTCTTTTGCAAAAAAAAAAATTACATTCTTTTAGACATTTAATTTGGCTGCATGCACATTCATGTACATGTCCATTTTATTTTCTACACTGAACGTTTAAATAAAACTACTTGGCAGCCATGAATCAAGCAAGGTTCTCTGCTTAATTCACAAAGAGAAAGGGCATAATACATTTAAAACCATAAACTGCAACCTAAATACTCACAGGTGAGCTAAAGCTTAGTAGCTTGGAAGTTTTGGATCTCTCCACGAACTCTCTATATGCCATATTGTGCTAAGGTCGTCGGCTGGTTTCTCTCTCATGTTAAATGTTTAGTCATAGAGTTTATAACGTTCAAGGTTTGTGATCTAACGTTGCATGATTGAAGATAAACAATTAAATCTACACTAGAGAAGCGCGGGTTTTTCCGAATATAAACATTTTTTAAGTATTGAAATTATTATATATATATTTATGTTACAAAGTCGTATTATACTGAAGAAGTGAATTGTTCGGGTTTAGGACCCGAGAAACCAAACCAAAATTGATTTTGGTTCGGATCCAGATCAGGGTTAAATACCTATTGGGTATTTTTTGGACCCGCGGGTCTCAGTTTGAGTCTGGATCGGTTTTGGTTCGAGTCTGAGTCATGCTCGAGACCCGATCGGGTACCTAAAATAACTAAAATGTTTTGTGTATATTAGGTATATTTGGGTATTTCAAATATGTTTTCTGTATTACTGATATATTTTAAAGTTTTGGGGTTTGGTTTAGGTATAGTTTCGAGTTTTGAAAAAAATTTAAATTTTAAAAATATATTTTGTGTATTCGGGTAAAATTTTAGAGTGTGTTTTTTGGTTCCTTCATCAGATTTCGGGAAAACAAATTTTTTGGGGGTGGGGGAAGGGTGGTGGTTGGTCTTTGAAAATTTTCGGGTATTTGTTTGTGTTTTCGGGTATTTTTTAGTTTTCACATACTTCAAATTTTTTTGGGTCTTAAATATTCGGACCCATTACGTATTTGAAAATTTTGAAATACTTAGTTGGGTCTAAATGTCTAGGACCTAAAAGGTCTAAATGTCTAGGACCTAAAAGATCTGAACCCGAAAGGAACCAATCGAACCCGACTTCAAGACCCAAATGCACATGTCTAATATCTCTCTCATTATATTTTGTGTGCATTTTATAAGAGTTATATTTGTCGAGTTGGTGAAATTTAAGATTTACTTGGCAGTTTTTTAGCTAATTTAATAGTATAGATTTATATGGTTTTTAATGGCTTTTAATCCAACTTAAATAACAAATTTTTATTATAAATACTTTTTTACAAAATAAATTAAAAAATTTTAGAGAAAAAGTATATCACATGAAATGAGGAGTAATAATATAATTCAGTTTATTATATAGTTAAACTAATTAATGATATGAGCAAAAAATAATTTTGCATGGATCAAACAATATATATGTGAGATGGCCTGGAAATCTATATATGTAAAATGATATGTATGATTAATTAAATAACAGAGAAAATTTTAATAATTAATTTGATTAATTACAAAATTAGTTTGTTAGATATCAAAATTATAGGAGTAAATATTAGGAAAAATTGCATTTCATTAATATTGATATATTTTTGTACTGATTAAGGTAAATATTGTTAAAAAAATATAAGGTAACATATTGTTAGTCTAAATTTAATGTAATAAAAATATTGGTAATTTCTCTTTATTAAAGAGCTAATTTGCTCAAACCCCATAAAAAACTACGAAATTAGGTAAATGCCGATAACAGTATAAGTTAGGTTTCATTATAGAAAAGATAGTTGCGAAATGACGACTTCAGCCCTTCACCGTAGACTGTTCGACTTTCAACTCAATTCCTATTGTACGATATTAGCTGACATATAGATTTTGTAAAATATCAAAAAGATTTGAAAAGATACGTGAACGATTTTATTAGATCTCTGGAAAGAGAGAGAGAGAGAGAATGTAAAAAAAAGTAGCTTTTTTATTTCTTCTCCACCATCTTTTCTTTTCCTACAAAGATTTTCTCCAAGATGGTGAAGGAATACTTTACGACTGAGATAGACATGGCAATGACGAGTTGTCACAACGATCTCGTAGCTTCCTAGCGTGAATCGAAGATTAAGTCTTTCAAAGGATTGGTCTTTGAAGATGGAGTTGGAGCAAATTTTTGGCACAGAAGAAGCAAAGACATGCGCAGACGTCAAAGCTGCCACGCATGTTTATCAGCGGGAGGTGGTACATCGGAGGGTTCAGAATATTCACTGTTTTAAACTTCATGGGAAGATTTGTCTTCTTTCCTCCATTAATGATATTAAGCTACCAATGATGTTTTCCATCATGTTGTTGCAGATTTATTTTTCCTTCACCAATTCTTCATTTATCCATTGTGAAGAGATTTTTGTTACATACTTAATCTTTTAGTTTCTAGTACTTATTCAATGATTTGAATTGTTTGTTTTAATGGTTGTTACAATTCGAGATCTGTTTGGATTATGTATTGTGAAAATATTTACAGGAATGGCTATAGCAAAGAGTAGACGGCTAATTTTATATTTAAATTGATAACACGTTATTTACTTGTTCTTATAAAGATGGATGGCTACGGGGGAAGGCTAATTTTATACTCCGTATGTTCCTGAAAGTGAGATTTTATAGAGTATGCACGCTTATTAAGAATTTAGTAAATATTTATAATTTATTTTATTTTTTACTTTATTATACATTTTCCAATAACTTTCCACCAATTAAATTTAATCAATTCAAATATTCTCAATTAATGTTTCTCAAAAGTATAAAAAAGTACTTTAACAATATAGAAAATCTATCTTTGTGGAACAAGAAAAAAATCTAAAACATCTTACTTTCGGGAACGGAGGTAGTACTACTTACGCAGTGGACGGCTAATTTTATATTTATATAAGAACACATTGCTGTAGCCGGATATTTACTTGTAGTTTTAAACTATTAATGATATCATATACAAGGGAAAATGAGCATTTAATTATATCTTTTCAAACATATTATTAGCTTCAATAAAAAAAAACACAAATGCTTGAAAATGTAGGTATCCGGATAAAACTTTCATAGCTCAGCTAAAAATAATGTTAGATATCACTAAAAAAGGTTAGACGTTTAACAACAAATCTCAAGGATCAATTCCAAAGAGATATAAAAATATGAATAATGAACATACTAACAAGAATTGATATCATAAGATTAAGAAGTCAAGATCATAGCTGTGACATATTGAATGAACATGTTAATAATGCTTATGTATATGTATTTATTGGAAACGTCAGATCGTTTAATATAATATATACACGGTTAGAAAATGAGTTAACTTAGTGTAAAAACTGATTTGTTGGTAACATCAAATTATTAGACGGTTAATATAATATTTACATAGTTAACAAACAAGTTATTTGGGATAAAACATGTTTGAATTCTGTATATCACATTCTTAGGTACCATAAGAATCAAGATCATAGCTATATCATATGAAATGAACATACAAATAATGTTTAGGCATGTTTGTTCATTGGTGCATATCAAATTGTTGGACAGCTAATATAATACTTACATTTTTAGAAAATGAGTTACTTGAGATAAAATATTAAGTATCTTGACTAATAAATTATATAACTGTCTATTATTTTGGGTTTGTGACGATGCATCAAAAATTATTGTAGCCATCTAACACAGCTTACGTTTCAATTTACTTATTTATAACCCGTGTAAATAAAATGATTTCCTTCTATGTACAGGTTCTTTCAACTGTCTTTAACATCTACGTAAAACAATATCTGGTTAAAGTTTGTATTGTCTCGACAATAATGTAAATGTCTATCCAACAAGAATAACATCTAACAGCTTCTTCCACCACAAGCACTTTAATCATAACCACCATCAAAACCCAACATCCTCCGCAATTTAATCGCGAGACCGTTATTTGCGACAAAATCATCTTCTCCAAAACGAGACAGCTCAAACAGAATCATACCAGAGAGATTGTTCCCAGCCAAAGAAAGACGATCTAACCGGCTTAATACAGAAGGAACCAAACCTCAGACCTTGTCGTCACTAAAACAAGAGCGTTCTTGAATTTAAACTCAGCGATCTGTGGCAGGGTCGAGCCAGAGAATTTATTACCAGGAAGTCACAAGCAGATTTGAGAAGGAGTCGTACCGGAAAGATCTTTTCCTAAGAATTTAGTGATTTTAAACTACAACAGAGCTTGAGAGACTCAGGAATCTGACCGGCGAGTTGCATAGATGGGAGCTGAAGAGAGGAAAGGTGATTCTGTTGCACGTTCTAGCATGAAAAACTAGTGTGCTAGCTTGCAAAATCAATGAATTTGATGAGTGAGATGGAAACAAAGTTTCTTTGGAGAGAAAGAGAATTATGGAACAGCTAGTTTATTTGGAGAGATAAAAGAGAAAAATATGAACCTATTTTGGAATTCAAAAAGTATAATAACAGTTAAATGGTATTGTAATATCTTGGACAATCTTGCACGCAGAGAATAAAATATTACAAAACTAGAGTTGGTCCGTCCTACGAGCGGGAACTATATTTGGTAATAGTATAATTTAATAATGATTTGATTTAATTTATAATAAATTTTAAACTATCCAAAAGTATTATACATTTTTGAAATTATTTTATGAAAATGTAGCTAAAATATGATGTCTCATTTTTTTTCTTGAAAAAAAATATGCTCTCAAGTTTTCTTATAATTATGCATATTTTTAAAAAATATATATAGATTCTGTTAAAAACTAAATTAAGCATTTAATGCACCTAATTATATAACCAATATCTCAAAAACACGAATATGTTTTATCAACAAATTTGGATTATAAAATGTGTAAAAATGAAAATATTAAAAAAATCAGTTACATTTTTTTAGAAAAAGGGGAGAAGTGATCTATAATATTTATATCGGTTCACTATATCTCAATGATATTTTTGTTTTTCTTGTTAAAAATCCGGCAATCTAATCTCTATGTGGTTGCATATCAATGCTACTGATTTATTAATAAATTGTAATAACCATGCAAGACAACTTATCGCTTCTCCATCAAGATTTGTATGTCTTTTGTTTTTCCTTAACCAAAAGAAGCTGTTGTTTTGCACAATTCTATAATGGAACCAGAAAAAAAAATGTTATCCTCTGCTCCTATTTTCTTGCTTTGCCAGGTGAAGGGAATTTGTAAGTCAATTGGTGAAAATTTATAGAAACCTAAAAGCTGCTTGCTCTTCAGTGGCTGGTGAACAGCTTAAAAATTCGGAGTTAGTATAATCGAAATTATATGCTATAATCATAAGTTAGTATCTCTTCCTAGGTGGGAAGGGGCATCCGTTGAAATCGAAGCAGTTCTCGGGAGCTACATTATTGTCTTAAGGTATTATACTTGCGTCTTGACTTTAGAAGCGAAGGAAATCAACCAAATGAATTCTACAGAGAGTATTAATTTATTAGCAGTTTACTGAAACTTCATCTTGAACCGAAAATATTGAAACATAAAAGCACAATACGTTGATAAAAAAAACACATAATACAAAAGTTATTCCAGAGACTACTTTGCTGTTCAACTTCTTGTGTTGCATAAAAGTAGATCACATGTTAAGTAGGGCCATAGTTTTTAGCTTCTCGGACTTATATGTACCCAATCTTCTAAGCCTGCAATGCAACCGTGATTTAGAACCCATAAGTTTCAGACAACAAATGATAATAATTAGAAAGTTCATCTAAGCATTTAGCCACATTAACCAAAAACTTCAGCCAAGAATCAAGCTTCAGCTAGTTAAATAATTTTCAATCTTTCAATCTCATCTTCTTGGGTTATATGCTCTACACAGATCCTGATATAGAAATGTTAAACTCTAGTCTCATTAGAGAGTCTGTATATCTGCGACATGCATATATATATGTATGACTGTGCAGTGATTTCAGCGTGAGTTCAATGTAAGTTCAGCGTTTGAGTAGCATCTGCAGATTTGGTCATGGATGTCCACCGAGAGGAGACAGAGGCATCCATGAATGTTATTTTCACATGAAAAAAGGAAGAAAAAAAACAACATAACTATACGATCAGAGTCAAACCAGATCTATACACTGATTGGTTTTGTTAATTTAGAAAATAGAGAATGACAAACAGAACCAAACTTTATAGTTTTGTTTTATTATTAACAGTTAGAAAATTATTTAAGCATTTAAATCGATTTACAATTAACGTAAAGCTTCAGCTAAAGAATCAATTTTCGCTTATTCATGCTCTATGAGGAATTGCATCAAACACATAATAAACATTACTTGAGACCAAACCTTATAAAGAAGCTAGACGAAGGTGTTTAAATCTCGTCTTGGAGAAGGTTGATAATCTCCATGAAATTATCAGCATGCTCCTTGTACTCTTTACGGTCTTCATTTTCTGAATCAGAAACTCCTTGGGAAAGTTAGAACAAAAATATTCAGACAAACATGCTTCAATCTAGCATGTATCGAGAAAATCAAGAATCAAATGGTTTATAATTTCAAGTTCTCCCTCCAAACGTCGCATTTAGGCAACCATCATCCATGTCACATGTCTCTGGCGGCATACAACATTCATTCTGAAACAACAATAACATAAGACAAAACAACATTCGTTCTTGGCGTAAGGATCAACCGCAGCCCACATCTGCCGCTCAGCGATCAGATCAGCGTCTGACGCCGTCGTGAAACCTTCCCACGCCTTATGAATAGAAGATGAATGAAGAGAACGCAATTTCCAGAAGAGAAATGCAGACATATTTATACCTAAAAGCTCACCGCCTTGCCGACGCAATACCATGAGGAAGCTCGATCGTCACCGTCTTTAATGGGATTAAACACATAGAATTCATAACGCAATCCGTTTCAAGACAGCAAGGAAACTCGATCATCACTGTAGCCGCCGAACAAACAGAAACGAAGAACAAACATGTTTTCCGGATTAGGGTTAGCGAGAAGTATGCCCGGCTGGGCCGACAACACTCTCTAAATTAAGCCCAATAGCATAGTTACGATCAAAAGCCCACACGATAACAAACTTAAATGAGAGTGTTGTCGCCATTCCGTAGCTTGCTAGCGACGGATTTTGCGAGGAAACTAGTTGTAGCTATTAGCGAGGGCATGGTTACAGAGTGTTCTGTAGCGCAATAGCAACAGCATTGCTACAAAGTGTTCTATCGCTAAATAGCTACAGAGTTTAGCTACTATATTTCTTCAGCTAAGTCATAGTCATATAAATAAATAAATTTTAAAAAAAATCATAAAACATTTTTGAATTAATTCATTAAAATTATAATACAAATATGGTTTATATACATCTTACATATATAGACATATATATCACGCGCTCTGTCACACGCTCCGTCACACACTCCGTCACCGGCTCATCCATGCTCCGTCACCGGCTCATCCATGCTCCATCACCGGCTCATCCACGCTCCGTCACCGGCTCATCCACGCTCCGTCATTGCTCTTCCACGCCTCGCCACCGGCTTCGTTACTCGCGGAGTGGCTGAAGCGATGACTATAACTGAAGAAGTCCTTTCTCGTGCTTCTGTTTCGTGCCTCCGATGGCTCTTCCATGCCTCGCCACCGGCTTCGTTACTCGCGGAGTGGCTGAAGCGATGACTATAACTGAAGAAGTCCTTTCTCGTGCTTCTGTTTCGTGCCTCCGATTTGTAATGCCATCACACCACCACTTCTCCTTCCCGTTTCATCACTTCTGTTTCCGTTTTTTTCAGATTTGTACACGAAAAACGAATCCATTAGACATAAAAATGATGATTAAGAAAGAAGAATAAGAGAAATGGAGGAGGAACAAGAAAAAGAAGTATCAATAGTATTGACGAAGATGAAGATTAGCAAACCTGTGAGAAAGGAAAAAATTGATTAATCTGAGATGTTGATGCTGAAGAGATAGAACGATATCTGTGAGGAAAAAAAAAAATACAGACATACAAGAAAGACACAGAAACAGAAGAAGATCTGTGACAAAAGAAAGAAAGAAACACACATGAAGAAAGGAGAAAATATTCACTAAATGACGGATTATTTGTGACCCTTAGATTTAGAGTTATCAATGGTCAAAACTAAAAAAAGGTTATCCCCACCCCCAATTGATCAGCCAATGAGAGCTCAATGGCTTGGATTGAGCTTTTTGTTTTGTTTTCTCTTTGCTACGTCGTATTTTCACTTTTTAATAGGTTTTGACTTTTCAGAAATAATTATTTAATTTATGTTCAAAATTGATTGTTATATTTTTTTGTGGTTTATCATTTCTATAATTAAAAGTGTAAAATTGAATATTTGTTGTTTTTGATATAATGTTTAGAGTTTGGAATATAGGATTTGGGGTTAAGTATATGGGGTATGAGGTTTTGAGTACATGGGTTTGGGGTTGAGAGTAAGATTTAAGAATATATTTCGAAAAGATACATTTCTAATATATATTTAAGATTTGTGTTTTAAATTTAAGAATATAAGATTTAGTGTTTAGATATATATATATGACTTGGGATATAATGTGTATGTTTAAAGTTTAGAGTATAATATTTTAGGTTTAGATTTGGGTTTGGAGTTTAAGTTAAAGTTTGGATTAAATTTTGGGAATATATTTTTGGAGTTATTGTTTAAGATTTTAGATCTGAGTAACAGAATATTATATTTATGAATTTTAAGTTGAGTATATATGGGGTTAGGGGTAAATTTTGAGATTTATTTTTTGAAATTATTAAATTGATAGCTTATGTTAAGATTTAATTTTTAAGTTTTAAAATATTATATTTAGTGTTGTGATTATGATTTGGGTTAAAACTAGAGTTTCAAGATTTCATTTAGGGTTTAGAGGTTTAAATCTATTTAGGGGCTAGGGTTTAAATAACCTCAAAATTTTGTGGCTGTTTCATAAATAGTCACGAAAAATACATGATTAAATCGTGACAACGAGATTAAATAATCACAAAAAATACATGGCTAAATCGTGGCAAATCTCCTCGTTGTTGCTAGGAGATGCGAATGGAGAAGTATGTGTGTTGGGTTGGGGAGATGGATTAGCTGATTGGCAAGCCTCAAGTACTGTGACTTCTCTAGCTTCACACAAAGCAGTGAGTTGTTGGAACATCAAGTTAACAATTCCAGTCAGGTTTATCACATCCCTCTCCAAATGAGTCTGACAAGAAAAAACCACAATCGGTAGATCAATATGATTGTAATTCTGAACAATTAGTATATGTGAATAATCTTAAAACAACATGTGTCTAACCGTTAGTTTTACTACACTACTAGTGTTATTTTTCAATGTGTGGATTAAAAAATTATTTTAAAACATAAATGGTATTTATGTTGAAAATTAATCGATATTCTTATATATATACACACAAAATATTATAATTTCTATTATCTTGTATATATATATATATATATATATATATATATAGTATTGTGTCAAAGCAATGAAATGGTGAGAATATAAACATTGATAATAATTAGCAATAAAAACGATTGTAGCTAGTCGTTGCTAAATGGAACAGTTATAACAACCACTTATTTCTAGTTATTGCGTAGCTATTTAGCTATAGACGACCAATAGAATCCGTCTCTAGCTATATAGTTACGGATTGCTACAGTTAGCCACAGATTTAGCTACAAAGTTAAAATTATGTGTTCTATTGCTATATCTGTAGTTAAAAAATCTGGCTACGGAAATGTCTTTGCCAGTAGGTCAGTACGTAGCTAATTTAATGAATTCTTGTAGTGGTAGCATAGTCCAAAAACATCACACTCATTCAGGGAACAGTTCAATTTGGCAGATAGCTAAATCCATCACCGTCCTTATTCACCTCACTCTAAAAATAAATAAAAGTAAGTCGTGTTGGTTCCATTCAAGAATATATAGATTCAAGTGTTTGATTTAATAAAATCACAAATGATGGCCAAAATCAATAAAATCAAGCATGCAAGTTTAAACATAGAACATATCCACTAATCAAATCGTGAATTAAAAACAGTCTATGATGCAACCACTGAAGTCAAATTATGAAATTCAGATAATAGATTATTTGGAGAGTCAATTTGAATCAAACAAATTTATATACTAGTTTGAAAAAACCATGCTCTAACAATAGTAAAACAATCCATGGGTTCAAAGCAAACATAGCGTAAAACATCCCTTATCCAGTAAACTTAAATCATTACGTAGCATAGAACAAAATTCACTTTAAAATCATTCATAAAAACAACACTATATGGCCTTCTCAAACTACATACAATCCAAGCATTTACAAAGTAACTTTAGAAAAGCTATTATCCACACGCATAGCAGTTATAGATATGACATAAGTGAACCTTTTATTGGGTATAGTTTAAGACAGACATATATTTCTTCAAAATAATTAATTTACCACACTAACTATTACAAAAGGTTTAAAAATCAGAAGTATAGATGGTATTATCCGTGACCATACCAAAAAAAAAAACCAAAGATCACATTCAGACATAACAAAAAAGGGCCAATAGTGGTTTAGGCAACAAACCAATTACAAGAACTATGTCTAATGAGAACATGCCAAATCTAATTCTATAATCTTACGAAGTCTTTAAAAGACATAGAAAGCATTTTTAATCAACAAAACTAACACCGAAATTCAGATTTTCCATATTAAACAAAAAAAAAGCAGCAATAAATATTATCTTCTTGGAAGGTTACATATGAGTAAGATAATACACAAGACCAGGTGCAAAATATTAAGAGATTAAAACTGAAATTACCTCAAGCTACAATGCACAATATGTAGTGGAAAACGACCCTTAAATTAACAATCATTTATACAGTTTCTTGAAACATTGCCTTCAGAGTAAACGAAGCTGAAATTTTTTACATAAATGTCTCTCCTAGAGAGTCAAGAACTTCTAAGTTTAACCACTATTATAGCAAATATACGGTTTTTGAAACCAAATAAAATTTTAGGCATAGAATATAGCCTACCTAAAAACCTAGAAGATTAGAGCACATATGATGCATACCTACAGAAGAGATGACAACATTGGAGTTCTGCTAATTCTTACCCTTTTTTTTACATCAATCATAGATATAGTATTAAAAGAACATAATAGAGATATCAAGAAATATCTATTGCACATGCTAAATAAATACACCAATGGTTCAAAAGATTTCCAAAACCATCAACTCTATAAGACTAAAAGATAAACACTAGTACCGCAACCAAATCTATCTTTTGCTCAGTGTACATTAAAAACTAACTCATGTAAATAGCACTTAGATAATATATAACAATAATCAAAAGTATATATAAACTATGACGCAAAATGACATAATTTCTCAGACATACAAATTTAGCTATAAGATTGCAAAGACATGATACATGATGCATAATTTGAGGACATGCATATGCTGAATGCAGAACTGTAAAGACATGATGCAGAATGCAAACATCAGAATGCAGAACTGTAAGGAAATGATGCAGAATCCAGAACTGTAAATACATGATGCAGAATGCAGAGTGCAGAATCCAGAACTGTAAACACATGATGCAGAATGCAAAATGCAGGACACTCATACAACGACCAAAATTAAATTATAAAATTACAGGAACCTGATCACATAACGAAGGGTTAGTGGATAACACAAATAAAAAGTTTCTCAGACATATAAGTACAGAAGTTTCACATACCTTCAAAAATATATCTCTACGTGAGAGACTCAACTAATTCCAAGAGATGTACTACCTGTCGCAGAAGTCTGCTATACTTGCAATCTCCTCAGACCTCCTAAAGCACAAACCTGAAAAAAATAAATCAAATTAATTAGTTTTAGACTGGATATTTAAAGAATTTTTAACCATTTGGATATGTTTTTGAATTTATTAGTCTTTTGTCTTAAAGACTTTCTTCACCTTCCATTCAAATAATCAAAAACAGGATCTTCTCAAGCCGTGGGTAAGTAAAATAATGATCTGTTTTTGATTTTTTTAGTCTTTTGTCTTAAAGACTTTCTTCACCTTCCATTCAAATAATCAAAAACAGGATCTTAAGGATCTGTTTTTTTGATTTTATTAGTCTTTTGTCTTAAAGACTTTCTTCACCTTCCATTCAGATAATCAAAAACAGGATCTTCTCAAGCCGTGGGTAAGTAAAATAAGGATCTGTTTTTGATTTTATTAGTCTTTTGTCTTAAAGACTTTCTTAACCATTGGTTGTTGTAATCCATTCCATCCAAATAATCAAAAACAAATCCTTCTTAAGCCGTGGGTTAGTAAAGTCTCTTCTTCTCTTAAAAGACTTTTTTAAGCCGTGGGTAATAAGTTTCCTTTAGAGGCAGCAAAGGGAAAATCAAGCCGTGGGTGTAAGTCAAACAAGGATCTGTTTTTGATTTAT
>NC_027753.1:20667176-20701405 GCF_000695525.1 Brassica oleracea var. oleracea | reverse complement strand
TTCTTAACCATTGGTCGTTATAATAATCAAAACAGATCCTTCTTAGGCCGTGGGTTAGTAAAGTCTCTTCTCGTCTTAAAAGACTTTTTTAAGCCGTGGGTAATAAGTTTCCTTGGGACAATCAAGCCGTGGGTGTAAGTCAAACAAGGATCTGTTTTTGATTTATTAAGTCTCTTTGTCTTAAAGACTTTCTTAACCATTGGTCGTTATAATAATCAAAACAGATCCTTCTTAGGCCGTGGGTTAGTAAAGTCTCTTCTCGTCTTAAAAGACTTTTTTAAGCCGTGGGTAATAAGTTTCCTTGGGACAATCAAGCCGTGGGTGTAAGTCAAACAAGGATCTGTTTTTGATTTCTCAAGTCTCTTGTCTTAAAGACTTTCTTAACCATTGGTCGTTATAATAATCAAAAACAGATCTTTCTTAAGCCGTGGGTAAGTAAAAAAATAAGAATCTGTTTTTGATTTTAGTCTTTTGTCTTAAAAGACTTTCTTAACCATTTGGTTGTTGTAATCCATTCCATCCAAATAATCAAAAACAGATCCTTCTTAAGCCGTGGGTTAGTAAAGCCTCTTCTTGTCTTAAAAGACTTTTTTTAAGCCGTGGGTAATAAGTTTTCTTAAGGTGCAGCAAAGGGACAATGTTCCCAAATAAGAATCTTACAGAACACTATTAGCTTAGTGTCTGTCTAAGATCTTTTCGGTGGTTTTGAAGTGGAAAACCAAAACATCAAAACAAAACAGAAACAATTGATCTTAGGGTTTTGAAAAAAAAAAAACAAAATAAAAGGCTTTTTGAAATATTCTTGCTGTTGAATTTAAAATCATCTCCAAAATGATGGGAATCTGTAGAGCATGGAAAAAGTTATATACCTTAATGACATGTTTCACACGGACTCACTGCAAAACATTCTGCTGCTATAAAAAACCCATGTATGTTGTTGTTTCGCCTTTCAGCTCTTCCATCTCCCTCTCGTCACACCGTTTCTTCTCGTGTGAAGCTGTAACTGAAACAGTAGTAAGATACACCATAACCACAAATTATGAACCCTAAAATATAACTACAAAAAGAATAAAGAAGCAAGCTTAGAAACTATAGCATAAACTCTTTACCATTGTCTAACTAACGACAGGACTTGTGAGACATAATAATTCAAGAATAAGAATTTGAGAGGTTAAACAAACAACACTCGTACATGAAGGAGAAAACAGAAAGCTAATGGAAAGAGTAAAACAAAAAATTTTTCTTACAGAGTTTAGTACCCAAAACCAAACAAATCAGGATGCAATCTGTATAAAACAAGACGATCAATCGAACTATAGACATCAATCGAACAAGAAAGATTCACAAGAAACCCTAACATAGAGCGAGAAACCCGAAATCAATCGGGACGGAATCTAAAGAGAACGAAACCCTAACTCAAAATTGCGATCGAACTATAAAGGAACAAGGCAGTCAATCGAACTATAAAGGAACAAGACAATCAATCGAATAAGGAAGATTCACACGAAACCCTAACATAGAGCGAGAAACCCCAAACCACTCGGGATCGGAATCTAAAGAGAACGAAACCCTAAAACAAAATTGCGATCGAAGATCCTCAAAGAAATTCATGATTTACAGAGAGAGAGAGATCGAAACACTTACTATGTTAATGAATTGGATCCGTCTCTGCAAATTTTGGAAGAGTCGAAAACACCTACGAAGGTTGAGCGTTCTTCAAAGATTTTTTTTTTTCTGATTTGGGAAAAAAAATGTTCTCCCCTCTCTCTCATCTATACTAGCAGCCTTTTTGAATTATTAACAGTGGTGTGCTATTTCCTTTTTTAAAATATTTTTAATTATTTTTGCCACCTGTAAATTCAACTAATCAGAAACAAGACGTTTTAAACCAATCAGAAATATTGACTAAACTTAAGCCCCATCGGATTATAATTATCACTGTCTTTGTTTAAACCCCTTTTTCTTTCCTTTTCTGGTTTCGTTGGGCTAAAAATGAGAGCATCACATTTGTTGGGCCCATTAGCTTTATTTTTTGAAAATATTGTTAAAACGAAAAAAAAACAGCTATATTGTCCATTTACCATAGATCTGTTTTTGGTACGATTTGGTAATTATTTTAAGAGTTACAAAATATGGAAAAATGTTCAAAATGTACATAAACAAGAAAAAATCATATAAAAATATTTTGGTTGACTAAATATTAGTAAAACACAATTTTATTTTTTTATCTACGGATTGCAGAAAACATAATCTACTGTCTACGAGCTCGTAAATTATAGATTCAGTTAACTACATAGACATCTACAGCATGTAGAACGTAATGTCTACCTGATGTACCCCGGTTCAATTGATCGAGATATGAAAACAGTACGATCGGACAACGAGACGGAGTTCACATCCGTGAAGAGGTTCTTTTCTTCCAATGGGATAGTGCATCAGACTTCATGAGTTGGAACTCCTCAGCAGAACGGACGGGTCGAAAGGAAGCATCGCCACATACTGAACACTGCAAGAGCTCTAATGTTTCATGGTAAATATTTGTTAACAAAAAAACTAAAAAATCTACCATTAGCCTTTTTTTCTTCAAATACCTAAATTTTTCCTAGTTTTTTCATAAAAGTTTCATAAAATTTCTTCCATAATGCTTAGATACTCCTCATGTGTTCTTACAATGACTTCATATAAGTTTAAGCGTTATATATTATATAGTCCTTGTTACTTATTGTTTAATCGTGGCCTAGTGGCCAGTTACTCATTCATTAACGCACAAGTCTTCAGTTGGAGCGTCATACAGTGTATTTCGATTCTATTTATTTTAAGGTTAATAAAATGGAAATGACAAAATTGTCCCCACCTTCAACCTCTTTTATGCCTGCAAATTTTGGAGCGGGCAGAACATTTATTTTCCTACGATTTCAGTGTTTTTCCTTACTTTTTTTTTTTTTTGAACAAACCTTCATTCGAAATAAAAAGGCTTACATAGCCTCAGAGGCCAAACAAGAGAAATTAAACAGAACTGCCTTAGCTAAGGAATCAGCTTCATTGTTTTCTGAACAGGGAACAAAGCAAAAGGAGATAGATTCAAGGAAGGTACATAACATATGAATATCATGCAACAAGCCTCGACACACTTGCCACCTGAAGTAAGCAGAGTAACGAGGGTCTTAGAGTCCGAGTAGATAGTGAGAGCTCGGAAACCAGACGAGATGGCTGCAGTAAGGGCAGCTTTAACCGCGAGTGTCTCCGCAACAAGAGCAGAGGCCACATATCGACGGTTTGTTGAATCTTTTGCGATAAACCATGTATCACGGTTAGTGAAAAACCATCCCATACCACCAAAACCAGACCTTACATCCCAAGCTGCATCCACAAAGCAGGCTAATCCAGGAGTCACTGATGAGATGGGGCAAGACTTACGAGTAGGTTTTGGTCGGCTGGTAGGGGAACAAGTTCTTAGTTGCGCTTCTTGCCATGCTCTGGCTTCTTTGATAGATCTAAGCACCACCTCCTCTTCTGAAAGTAAGAGATTCTCAAACATGAGCTTGTTGCGACTGGTCCATAAGTACCAGAACAGCCATGGATGAATCGGGTTGCTGACACCCGTAGGAGGTAGACATGTAGTCTTTTTGCTGCTCTGTAAGAGCAGGGAGATCGTGGTGCTGGTATCAGGTGATGGTTTCAGATTCGCTGGGAGCAGGTTACATACCCTTGAAGCAAAAGGACAGTTCAGGAGCACATGTAGGACTGTCTCCAGTGCCCCGCATCGCTTGCAGGGCCCTTCCACCATAATACCACGAGCAAGAAGGTTTGATCCCACTGAGAGAGAATTATTTCCAATTCTCCAGAGAAGATGTTTAGTCTTGGGAGAGGTAGCCACGTTCCACACATATTGGTTCCAGTTGAAAGACTGATCACGAGGAGGTGTGGCATTTAATTTGGAGAGAGCATACCCTGTCTTAGTGGAGTAATCGCCCGACCACTCTGGGAGCCACACCCTGGTATCCAATATTCCAAAAGAACTCGGGTTTAAACTAAGTATGTCTTGTTCATGGTGAGGTAAGAGCAGGCGTATCGCTGAGATGTTCCACGAGGTGGAGTTTGGTAAGAACAAATCTTGAACACAAAGATTAATGGAGTTGAGAGGTGGGGGACCAGTGGGTCTGGTTGGTTTATCTAAAGACAACCAAGGCTCCGTCCAGATATTGATATCTTTCCCATTTCCCACCAGCCAACCCATTCCTTTTTTTAAAACATCTCGGGCCGCTAGAATACCTCTCCAGCCATGAGAGGCGGAATTCGGTGTAGAACACTCCATAAAGGAGTAAGTGTGACAATACTTGCCCAATAAGGTTCGAGATAACAGAGAGTTGGAGTCAGTGAGGATTCGCCAGGCTAGCTTAGCAAGGAGAGCTTCATTAAATTTCTCAATTTCCCTAAAGCCGAGACCACCCGCAGACTTGGGGAGAGTAAGCCGATCCCAAGAGATCCAGCTCATCTTCTTGAGGTTTGGTTTAGAATCCCACCAGAAGCGTGTGAAGACAGATTGGATTTGCTTACATAGTGAGACCGGAATCTTGAAGCAGGACATAGCATATGTGGGCATCGCGGCCAAAACCGCCTTGAGAAAAACTTGTTTCCCGGCTCCCGAGAGAAAGCTTGTTGTCCAACTATGTGATCTCTGCCTTATTCTATCGACAATGCTGGCAAAAATATCTCGTTTCCTGCGGCCGAAGTGTTCATGCAAACCTAGATACTTGCCAATACCACCTTCTTTGTCAATATGGAGATGAAGCTTGACCCGGTTCCTCGCCTCGGAAGGAGTTTTGGAAGAGAAGGTAATGGTAGATTCAGGAGGTTAATCATCTGGCCTGAGGCGTTTCCATACCGAGTAAGAATATTCTGAAGCGTGGCACAACTCATGTGATCAGTCCAACAAAAGAACATAGTGTCATCAGCGAACAAAAGATGGTTGATTGTCGGGGAGTTGCGAGCCACCTTCAGACCAGGTAGTGAACCTCTTTCTTGAGCTTGACGACAAAGGCCGGAGAGAACCTCGGTGCAAAGTATGAAGAGGTAAGGGGAGAGCGGGTCGCCTTGTCATATGCCTCGGGAAGGCAGCACACGACCTCGGGGAGATCCATTTATGAGGAAGGAATATGATACAGAACTGACACACTCCATAATTCAGTCCACCCATATAGGATCAAAGCCGAAGCAACGGAGAACTTCCTGGAGAAACGGCCACTCAATCCGATCGTAGGCCTTACTCATGTCTGTTTTGACAGCCATCGAGCACCGTTTCTTGGCTCCCGAAATCCGTAAGTAGTGAAAAATTTCATGTGTGATCAAGACATTATCTGAAATGGCTCGTCCAGCCACAAAAGCAAATTGTTGAGGCGAGATCAGGGATGATAGGATTGGTTTCAACCGCTTGGTGAGTACCTTGGCGATGATCTTATAATGAGTAGAGCACAACGCTATCGGCCTGTAGTCTGAAACCTTCTGGGGGCCTTTAACTTTCGGTATGAGGCGAACATGAGTTTCGTTTTGGCGACGGTTGAGGGTGCTGGTCTCAAAGAAGCTTCTGATATCCGTAGTAACATCCTCACCAATGATGTCCCAAAACGAGTGGTAAAACCCTGCTGAGAAGCCGTCCGGACCAGGCGCCTTGTCCGCATTAACTGAGAAGACAACATCTCTGATTTCCTGGTGCGTCGGTATAGCAGTGAGAGCAACGTTCATTTCAGGGGAGAGGTTGGATAACCTCTATTTTACCACGCCAAGATCATCCCAAGACTGGGAGGTGAAGATATCCTGGTAAAACTTGGTAATGGTTTGAGTGATGAGAGGCTCCGTGAAGACTGTAGTACCATCTTCGTTCTCAATAACAGAGAATTTATTTATGGCTTTTCGACCCCGAGTTACAGCGTGGAAAAAGCTGGTGTTGCGATCTCCATTTTGTAGCCATTGTATTCTACTTCTCTGTCTCCAGCAACATTCTTCTTCTTCATAGGCCTTGTTTAGTTCGTGTGTAATGGTCGCGATAAGAGCATCATCCAGAATAGAACTAGAGAGAGCCGCTTCAAGTGAAGTTTGAGCTGACACTATGCGAGTCTTGCTGTTGAGGCTTTGCTCTTTGGACCATTCCACAATCTTGGCTCTGACTCTGGAAGTTTTGGAGATGATAGATTCTTGTCTCTTCTTGTCCCATGAAAGATCCACAATCTTGCGTATCTCAGGGTTGTCTTGGAGTCGTCTATCAAACCTGAAGACTCCTTTCTTTTTGGCCTCATCTTAGTCGAAAAAAGTAATTAAAGGCCTGTGATCGGAGCCTTCGAAGCGGAGATACTGGCAGTAGCCTGAGGGAGAAAGCTCAGACCAAGCACAATTAGCCATTGCTCTATCTAAGCGGGATTGTATAAAATGGCTATAACGCACACCGCGCCAATATAAAGCGTTTCATGTATGTTGGACATCCCATAAACCGGCTTGGGAGACAAAATTCTTAAAGGAGAGGAACGAGCCCTCCCAGCGTAAGGGACCACCTTCTTTCTCAGAATTGTCAAGTAGATCATTAAAGTCACCGGTAAGTAACCAGGCCTCATCTCGTTGAGCACTCAAGATCATGAGTCGTTCCCAAAAGGCAGCTCTTTCTTCTTGGCGTGGAGCGCCATAAATGAAGGTAACGAAGAAAGAGTTTTGTTTTGATTTAATCTGAGTGTCAATCAGGTTGGGAGAAGAGTCAAAAATTTCTATTTCAACATCATCTTTCCAAGACAAAGAGAGACCTCCACTAAGACCAACAGGAGATACAGTGAAATGATTAACATAAGCGGTTCACTTGAAATGTTTGAAAATAGCTTCATCTTGTTGTTTGGTCTCCATAAGAAACACTATGTCCGGGGAGAAACGTTTTTAAAGCCCCTTCAGACGTCGAACTGTAGGGGTGCTTCCAATGCCCTGACAGTTCCATGCCACACACGCTAAGGAAGAACGTTTGGCAGATCCCGAAAATCCACCACCCATTTGCTGATTCCTTGTATAATTCGTGCAGTAGGAGGAAGCTCCTGAGTATTGTCCGTAACTTCTTGTGGCAAAGGTGCATCCGCTGCTCCTGATCCTCTAGTGTGCTTGCTGCGAGGAGAGTTTTGGATTTTTGACACTCGGCGTTTCTTGAGACTTATGCCTTGCAAGGGGCTCCGGGGAGCCCTCTTTCTAGTTGTAGGCTTCTTTGGTACTGCCTTAGTCGGGGGTTTCGGAACTGTTTGAGTTCTTGAAGCATTTGGTGGTCTGCCAAGTCTCTTCTTCTGCTGGGGAGCCTTAGAAGGAGCATCCTCTTCTGGGTACTGGTCTGGCAGACCTTCCAAACGAAGGGAAACATGGACACGATCCTCGCTCAGGGTTCGAATAGGAGAGGAGGGAGACTCTGGTAATGATAATCTTTCAGTAGCAGGAACTCTGGATCCTGAGGGTTTAGAGGCGCTGTCAACAACCTGATTGCGAAGATTGTCCTCTAAGTACTGAATTTCCACATCCTGCAGCCTGTTACTTTCAGAGTTTGAGCTAGGAACTCCATGCTGGAGTACGATATTCCCAGAAGAGGGTAGGGAGAGACAGTGAAGCGCTGATTTCCTCACCATTGAGGCGCTTTCATCACCCTTTCCGGTAGGTGGAGGTGAAATCATTTGTTCACGCGCCGGTCTTGGAGAAGGAGTGTGAGATGGAGTTTGAGAAGTGTGTCCCTGGTGGTGTCTAGCAGGAGCTGCTGTGAAAGCTTTCTCCACCCACACTTTGGTACTTTCCTTCCCATATCGCGGTTGGCGTGTGGAACCCTCACTTCGATTAGAAATAGTGGGTCTTGCTAGGGGAGCTTGAGTTTGGGAGTTTGAAGGTCGGTGTGTGACAGACTGGTTGCTGTACGATAATGGGGTCTCGGGCATAGCTCCTTGAGTGAGTAGCTACCTGTTCCTTCCCCTCTAGGAGCGATCTAGAATCTGCATCTCTAGAATAGCGACGAGAATCTTCATACCTTGAGTTAGAGTAAGGTCTGTTGTCAGAGGCTCTTCCTTTCTCTCGATTGTCAATGGGGAGGAATCGAGAAAGTCTCCTCTCATCCTGTCTCCTTTTGTCTGCTTCAATACGATTCAAGGTTTGAGTCTGGTTAATCCCCACTGGTTTAAAGAGACGATCTTTGAGGGCTATAGATGAGGGGCAGTCTTTGGTTTCATGACACAGTGACTTGCAGGAGAAGCAATGCTTGTCCAAGCTTTCATATTGCAGGTCGACTACTTTTGTTTCCCCTGATGGGAGTTCAATATCAAGATGAAACTCCAGAGGCCTCATGCCATTAATCAGCACACGAACCTTTCCTTTTGCTGCATCCTTAGCTTCTACATGACCCAGTTCAAAGCCAATAGCATGAAGAGATTCGTTTGTCCAGAAGTGGAGAGGTAAGCCATGAACAGCTATCCAAAAGGGGATAAGAGTAGGAAAGCTATCCGAGACGTTAGGTTCCCACCTTTAAAGGATAATCATCCAGCGCTTAAAGTGGTAAGGACCTCTACGGAGGATGGACTGTAGATCTGCCTCTGTTTCGAATCTAAACTGAAAGAGATTGGGTCCCAGGTCCCGACCAGTGAAATTACCAACAACTGACTAGTGTTGAAGAAAGAAATCAACAAGAGCTCTAGTCTTTTGTATCGCAGGATTCGTGACTCGTCCAATCAAAGTAAGTCTGTTATCTTCGATGAGTGCAGATGTGTTGGAAGCTGGGATTTTGACTGGAGCTCTGCGGCCCCTAGGATTAGGGTTTGAGGGCCACTTCTCCTTATCAGCTCTGGAAAGTCTGTGCGACATCGTACTCTTATCGGAACTGAAAGCAGAGTGAGAGTACGGAGATTCGTCAGTAAAACCCTAGTCAAGGGTAAGGAGTTGGAGAGCAAGAACAGGTCTCGAGAAGACTGCACACAACAGTAAGTAACTACGCCCGAGTTGAAGGGGTGACGACGAAGAGGTAGTTAGCTAATCTTCGCCAAGACGAAAACATGGTGTTTCAAGAGTAGACGTCATACGGAGACATAATAACCTTAGGGACCAAGGTAGAACGTAAAATGCCAAGTTTTACTTGTGGATCCAAGCTGAAATCTTTGCTCAGAAAAAAATAGGTGCGACGGGGAGGGCATTAGAACGTGGAAGTGTTTTTCCTTAATAAACCTGTGGTTTTAGTGTAAATAACATAGATCTATAACTAAAAATTGATTTCGAACTCAAAATCTACAAAAAGCATTAACTTTCAAGTTTTCTTTGATTAATTGAACGGTCAATAAGAACCTTATCATCCATCTACAAACACTTAACCAAAATCTTCTTCCATCCTTTCTTTGCACACACAAACATGTACTCCTCGAACTCGTCCATCCGCCAATCCCAACCATAACTAGATTCCAAAACCGAATGAATTAGAATCATGAACCCTAGAAAGTTCAAGAAAAAAAAATAAATGAAACGAATCTTGAGAAGGAGAGGAAGAAAGAGCATTTAAGGCGAAGACAAACTGTCCGGTGGCAACGAGTTTGAAACAGGAGGCAATGAAAGATCAGTGAGAAAAATCTTTTCGGAGAAGACGAACTCGAAGAGAAAAAAATAGAGGAGTCATGAATTATCGAAATTACTTTTAATTATACTAGGAAACGAGCATATGGATTCTTTAATATAAACTTAAATTATTAATAATATATCTATACCTAATATTTACTTTTTTACTTCTTTAAGTTTTTATTTTATTTTATATATCTCATACATTTATTAACATTTTTAATACACAAAATTTCAGAAATATGTGATGAAAATAAAATGCCACATAAGCTAAAAATGTCTCAAAATAATTTTTTTAAAGAAATTTTATTGTAAAATTAGCAAAAGAATAAGATAAAATCTCCATCTCTCTTGCTCTTTCTCTCTCTCAAGCGTGTCTTCGTTTTTTTTCTTTCTAAAACACTTTTTCTCAACTGGGGAGAATCTACAAAAAGATGTGTCCTTCAGATATTTAGTGTATGATTGTATTGCACATATAGCGCAACAAAACTGGAGTAAAAGAATTTAACGTCTATTTACTCTCCTTTTTCACCAATCAGGTAGAAAACAAGTAAAAGAATTTAACGCTCATTTACTCTACTATACACTGTTTATGAGACAGAATTTTACTCTACATAAATGTAGCTGAACTCGGCGGGATAAATATTTTCACCTTTTCTTCTTCCTTATTTTTTCTCTCTCATTTACTCTCAATTCAGCTACTTTTCCACCAATCACACCCTTAAAAAGAATTGCAAAAGAGTGTGTCATTCATAAACTAAAAGAAATATGTGAAAGGGTGGTTCATTCAAAAATTAAAAGAGGCGTCTAAAAAAATGAGCCAGAGAGTAGGACACGACCTTTGGTAAAACATTTTGATGATCTCTCTCTCTCAAGCGCATCTCCATTTTCTTTACTCTGAAACACTTTTTCTCAAGTGGGGAGTATATAATCTAGGAAATGATGCCTTGTTTAGAAATTAAAAGATACATGTGAAATTCAAAAAACAAAATAGGCGTGTACTAGAGAATGACATATACTTTGCTAAACAATTTGATGATCTCTCTCTCACCTCTCTCAAGCGCTTTTCCATTTTGTTTTTCATTTCCGAAACACTCTTTCTCAAGTGGGAGGATTAATAATCTACTAAAAGAGAGTGCCGTTAAGAAAAGAAAAGAGGATTAAGAAAGGGTGCGTCGTTATGAAATTAAAAGATACAGGGTGCATCATTTAGAAATTAAAAGAAACAGGTCAATCGGTGCATTTTAAGAAATTAAAAAAGGAGTGTAAAAGGGTACGTCAGAGAATGAAACGTTCTTTGCTAAAACAATTCGAAGATGTCAGATCTTATAAAAAGAAGAAGATCTTGTATGTCGATTAAAAACTGTTATTAATTTAACCGTTAGATAAAACTTCTTTTTCTATAAAAAAATTAATGTTAGCAGAAAATAAAAACAAGTTTGCTATTATAGTACATAGACAAAATGGCCTTTTGAGATTATGTAAATTACTTCAACATAGAACATTTATATCCGTTACATAATAATCAGCTAACAAATATGGTTAATAATCACTTCATACAATAATCAAAAACTTAATTCAACCGAGAGTTTCAAGTGATTTGTATTAAAATGACAAATCCACTGTTATTGAAACATGAATTTTAAAAACTCATTTAAAATCCACTGTTATTGAATTTTACATTTTTTAAAGTATTTTGAAATCCACTGTTATTGAAAATATTTTAAGTTGTGGAGTTTTAAAGTTTTCAGGTGATTTTAGGGTGTTTGGGTAAGATTTCTTAGTTAAAAAAATTAAAACTCAAATCCCATAGTTTTAAGTGATATTCTAGAGTAGTTTAACAAAAATCACTTAAATCTCTGCAACTTATTGAAATCATCTAAAACCCCTTTAAAAATCAAATCACATCAAATGTTAAATTGAATACATCCCACTAAGTGTCACAAGACAGTCAACAAAAACTATCTACAATATATGCAATCAATTAAATGCAATCTCTATCTAACATGGATAACCAATCCCTTCAAAGATTCATATTAGCAGTATATAAAACTTTTTACTATTAACTTTTGTTAAATGAAATTATCATAGAAATTGTAAGTATTCCTTTTATTACTTACCATTTTATCAGCTACTTAGTGAAGACATGTAACTTTTTATTTTGAGAAGTTTGAACCAGGGATCCAATAGACAAAAATACTGTAATATTCTGGATGGATAAGGATAATAGCCGAATCGTTCTGGAAAAGAGTATATTTTCTGACTGTAAATAACTCCATACAAAAAGTAAATTAAAAAGGAAAAATGGTAAGGGAATTTATGAAGAAACCATATATGATTTTTTTTTAATATATTATGAAAAGATCCAAAGGTTAATCTTCTGAGATACAACTTTTCTATAAAGGCTTCAGTGGTCAAGTTTTTTAAAAGATGCAACTCTTTAGAGCATGTAGACTTTTGCCCAAGTGAATCTACGATGTCATACTCTAAATCCTAAATGAAATAGTTGTCGTCAGATTAGAGATTAGTAACAAATACCACCATTATTGTTTCTATTAAAATGATGACATACCCCAATAAACAATTAATTTTAAGGATAACAAATGCTGAAGGAAAGGATGAAGGGACCATATATAAATTTCTTAAGAGTTTCTAATATCAAAGAGTCCAATGGTTAAGATTTTCTAAAAATGTACAAATTTCTAATATTAAATGGTTCAATCAAATGCATGTTGATTAATATGTTTGTGCGGACAGTTAAATTCTTTACTAAAAATAAATTATTTAGTATTAATAGAATGTAAATATTTTTATTTAGTACTTTTTTAATTTTTGTTTCATTTAAGTAGTGAATATATTAGTCTTAAATTACAAAATTTAATAATTTAAGAATGTAAGATGTATGTTACAAAATTAACCACAAATTGGCTGTTGAAATTAGAGAAAAAGAAATATATTTTTTTTATTAGGAATATTGGGTTGAGACAATGGCAAAGACTGGCCGAGACAAGAAGCTTGTGTTCAATATTAGTAATCAACCTATTTTATTAGCCTTTGCGGATTCCTTAATCAGCATGACAGATATTTCCGCATGGTGTATATTTTTTTTTTTTATCTTTTACCCATAATCAATATTTTAACATGTGCAACAATCAGACCAAAGACTACAATAAAGTTTGACAAATAGAATTTCCTTAACCAATGGATGGTAGTCGGGAACTTATCCTTAACTTGCTGCACAATTTCAAAATAATCCTTGCCAAATATTCAATTCAGAGTATGCTTTCATCTGTGATAAATATACATCTCTTGATTTAGGCTCCGATCCTCACTTTTCAGGCATATGCTTGAATGAGATGGAGTAGGCGTTCTTTTATGTAGTTTAATAAATTTTATTTCCATCTTCTACTTTAGAGTATTTCACTATAAAATAGAGTTTGGAGTAAAAAAATGTTCTAACCATACTCTATTTTTCATACAATAATAGAATAAAAAATATGGTTACTCCATAAATAGAGTAATTCATTTTTTTTTGTTTCTCACTATATTTTCACTATAAAATAGAGTAGCATTGGAAGATAACCTAATTTTATTATAGAATTACTCTATTTGTTTTAAACAAATAGAGCAATTCGTTGGAAATGGTCTTATGCTATCAAAATACATGTTCTTAACAAAATTGTTCACTTAAATAATATATCAACTGAAATATATAATGTTTTGAAAGTACATAAAATAAACTAATAGTTCTTCAAGAATTTGAACATTTATCGAAATGATAAGACAATTGGTCTAACATTGTATGTGATTCTCCAAAAAATTGTATGTAATCTTCCGCAAATTTGTTATGATCGTTTAGAGTAATTAAACGCTTTTCCTTTTCTCTTTCTTCTTCCGTTATTTCTTTATTTTATTGTTTCTCAACATCCACAACTTTTTATATAAAAAAACAAATGTTGTATCAGTTAACCATACAAAATTGTAACCGTTGGACACCAAAAAATATAATGAACACCAAATGTTGCAATGGTTAATCTTTAAAGATTGTAATGGTTTTTACAAATAGTTGTAAATGTTTATCTAAACAATTGCAATGATTCATTTAAATGGTTGTAAGCACTAAATCTCCAATAGAATACTATATTTTCTGACAATTAAATTATCAACATTTTGTTTTGTCTAAATATGAATATGTTTTCCTTATTTCAAGTAAAAAAACAGTTATACAAAAAAGTATATAGTCTATATTATAAATACACAATATTCAAGGGAGAATCCTACTTTATTGAAGATAAATATAAATAATTATTTAAAAAATTAAAAATTTAAAAATTATATTTTTCGAAATTATACGTTTTCAAATTTGAACTTATTAGACAATTTTTTTTGAATTTTTTACTTTTTACTTTTTTGAAATTTGAAAATTCTTTTAGAAACTATTTATCAAAACATATTTTAGATTTAAGTATTTATTCACTTATCTATTAAAATCGTAAACATCACCTTCCAAAACCTTACCCTTCAAATCTAGATTGTAAGTCTTGATTAGTTATAACTCTAGAGTTATAACTGACTATTTACTTCTTTAAAGTGATACTAAGAATGTGGTAGTTTATGCAATTTCTCAATCTTGATATTAGTGAAATAATAAAGATACACATTTGTAATGATTGTGTTCGACCATTCATAATTCATAAGCATATAATACTCACTAATAATAGGTACATTATAAAATGAAGAGTTAGATATGTAGTTTACTAATTTCTAACATTATAAATGTTTAATTTCCTTAGAAACTTATCGATGAAGTATTTCACTTCTTTTTCGAGTCCAATCTTCCCCACTTAAACCATGCACAAACAGATGAGTGATGCACTTGAGGATGTTGTTGAGGCTGTGATAGACCATACAAATTGTTCTGGAATTTGTAAAGAGGAAGGGACATTAATAGAATTTGGAAAAAGGAAACGAAGATTTAATCAAGAGAACAGGAAACTACATAGATGTTTTTCATGGCCCTCGGATCAGTTCTCTTGGAAGATACATCACATACCAATTAAAAAGAAAGTAATTATTTGGAGTACAAAATCTCTGAGTAGAAACAAAAGAAGTGCGAAGAGAGATTGTTGGTCGCCAAAAAAGAAACACAATTCAGTCCATCTCCTCCCAAGCAATCGCAAAAAGATGAAAATGAGAGCATTTACGGTGACCAGATATGAAAAACAAACCTTCTCGGATTGGTTTACAAAGGCGATTATGTTGAAGTCAGATTCTGAAATTGTGGGGCTGGAAAGGTGAACTGTACGGAAGAAGGATAGATGAACGAAGGGTAAAAGCATGAAACGGGATATACGTAGATTTATAGAGGCGCCATTAAGGGTTGTATTGTTCGAGAAGAAAACGATTCAAGGGAAACATTGCCAAACAAGACAGTTATTTATATTTGTTAGATCATAAAAAAACAAACAAACTAAACCGTAGGATTTTAATATTTTTTTTCCTATAAAAACGATGACATGAGAAAGTATAAAAAACGACTTTGCTATTATATATAGATTTTCAATTAAACAATATTTTCAAAAAAATTGAAAAAAAAACTTGTAGATCATTTTTAGTACTTTGTATAATTTCTTGCAATTTATCTAAGTTTTTCAAGTTTTTCGGATAATATAGATAATTTGGATACAAAAGTAACCAAGATCCAACCGGATTAGATACATTTTTTGCATTTGCCACTTAAAATAAACATTCATATCAATTCAAGAGAAGATTAACTGTACTGATCCTAACCGATTTGTCCTCAGTTCCTTTATGGGTACTAGAGAGTAACAACCGAAAAATACCCCCCCCCCCCCCCCAAAAAAAAAAAACTGAATCGAACCGATAACCAGAAGAGTTTTAGTTTAGTTTACCTTGGGATCGTATCAGTGATGGAGGCGTGAGCTTAGAAATGGACGGAGCAGTTGGAGATTATTAAATTCAGTGTAGAATTGTCCTGTCATCTTTGCCTCGCAAGTTTTGACTAGCCTCTATTTTTAGCCTTTTGTAGCCGTCTTTAGAGCGTTTGTGAAGGGATCCAACCCATTTTTTCGTACATCAGTACGAGTCTGAACCGACATCCTCGATCAGACTTGTCCATTTTCCAAGTTTTCTAGACTTACAATCATTTTTGTGTTTTATTTCATTTTCAGAAAAGTCAAGCAAGCATAATAAAATAGATAAACTGAGATTCGAGTTAACAAGTGAGTTTGCTTCTCTTTTTTAACATTGAATAGTTCATTAAAAGAGAGTTCTGGAGGACAATAGTTTTGGGGTTAACACGAGTAACACAAAACTTTGATAAAAGAAAGAAAAGAAACAAAACAAATAGAGAGTGCTACTAGTTACTTAAAAATGAATAACTGCACAAAGTAGTTACTTGAGACGGAAGTAAGACTCTCCTGAAGCAGTAGGGATACCAAATCAACTATTTCCCGCGTCCTTGTGGATCATCTTCTGGAGCTAACAGGGACCTCAGGAGGCAACATATGACTAAGTACGAAATTCAAGGACAACGTTCTCTGCAATACCAGCCGCTACTCTGTTTTTTGTGGTCAAACACATGGATTATTGACCATGTGAATTTGCTAAATAAGCTATTACTAGGTAGTGATCCGCGCCGTGCGCGGGATGAGATGGTTATTTGAAAATTAAAAACAAAAATTTATGTTACATAATAACGATTTTGTAGAATTTAAATATGTGTGGTTCAATTTTTAGAAGTTCGTGAATGATTTTGTTTTCCCTTGAGAAAATTGTCGAATTAGTTGACCAAATATCTTTTCACACTTAGATAAATCTTATTTCCTTGTATACATGAATAAAAAAATAGATTTCAATAGGAAATGTATGTCATAACTGGTACATTCCTTTAATAAAAACTGAGGATTGAATCACTAAGAACCATTTCAATAGTTAGACCATCAGCAATAAAATATTCTTTCTAAAAGGGTATGATTTTCACCCTTATCACGTTATTTTGAATGGTTTCATTTCCGAAAATAGAGTTGAAAGGCACCATTAGTGATTTTAGAGAGAATTTGGAAGTGGATATTTTGGGAGGATGACTTAAAATGAGGAGATTTGTTTCACTGCATCTATATTTATATATTGAACAATGAGTATTTAGGATTTTAATGTGGAAGATATTTACTTTGACGGTAAATATATTTTTAGGTTGTGTTATTCAATCATGTATTTTAATAGAGTTTAAATCTAAACACAATCTATTGTTATTCTAATAATGATTATAAATTCTATTTTAAAATATAGTGTTATTAAATGAATGATTAAATTCAGTTTTAAAATTCAGTGTTATTCACTTTTTAAGGATTTTTAAAATTCTTTGTATTTTGAATTGATTTCAAATTCTTATGGAGTCTCAAGAATAAATGATTGAACTTAAAATCTAATGCATACTGCAGAAATTTTAAAATCCGTCAACTTAAACTATCTTAAAATTTACAAAACATTAATAACTGACTTTAGATTATGAGTGTTCAATTCGGTAAAACCGAACCAATTAAAACTGAACCAAACCAAAATAAAGAAAGTAGTTTGGATTTGGTAATACCAAATCTTTAAGAAACCGCAATATATGAATATGGTTCGGTATATAAACTGATCCAACCGAATAAACCGAAGAAATGTATAAATGAAAATTTATTATTATACTTATATATAAATTGTATAAAAATTTATAATATATCCAGTATTTAATTTATTAACATGATATTCATAACTACAACATTGATTTTCATAATTTGTTATTTCGTTTTATGTTAACCTTTTATTTTTCTCATTTTCATCAAATTAAATAAAACTTGATTTTTATTTTTATTGGTAAATATTTGTGCTAAAATATATTTATATAATAATATCATGATATTACTATTTTATTATTTTTATTTTAAAAGTTAAATAAAGGTAAAATATTATATTTAAAAGTTAGAGTAAAGAATATATATATATATATATATATATATGTTTTAATAAATTTGATTTCTAATCATATAAACTAATTTATTATCAAATATAAATATAGTTGTATGGTTTTTTGGTATAAGCCCGAATAAACCAAAAACTAATGGTATACAAAAGGAGCCAAACCAAATTACATATGGATCCAATATGGTAGCTATACACCGAAATACCAAAAACCCGAAGAAACAGACCAAAATCCAGATTAAACAGGCCTACTTTAAATCACTAATTGAATAACACCCCCTTAAAGAAATCGGTATAATGAGTCAGTTATTTCTAAAATTAATATGCCCAAATTAGTGGATGAACGTATAACTATTTTCCTTAAAACGTACTGAAATCATTACTCGGGTCAATATAAGCCACAGCAGAATATCACCATAATAACTCAAATGGTAAAATTTAGGACACTACATATTTGATATGTTATTAAAGGGAATCATTCTAACATCTACTTACCTTTTATTTTAGAAAGTGTTGTATCAGAAGAGCATTAATGTCTCATAAATCATTCATATGATAAACTTGAACACTACTCCAAGTTGTCACAAATGAATAAGAACACAAATCACTTTACATGTCCAAACACATGGACCAAATGAAATTCCTAAGCTTTTGATTTTTGAAATATTTCATACCGGCCGTTGTATATACAATATTTACACATATAAATATAAATTTAACCACATTCACTATATGCATATATATCAGTCTAATAAAGAACGAAATGTGGTCCTAGATCACAAAATATAATTGGAAAGGATTAGTTCATTGTCTTGCAAGATTTATAATTTACACTCGCCATTATTATTTGATATATATATATATATATATTTTCAATACTTACTTTATATTTAAATGGTTCATTTCATGTCAATAGTGATATGATAATAATACACAGACATGGAGCTGTAAACAATGCATGGTAAGATAAATGCAGCTACAATGACTATACGGTCATGTCACGCCAAAGTGTTATCAAACTATAATTCTTATTCAAAATTCTTAATTTTAGTAGGATAAGCAGTCGACATTTGAAAAGAAACGTTGCCAACGTAGAACACCAGTTTTTTATTGATGTTATTTCATCGTGTAAATTAGCAAGAATATTACACTTTTGATTAAACTTAACGAAAGTTGGTTTAGCTGGAATATATAAAATGTCAATAATAAATTACGTTGTGATGTAAACGGGAGTGAATTAAGACATTAATCTTATATTGATATAAAAGCCCATTAAAAAGCCGCTCTCGAGACAATATATTATGTTGGTCGGTCAATATATTCAATGGCATAAATCGTAATTACTCTACTAAGTGGAGGATATTTTTAAAAGGGCTGTGAGAAAAGACGAGAGATTGACACATCAGCACGTTACTATAAGTTACAACTTAAAAATGTTTCTCGATTAATATATAGGGGATAAGTTCAACTTGATGCGTTCTAAGGAACGACTCAACCAGATTGATAAGGAATATATATGAACTCCAAAGGAGAACTAAATGAGATGAATGGTGACACAAAAAGCTGCGGAAAGACCTTTTGATACTACCAGATTTCGATCGTTGCTGGATGTGACGCACCGGTCCAACAAAAGAAGGATCGAAACTTGAAAATAATCTCACCAAGAAACTAAGAGGTGTTCTAAACAAAGAACAAAGAGATAAACTCATAAAAAAAGGAAAAACAATATGTTTTATTTCGTGGCTTATGAGCCATATATATAGGATTTGTAGTAAAAGAAAGCCATAAACAATTATGGGGAATACAAACCTAGGAAAAGACAACATTGACTAGAAAATAATAAAGGGAGTCAAAGTTGGTGAAGTTGATGAAGACTGGTCAAAGTGACTTCTCCTTCTGTCCAGGTTCATTCTGGTCGTGCTGGTACTTGGTGTAAGGATAAGGGCGTGATCAGGATGTTCCACGCGGCCTGTCGGGTGATTAACAAGAACGGACTGAACTATCAGATGATCTGCTGAACCAAGTTGTGTACTGTTGTGAAACAAGTCCTTGGACAGCTCAAGTATCCATGCCTTAGTGAAATATGAAAGATAAAAAACCATCATAGCGTAGGACACTGAAGCAAGAACTTTAGTACAGTCTTCGGGACACGCGGGACGCACCAAAAGGGCCATAAGGGAAAATATGTGAACATCTTTGGATTCTTCTCGTTCCAAGTGGATTCTGACTTGACGATCAGTCTTAGAATGTTGAAATGGTTGGGAAAGAAGTGATGTGGGTCGATCAATTCCATCTCTAGGTCGTGGTTTAAGATTGAGCTCCATTACGGGCATCCGTGGGTCGATGCAGTGGACAGCACGTGCGGTACGGTCGGACCGATCAGCACGATCCAATGGGAAATTATGATCAGCATGAACAGAAAGATCAGATGGACTATCACATGCAGCAAAACTGGCATGATCCGACATGAAAACCTCGGTTTGGTCGAGCTAGTTGACAAGAACGCCACCTTGGGCCGTATCCATGATCCGAGCCGGTCGATGCTCGATCTGGGTCACATCATACTCTCCCTATTCAAAAGGATTTGTCCTCAAATCCATTGTACCTATATCAAAAGGAAAGAAATCAGATACAAAAGAATTAAAATTTAAGGGAAATTCAGTGTTGGACAGAAACTTCCTTGGAGTTTTGAAGTCGTTTTCATCAAGTAATTCCAAGTCCTTTGGCGTCCATCATTGCTTACTCTCCTTGGGAAATGATCATGCTTATCCTGTTCATTCAAAACAACTAGAGAAACCACATCAAATCTGATAAAGAAAAAATCAAAGGGTTTCTCTATCCTTAAGACATCAAAAATAGGATCCAAACTCTTAGGATAATCCTCAAGCACGTGGGCAAGCATCAAGCAAGTAAACTGGTCACCAAAAATTAGTTTATCAATTTTAAAATTAGGCCAAGCTGTGAAAAGGTTAGGGAAAGAAAGAGACAATGCCAAATCTGAAAAATTCTCATCATGAACGAAATCAAATTGATTCTTTGGCCTAAGTAATTTTGGTTCATGCATTTTTCTACACCAAATCTCTTTCAAAGCACAGCTTAAGTAAAACAATTCATGAAAAGGTTTAAGCAAAACGTTTTTCAACCAAGTAAAGATGTGTTTTCTTTAGGAAATTCTCGGATTCAAAACGTTTTCATGATGAGCAGAGACAATCAACCCATGATCCTTACAGTGCTTTTGGCTTGGACAGGAGGTTGACGGAGGAAACACCTTTGGTTCATGGAGGATCGGTTTTGGTTCAGGCCGCTTCTTTCTTGGGCCTGAATCTCCTTTAGAAGTCTAGTACTCGCGGATAGACGGGCTGGAGAACTTCTGGTTTGGAAAATTCATAACCCCTTACTCCGTGAAGATTTTCAAGTGATTCCAAGCCTCAGTGAAACCTTGGTGAGTTGGCTTTCTAGGGAAATTAGATTCATGACAAAAGACCTTCTAAATGTTGAGATATCCGTTTTGGACTGAACCCCTGTCGCTGGCATCTCCAAGGTAGCCGGTTTGGACCACAAAGCTTCTCCAAATCTCAGGCTGTTGAGCACGATCAATGCTTTCATTTCTCAGAAGTTGAACCTCTCTTTCCTGGATACTCAAAACAAACACTAAAAGACCAGGATCAAATGTGAAGGACAAATACTTGTTCAAATCAAAAATCAAGATATCTTTTCCAAGAACAAGTAGCACACATTTCAGCTTGTCAAGATGCACATCAAAGTAGATATTACATACCAGAATTTTATCAAGATATGCAACACTAGTATTCATTTTCAAGACGTGCATTTCCTGCTCAACATCTGAACACAAAAGCTTAAGTTCAGATTGAGAATCAACTATTAAAGACTCAAGATGTTTTTCAAAGAAAGTGTTGTAAACCACAATATAATCCAGGCTCAAATCAACACTATTATCAAGAATTGATCTCAGAAAAAGTCATGTTTTATCAGTTTCAGAACACAAGAGATCAGGCTGCAAAACAAAATTACAAAAATCAAAATCACAAAAATCAGTTTCAGTTTCAAGTTATTTCTGTTTCATCATTTTTTTAATCAAGAAATCGTCCAATGCACAAGAGGATGGAAACAAATCATCAGTGATTAGTGCATGTTTAGAAGAACTCAGATCAAAGCCATTCTCTTTAAAAACAAATGAATCAAAAGATTTTTTAGCACAAAAATCAGTTTGTTTCAAATCAAGCTCAAGAGATTTTTCAAAACGATCAAAGCCTTTGCTATGCTTTAAGAACTGATCAAAACTCAAGATCATTCCATAATTGATGCCATTTTCTTTTTGAAAACGTGGTTGATCAAGAAGTTCATCAGGTTTAAAGATTTTAAAAGAATTAATCAAGCTTTCAAAAACAGATTTTGAAACACAAAAATTTTTCACCTTTTCAAGACCAAAACGAATCACATCAAGAGAACTGATCTTAAAAAACATAACAGACTGAGAATTAAGAAAATCAGATTGCTCATAGTGCTCTTGAAGTTCAAAAGACAAAGGGGCAGGAGTTGTGCCGGGATCAAAGCAAAGATGGCTCTCCATAGCGATGGATGTGATGTTTGTTGCTCCTTCATCAAAACTGGACCAGGTTCGTCCTCCTCATCAAAGATAGGATCTAGATCTTCATCAAAAGATATCCTAGTGTCAAGACGTGGTCCTTGATGTGTTAAATCTAGTGGCTCTTCCTCAAAAACTTGTGGAGACAAAACAAGACTACTCGGATGCTCCGGTTGCAAAATGGTTAGTTCTACAATAGCCTGTTCAGTATCAGTTACAAACTCAGGTTCAAGAGAAAGAAGATCACATTTATTCTCACAAGTCATCAAGCTTTCAATTTGCTCTTCATCAGATTCATCAAAGATGGGTAAAGAATCTGAAAAATCTTTAAACTCTTCAACTTGGGTTTCAGATTACCTTTAGGTTTTTCACTGATGAACAATGATGACTCAGCTACAGGTGCACATGTGGATGTGCTCTTCTTATGGCTCTTGCTGATGTCTTTGAGGGCTTTCATCATTCCCTTCTCAAGATTGTCACAGATTTCTTGGACATCAAACTGAAGTAATCGCCTTTTGGGACCAGCCACATCTCTGGTCGTTTTGATATGATCCTTGCACCTTATGTCTAGCTGTTCCTGCACACTAACAAACTCATCAAAATTATTCAAAGAATATTTAAATGGAAATTGAGAGACAGTTTGTTGTGGGGGTTTCTCCTTGCTACTTTTCCTTTGAAGACCAAACATCATAACCTGAAAATCTCAACACAAAAGTTAGGAAATAAAACTCCACACTCTCAAGTGTTTAATCTCACCCACTCAAGTGTTTCTCTCAGATTTAGGTGATCACACACAAGTTTCTACTCAATGTTCTGAGAGAACAAATCAAAGAATCCCAATGGGCGAATCCAAGCAAACAAGGGAATTTTCTCAAGATAGAAAGATAAGAGATTCTTTTTTATTTTTGAAATCCGTTTTAACCATCTCAAAGGTTGGATTTCTCCTCAGCCAGCAGGCTTTCTCTTCCACCACCAATCACCAAATGAAATTTTTGCTATGGTGGATGGTAATGAGGGGCCCGGATTTAAGAAAGGTAGAAGAAGAAGTGTTTATAAGAAAATAGAAGATGAGAAAGATGAATGAAATAGACAATACCGGAAGAGTGGCTCTGATACCACTTGATGCGCCCTGAGGAACGAACACTCGACCGGATTGATAAGGAATGTATATGAACTCCAAAGGAGAACTGGATGGGATGAATGGTGACAAAAAAGGCTGCGGAAAGACCTCTTGATACTACCAGACTTCGATCGTTGCCGGATGTGACGCACCGGTCCAACAAAAGAAGGATCGAAACTTGGAGATAACCTCACCAAGAAACTAAGAGATGTTCTAAACAAAGAACAAAGAGATAAACTTATAAAAAGGGGAAAACAGTCTGTTTTTTTCGTGGCTTATGAGCCATATATATATAGGATTTGTAGTCAAAAAAAGCCATAAACAATTATGGGAAATACAAACCTAGGAAAAGACAACATTGACTAGAAAATAATAAAGGGAGTCAAAGTTAGTGAAATTGATGAAGACTGGTCAAAGTGACTTCTCCTTCTGTCCAGGTTCATTCTGGTCGTGCTGGTACTTGTTGTAAGGATCTGAACGTGATCAGGATGATCCACACGGCCTGTCGGGTGATTAACACGAACGGACTGAACTATTGGATGATCTGCTGAACCAAGTTGTGTACTGTTGTGAAACAAGTCCTTGGACAGCTCAAGTATCCATGCCTTAGTGAAATATGAAAGATAAAAATCCATCATAGGGTCGGACACTGAAGCAAGAACTTCAGTACAGCCTTCGGGACACGCGGGACGCACCAAAAGGGCCATAAGTGAAAATTTGTGAACATCTTTGGATTCTTCTCGTTCCAAGTGGATTCTAACTTGACGATCAGTCTTAGAATGTTGAAATGGTTGGGAAAGAAGTGGTGTGGGTCGATCAATTCCATCTCTAGGTCGTGGTTCAAGACTGAGCTCCATTACGGGTGTATGTGGGTCGATGCAGTGGACAGCACGTGCATGCAGTACGGTCGGGGTGATCGGATGGGACGGTACGGACGGTCTGATCAGCGCGATCCAATGGGAAATTATGATCAGCATGGACGGAAAGATCAGATGGACTATCACAGGCAGCAAGGCTGGCATGATCCGACATGAAAACCTCGGTTTGGCCGAGCTGGTTGACAAGAACGCCACCTTGGACCGTATCCATGATCTGAGCCGGTCGATGCTCGATATGGGTCACATCACAACTTTCCCTATATCTACTCAAATCCACCATCCATCTTTCTTGCCTTAGTCCCGCTTTCAAGATATGTCTTTACCATTTCGAGTATGATCCTTATCTGCATCCAAAAAAATGAGACATAAGCAACAAAATCCTTAAAGATAACGCTCATCCCATCCCACTTAGCCAAAGTAAAACAATTGAGTCAATCAGTAAAAAAATAATCAGACATGCTTATCATTCTGTCAAATACTTGGTTGACATAACCGTGCAAAGCGAAAGTGCCATCGAATCTAGACAAGTCCTACCAGGCCATAAGGCTCTAGGCGCATGATCTGTTCTAGATGCATCGGTGGAAGGAGCCGGTCACTCAATGCAAACCAGAACAATGCAGCTAATTTGAATTAGATAAGCAATCAGTACACAAAATAAACTCCTAGCATTCAAATTATGATTCAGTACATTAGACTAACGGTTGCGCACTGACTTTTGTCTTAGAGTCGGTATGTTTCTGTTTGATTTGGTCTTCCTAACACCTCTTGCACAGTTTTCCTCGGATCTCTCAAATGACAGTCGAAATCACCCAACAATCGATCGCACTTGACTCGAACTTGATCGATCCAGCCAAATATCGAACTTGATCGATCCAGCCAAATATCAAACTTTCTCTCTTGATCGGACTTTTCGCTCTCTGAGTTTCTCTCTGATTTTTCTTAGAGTGTTCGTGAAGAAAAAATGAAGAAAGAAGCAATGAGCTGCTGAGCAGTTTAGACCCACAAAACCGTCCAAATAACCGTTTACGCACTTTTCCAGGGCAAGTTTTCCCTTTATGTACAATAACCATTCCCGCCCAAAATACTTAGGCGAAAACCCGAGCTTAAGGCTAATTGTACCAGTTGACCAGTCCAACCGTTTTGTCTGATTTCCGACCATAGCTGTCCCAGCCAATAGACTTGAAAAACAACCAACGCTGTATTATTTATTTTTCCTAACGGGTTACCAAGTTGTTAAACCATATCCTCTCTCTCACTTCGTGTCTATTGGGCATTGACCAAACATCGACAATATCTTACCGATACCAAAGAATCTTTTATAGACAAAACGAAACCTTTATTGTGGGAAGCTGACTCACGTCACCACCACATTCACCCAATACACAAAAATGTCTGTAGCGTCAATCATGTGCTAGATTCATAACACCCAATCATAAAAAAAGCTTCCTTTCCTGAGAAATTGAGCTCCATCGAAAATGGGTCGAATCAGTTTAGTGGTTTCTGATCTTGTTCTGTCGTTTATGTGGATATGGGCAGGAGTTCTGGTCAACATCTTAGTCCACGGAGTACTCGGGTTCAGCCGGAAAGATACGACCGGCGATATCGTCCGTTATCTCTTCTCCGTCATCTCCATGTTCGTCTTCGCTTTCCTTCAGAAACTCACCAAAGGTGGACTTTATAACCCTTTGACCGCTTTGGCTTCTGGTGTCTCCGGTGGCTTCAGCAGTTTCATCTTCTCCGTCGTGGTTCGCATCCCCGTCGAGGTTTGCTTCGTTGACTTTTTCTAGATGTGGAATTATAAAGTGGGGCTTGTGTGTTGATCTTTGTTCTAGTGTTTCATAAAGACTCTAATCTTAGAGATCTTTTGCTGCATGTTTTCACTTTGTGCTGTGTAATAAAGTTGATAACTTGTTGTGATTGGAGCTTCTCTGTTGCTGTAAGAATGTTAAAGTAGCTATTGGGTTCTTCTCAGAAATTCGGATCAAATTTGTTCTGTAATGTTCCATAAAGACTTCATCTTGGAGATCTTGTTTTGCTGTGCATGTCTTCACATTGTGTTGTGTAATAAAGTCGATAACTTGTTGGGATTAGAGCTTCTGTGTTGCTGTAAGAATTTCAAAGTAGTTACCGGGTTCTTTCTCAGAATGTCAGATCATTTATGATCTAATTATGCTTCATAAAAGACTTCATCTTGGAGATCTTTTTTGCTTCATGTTTTGACATTGTGTTTTGTAATAAAGCTGATAAAATTGTTTTGTTATTGCAGGTGTTAGGATCAATCCTTGCGGTTAAACATATCATTCGCGTTTTCCCTGAGATTGGAAAAGGACCAAAACTAAACGTAGCAATCCATCACGGCGCTTTAACGGAAGGGATACTAACCTTTTTCATAGTAATGCTCTCGTTGGGACTTACAAGAAAGATACCAGGAAGTTTCTTCATGAAGACTTGGATTGGTAGTATCGCTAAGTTGACTCTCCATGTTCTTGGAGCTGATTTAACCGGTGGATGCATGAACCCAGCTGCTGTATGTGCCTCCCATATAAAAATGACTTTGTGATTATGATTTTCAATAAGAACCTTGTTATAAGTGTCGTGTGTTGAAACCTTTGCAGGTGATGGGATGGGCTTATGCACGCGGTGAACATATAACACAAGAGCATTTACTTGTGTATTGGCTTGGACCTGTCAAGGCTACATTGCTAGCTGTTTGGTTCTTCAATGTTGTCTTTAAGCCTCTGACGGAAGAACAACAAGAGAAACCTAAGGCTAAATCTGAGTGAGTAATGAGGTCAGCTCTCCTCTACAAACACACACGAAGGGTTAGATTGTTGTATCCAGGGAATGTTGTGTGTTTTTATGTAGCAAACTCAGTTGTATCAATCAGTTCAATAAAATGTTAATTTTGGATAATCCACTGTGCAATGTGATTGATAGATAGATGCAGTAAAAGTATTTGCTTTATTGCAAACAAAAATAGATGTTTCTAAGTTTCCATCATTCAATTACAAGAAACCAAGAACTTGACAATGGCAGCTACTAATAAACAAGATTAGGCTCAAACTCAGCGAAATCAACGGAGCCAGACTCAACAGGAGGCATGAGATAAGCAGCCAAGATCTCAGAGACTAAACCAGCAACGAGAGGAACCTTCTTGAGGTTCTTGACAAAGGAAGGATCATCTGTTTTTCCTACAGCCATCAGCTTCTCATAGATCACAACCATTCTATCCAGTTTCCTCTTGAACTCAGGGTTCTCAACATCCAGCACAGCCGGGAAGATTCTTGCCGTGGTTCGGTTTGTCTGAAACAAAAGTTTCCAACATTTTCAGACACACAGCTTACTTACTACTATTAATCTTCTGGTTTCAAGTTACTTTACCTCAATGATGACGTGCATATCGAACTCCTTGGTGTTTAACCCAATACCCTCGTAGAAATCAGTTCTTTGACAATCATTGAGGTACATTGTCACATAAACCTGCAAAAAAAAAAAAAAAAACAATCCTCTTATTGGTCAGGACAATGTTTTAAAATATATTTGGAAGTAGAGAGTTAATGTTTACTAACCGAGAGGCAGAAGAAACGAGACCAGAGCTTGGCTTGCCAGTCATTGAGGAACTGAGGCTGAGCTTTCATCAAAGCAGAGAAGAAATCTCCATGACGATTCTCGTCTTGGCACCAGTTCTCAAAGTACTTGAAGATAGGGTAACATTGGAACTCAGGGTTCTGCTTAAGGTGTCTGTAGATTGTGATGTACCTCCAGTACCCGATTTTCTCGGACAAGTAAGTCGCGTAGAAGATGAACTTGGGTTTGAAGAAAGTGTACTTCCTTGCCTTTGTCAGGAAACCCAAGTCAAGAGCCAAGTTGAAATCAGATAAACCCTTGTTCAAGAACCTGCAAGAAAAGTTTGTCATCAGATAAAAATCAAGAAGAGAGTTCTTTTTTTTTTTGTTGAGAGATCTTACCCGGCATGTCTTGCTTCATCTCTGGACATAAGAGAGAAGATCTCAGCCACAACAGGGTTCGTTTTCTGCATTACCAACAGATCAAAAGATTAAGATCAGACCAGTAACAAAATGATCCATGAAACAACTTTCAAGCCTTCAAGCACAATGTAGACAAGAAACACTAAACCAAGAACAACACTTGAAACACACAGAACTTACTAGTTCAAAATAGGCATGGACATTTCTAGTTTAAGTTCGGTTTTTCGGTTTTAGATATATAGAATTCCTTTGTGTATTTACGAAGTTGGTTTTCTGTTCTGATAACAAAGTTAGGAACCAGCTAATATAATATCCGAGATAGTTTCCGAGTTCATAATTGAAATGAAACTATCTTAAAACAGTTAAAAGTTTCGGATTGAAATCTCAAAGAAAAAGATACCTTGAGCCTTCTACCAAGCTCCTTGTAGAGAAGGAAACCAGAGAACTCAGCAGTACAAGACCGCTCAAGAAACTCAACAAAGATCTGTCGGAGAGGCCCCTGCAACTTGTCAGCAGCTTCTTTAAACTCCTTGTTCCTCACGAAATGTGTCTGATTGTAATCAGTCTTGAACTCTCGAAGCAGAGCAATGAACTCTTCCTCGTTAAGGTTCTTGTTGATCTCCGTGTTGAAAAGCTGTTCCATCTCCTCGAAGTCCGTCGTGTAGAACCTCGGAGTCAGAAGAGACTCCTGAATTTCCTTCTTCGTCCCCTTCTTGGACTTCGCGGTGGCAGTAGCCGGAGGAGGCGGCGAGGAGGTGGCTGACATTCTGATCACGGTGGAGAAACGTTGGCCAGAGAGGTATTTGCTCGGGTTGGAGAGTCTTGGAGATGCAAACTTGGAGATGGGTTTCACTAACGCCATTTCAGCAGCCATAGAGAGAGTTGCAGAAGCTGTAGAGAGACACGGCAAGGAGCTAGAGGATGAAGATGAGGCTGTGTGCAGTTTTATAAGGCAAACATCTCATCCAGTGAAAATCTGAACTTCTTGTTAGCAACTGACACGTGGAGAAATATTATTGGTTTATCTTGATTGCCTTGTCTTTTTGATAATATTTTTTTTTGTGGTTCATTTAACAAAAATATGTGATAGATGAGACATTAACACATGGACAATGAAAATCAATCAACCAACAAATAAATAAAAAAGAAAATACTTTCCAAGTACAATCGTATACATTACAAATCGTGGCCAAATCATTTTAATAACAAAAATATGTGAATATAAATACAACCAAAATGGAAAAAAAAACTAATACACCTCAAACGCACAAAACCTACAATGTTTCTTATTTCTCTGGATTTTTCTTTCTCCACAATTATATGAAACACAGTTTAAAGAACGACAAAGAACTTTTTTTTTTTTTTAACTCAAATGCAAGAGGCAACGCTCTAGTTTATAAGATGAAACACAAAACTGAAACGTAAAGAAACAAAGGCCAACACCGAGAAAAGACATCACAGACAATAGAAAACAACATAAACTCACCCTAAGGGAAGGGGTTAAGAGTTAACGAACGTAACCACCGTCTGAATGAGATCATGTAGCCATGACGGGCCACCCAATGCAAGATAAGACTGTAACCGCCCGTCCCTCAGAACACTTTTTGCTATCTCTATTGCCACCTTATTAGAGCCTCTTGATTCTACTTCAAAAGCTATGACTGCAAATTCCGATCATAATGTAGCAATTTGCTGAAGTAAGCATCGATATCTTGGCCATCGTATAGGAGAACATTTTTTTTTTAAACTGGCTTTCGTATTAAAATTTAACAAAGGAAAAGAAAGGTTACAGAGTTCACAACGACAAAGAACATTCTCCACTTCTCCAGCTTCAAGCCCTTCATTTGTTTTAACAAAGACAGTGTTAGGGCTCAGAAAAACGGTATCTTGTAAAGCAAGGCAACACGGAACAGAGAGGGGTAATCCTTAGTTTTCATTACCTCTATTTACGAAGCATTGGGGAAGTAGATTAAGGAGAGCTTGCTCCATCTTCAGATCCTGCGTTTATGTTCATGACACTGTCCATACTCCATTTTTCTTCATACCCTTCAGCTTTTTCTTCATCATCACTTGAAGATCGATCCTCTTGATTCTTGCCCATTTTTTCTCATCCTTGTTAACACCATTGTCATTGGTGAAGAAAGGGTCAAAAGGACGGATGATTTCCTCATTCACATTAGTTAGCTTCCAATAACCGGCGAAATTCCAAACGATCTTCTGTATTTAAGGATTCATATATATATGTGCTTCACATAAATCTTTATTTCTCCTCTTTCAAATTTTTTTTTTTTTTTGATAAACCTTATGAGCTGATCTGGTCGGCCTCGGGAGAAATGCACTTAGTACTACAAAGTAGACTGGCTACCACACTGCTTGGTCCGAGTTTAGAATACCTTCCGACTAATGCCAAAGGGTGAACCGATCATCTATTACGATCCACCATGTAAACCACTTGGGCTGAAGCCCAAATACAGATTAGCCAAGTGATGATAATTTAATTCCCAGGGGAAATCGAACCCAGGACTGATGTGGGTACACACATTTTTTGTGTATTATCTCCTTTTTTTGTCAACTTTCTTTTTTGTCAACAAAATATACTATCTCTTTTCGACATAGATAAATATTTTAAAAAAAAAATTGTTTCACAAAAATATATCTTTTATGTTTTATATAAATTTTGTTGAAAAATGATAATCACAGAAAATGATATATTTATAATTCAAATGTAATTTTTTTAGTGTGTAAACAAATGAAAATTTTATTTTTTGTAGAATGAAAGATATACTAAACAAATAAAAAAATTATAATTAGTTGAGATTAAGCAAATTAAAATAAAAAAGTTAGAATTATGGAGAATTTAACTGTTAAAAAGAACAAAAAAAAGGTTTTCATCAAGTTCCATGCTGCAGTAGCAATACAACATACTCCATTCATTCAATAGACTTTTTAGAAAAAACATTGTTTCAAAAAGATATATTTTTGTGTTTTCTATAAAAAAATTGTAAACTTCAAGAAAATTAATTGATTTTATTGAATTACTATTAGTTAAAAGATTGAAAATTGAAAATTACATAAAATGATACATTTATTATGGTAGTTTAACGTGTTTTTTTAATATGTGTGAAAATACTAAAAGGTATATCTTTTAAGAACAGAGGGAATATTCCTTATCAATGAGTAAATATTTTTGTCGCATGCTGGGACTACTTTAGGATAAAGTGGTGAAACAATTTTTGGTGGGTTTTTCTATGGAGATGTTTGCTAGTATTAAATTTCTAAGGGTGATGCAGATGAAAATGCAGATCAAACATATGAGTATTTAAAATGTATATTAAGTAGATTATGCATGCAGAATAAACATATATATAGTTTTTTGTAAAAGATTAAACATATATATAGTTTATCAAAATAACTTACTGTATTATTATATTTGACTGAATATCGTTATTCAAAGAAAAAATATTTGACTGAATATTTAAAATAAAATTATGTAAATATTAAACATAATTGACTGAAAACACTTATTAAAGTGTACCTTTTATTTTGGATGTGAAGATAATTTGAATAATATAAAAACTAATTAAACACAAAATAAAAAATATAGACATGTACTATAATATATATGTAAGAACAAATAAAAATTATGTTCAATATTTCATTATCTAAAAATATTAAATAATTGTAAAATATCTACTTAAATTTCCAACAGGTTAGTTTCTCGAACCAACCGAGATGGAGGAAGAGAGTGAACATGGAAGAATACAGCGTTTTGTGAATGGGAGCTTCTTTTGCGAGAAGGTCCGCTCGAGAGTTCAAACATCGAGAAATAAAACCAAAGGAACAACAAGTGAGCTTAGACACTGGCGAACCTAGGTAGAGGATTATGGGTGCACTGGCCTAGCATTATAGAAAGCTCTCACAAGGAGCATTTCCCTGGCTGGCTCCAAGGAATAAGGTTAAAGATTTTCATTGCTAGACAAAGGGATTAGATTTTCTTATTTTATATTTTCATTTGCTCAGCAATCGTGCCTTGTCGTCGATTAAGCACATATGCCGATTAGAAGGGGGTGGGAGAGCTTGCGACCAACCGACGTGGACAAAATTTAGGTCACCCCCTAGGATGAACTTTTAAATTCATCACTCCTCTTATAACCAATCAAAGTGTCAGTTAAATTATTAATAAAAATAGAATAAAAATATTAAAATTTCTATAAAAAAATCAAAAATAATTAAAAAATCTGATGCCACTAACAAAACCCTAAATCTTAAATTCTAAACCCTAAATCCTAAATCCGAATTTTAAACCCTAAATCCTAAATCCAAACTCTACACCCTAAATCTTAAATCCAAACTCTAGATCATAAACCCAAACCCTATACCTAAATCCTAAACCCTAAACCCAAACCCTATATCCTAAACCTGAATAATGGACCATAAACCCAAACCGTAAACCCTAAACCCCAAAGGTTTGAATTTGGGTTTAAGGTTTACAATTTGGTTTAGGGTATAGGATTTGGGTTTAGAGTTTAGGATTTGGGTTTACAGTTTGGGTTTAGGGTTTAGGGTTTAGGATTTGGGTTTATAGTATAGGGTTTAGTTTTAGGGTTTACTATTTTTGTTTAGGGTATAGGGTTTGGATTTAGTATTTAGGGGTTTAAAGTTTAAGATTTAGGATTTTGTTAGGCATCATTCTTTTTTTAACTATTTTAATTTCTTAAAATAAAATTTAATATTTTTTATTAATTATCTAGTTGGTGAATCTTTAGATTCACCTTAGAGGGCGAAACTAAGTTTTGTTCTTCAACTAAACTAGCTTCCCAATAGTCAATGATACTTATTCTAGTCGATCTTCTGTATTTAAATATTCAGATATGCTTCTTACGTACATGTATAATCTCTTTCATGATTTTTACGTTATGGTTTTAAAAACAGATGAAAAGTACTAATTAATCGAGGTCAAAAATTTTAAAATAATAATGTCAGAGTTTTAGAGAATGCAACTGGTAAAAGAAAAAAAAGGTATTGACCAAGTTTCATGCCGCAGTTACATATATACAACATACTCCTTACCGATAAGTCAATATTTTTGTCCGGCATGCAGACAATCAATCTCAGTCATGCACGAGAGCGGAAACTCTCTCTTACGGTATGTGAAACATTTTGAGTTCAATCATTTGAAGCAAATGCATGGGAGATCTTATGAAGAATTTATGAAAAGCAAGTTGATTCCAATAATTGGAGACATAGGAGAGGACAATCTGGGGATCGGATCTGAAATAGCAGCCAAAGTTAGTGGCGAGATTGATAAGTTAAAACCTCTGTTCAAAAACGCGGGCGCCTAGCCGTAAAATCGGCCGCCTAGGCGCTCGGCGTAAGGGTCCCGCGGCGAGTAAACCCAAATCGGGTTACTTACTCGGACACCAATTAATCGCCCGCATAATGTTATTAAACGGTACGGAACCGATTTTTTACCGAATTATAAGCGTAGTTTTAAAACTTACTGGCAAGTATTTGAGCTCTGTTAAAAAGCCCAATTTGAAAAATAATGTAAGAAACGGGAGTTAATTTATAGAATTTTTTAGAACTACGTTTGCTTGCATTAACCGATGTGGGACTTTAGTTTTTCTAACTTTTTGTGTTTTTCTTTTATTTATATTTTCACTGAACGTGTCCTAATAAATTAATAATATACTGTTGGTCCAGCTTTTACCAATACAATAAATATATCTTAATAAATCTAAGATGTGTGGTTTTGTTGATACAACATATTTGGGTATTATTCTGGAAAATTAATATAGTTTGTGTTTGAATTTTGTAACCGGATGATATACATTTATTTTAACAATGAAATTTTGTTACAATGAAAATATCTATATAGTTTTCAATGATAGTGTATATACACAAATGAGCAGTTTATCATATATTTTACATTAAATACTTACAGTTGTATTATATATTCAATAATGGATTTTGTAAGAGTTAAATTTTAATATAAATTGTTAAAATATGTATTTACATTAAATAGTTATTTTTAAATTTTAAATTAAATAAAATTA
>NC_027753.1:20654050-20667120 GCF_000695525.1 Brassica oleracea var. oleracea | reverse complement strand
ATTATTTCATTATTAAAATCGTAACTATATATATAAAGATTAGTAAAATATTGTTTTATTGTCATATTCAAAGATATTGTAACATTTCACAAATTTAGAAAGTTTTTTAAAAATTAAATTTTTCCTTCATAGATTTATATTATCGAGTAAATAATTAAACATTTAGTTTTTGTTTAATTTTTAAAATAAATTATATAGTTTAAAAAGAAATTCACTTGTTTAAGGTAGTAAAGATTAATCATTGTTAGATAATATGATTTTTTTATTAAAAAAATACTTTATAATTTTAAAAGTTAACATCTACAAATATTTAAATAATTAACATATGGAGGTATAATATTAAAACATTAAATTATATCTATTTAATTTATACTATCTATAAATCCAATGGATCATCTATTGTTTAAATCCAATTATTGATAGCCCAATAAATATTTCTGGTAGACCCAAAATTTAAATGATAAGATTAGAGATTAAATTTAACATGACATTTTAGAAATAGGTCTATTAGGTCCATTTTTAAAAAAATCACACATGAATCAAAGTTTTGACTTCTGTTTTAATATATAAGATTGAGATCTTCTATATAGGTCCTTATATATTACTCAAGTCACTTTCACTTTCATATTTCTGATGTGGGATCTTCTTTCCAATACCCTCCCTCGAGATAATGGTGCGTATAACCATTAATCTCGCATAATCCATCATACCCCCTCCGATATCATGCTTTATTTTCTAGCGATCTCAGCAGAACTAAACCTTCTATGGGCCATCAGCTAATGGGATGATCGGACCACTGTCCGGGCCGGATTAATGGATCAGTGTATTGGGCCCGCTCTGATACCATGATAAGTTTCCTAGGCTTCCAACTTAAAACCAATTGGTCATTAGTGGATTGGCCCAAATATATTACTCAAGTCCCTTTCATATTTCCGATGTGGGATCTTCTCTCCGACATTTGACGACAGGTGTTTACTATGTTTCTACTTCTTACTCTGTAATTTTCTTTTTTCTGTTCTACTTGTTTTCATTAGTGGATTGGCCCAAATATATTGCTCAAGTCCCTTTCATATTTTCGATGTGGGATCTTCTCTCCGACATTTGACGACAGGTGTTTACTATGTTTCTACTTCTTACTCTGTAATTTTCTTTTTTCTGTTCTACTTGTTTACTTACAAACAAACAAGTTGCTGCTAACCCAAGCAAACTCATACAGATACGACCTTTCTTTACATGTCAACGCTCTTGGACCTGGTCGGCTCTTGAGCTTTGCCAAATACTGCAAGAAACTGAAACTCTTTCTCCATATCTCAACTGGTATGAGTTTATGTTTTTCCTATAAAGATTATTCCACATGGTTTATTGGTTCATTTCTTCAAACATTTTCTAAAATAGATGCAACTGGTTTACTAAAACTGAATAAATTTTACATTCATTCGAAAAAGATCAGCTCTACCTTCTGATTTCTTGATTCATGTTTTTCTGGTTTCTAAAAATCAGGATGAGTGATCCAATAATCTTGGCCTATGGCAAAGGCCAGATTTCTGGCATCTGGGGAGATTCTCAATCTTTTGCGGACATTATACCTGTTGATATGGTTGTGAACGCAACAATAGCAGCAATGGCAAATCATGGTTGTGGTTTGTCCGAGTTCAAAGTTTACAATGTCACTTCTTCTCATGCGAATCCCTACGAGTTGGCGAGTTGATGGACCTCTGTTATCAACATCTGTATGACTTTCCATTGACAGTGATAGACTTAGCGCGAATGAAATTCCACAGTTCCTTGGAGCGCTTCACCTCCACTGTATTCGACATAATAGCAAAACAGGAAAGAGAAACTAAGAATGAAGGAAGAGAAGCAGAAGAGTCAAATACCACATTGAGCTTCAGGGGAAGAAGGATACTAAACTATTTTGTGTCCCTAGCAAGAACATATGAGCCTTACACATTTTTTCAAGCTCGGTAAGTAACAAGCTTGGACTTCTTTTCTATTAAACAAAAAGCTATTAGATTACTGAATATTGGTCAATATCCTAGGTTTGTTGACACCAATACAAGGAGTCTTATTCAGGAGATGTCAATGGAAGAGAGAAAAATATTTGAGTTCGATATCAAAAGCATTGATTGGGAGAATTACTTTGTGAACGTTCATCTTCCAGGTCTCAAAAGAGAAATCTGTAAGGAAAAGTCGAGTTGAAAGAGAGTGAACTGATTGGTACAACTGCTTGAGTTCACCAAGTGTATCCCCTATTGTTTATTTATTATTAAATTTTCATGTAAATTCTAAGGGACAATCTGCTTAATAACTATAAAATTAAATATAACTTGAGAAATAATTTCAAATTGCACTAAAACAACTTTTTATCGTAAATAAACTACATAAATTAGAAATTATTTATATAAACTATTATTTTATGGAAACTGAAGTATACTATATGATTTATTCAGTGCTAGTTAGTTATGATATTGTGAACTATCAAAAATATTACCTAGACAATTTTACAGTCGATAATCTTACTTGTTTTCTAAGGATTCACGTCTAATTACAGTCTTTTGAAGATTTTCATGCTTGATGATGATACTCGCACAATGGTGAAGAATTTTTGTAACATTTTCCATTAAACTGCAGAATTCGTTTCATAGCAATCCAAACTTTGGTGTATAAGAATTAGTGGACTAGTCAATTCAAAGACTACTTCACATACTAATAGAATCATTTATTAATTACTAGGGTTAAGCGCTGGTTTTTCAAATATTCTTTGAAATGATAATTCAAATACATAATTTTAATATGTTTCTTAAGGGAGTTTTGTAACTCTAAAATATTTTTCAATGACACTTTAGGTAAATATATTTAAAGATACATAAATATATTAATTTATTTAAATTCAACCTTGACAAAAAAAAAGTTTCTAAGTTTATAATTTACACATCATTCTAGTGTAAATATATGTATTTTGTAGCCGTAGATTATAGTTATTCAAGTTGTAGATATGGTACAATGGACATTTTGTATGTTATGATTCTGGCTAGAGAAATTCTTTAGGATTTTTAAGAAAAATGTGCCTATTTCAAGACCCATCATAATTTGCGGGGTCTTGATACTAAACACTAAATAATTTTTAGTGAGATTATTTAATACTGGTATTGCAAAGGGAATGTAATATTCCTTGGAGAATGTAGACACTGTGATTTTTGACTCAGTACAGTCAACTGCATCTTCGCTTTTTTTTGTTTGATAACCATGTTCAGTGAACATATCTTATCTTCCCTTTCTTTTTCATAATTCATAATACTTGTAAGAGCTGTATTGATAATATAACTAAAGGAAACATCAGATATAATCATTGATATAACCCTTACTGGTTTAAGTTCTACATTTTTATACACCATCTTAATTTCATTTAGCTTTCAATTCAAGCATTAGCAACAGTGAAAATACTTGGTACTGATTTTGAAAGTGCAGAGAGAGGAACCTATTAGACAGAGAAATAGAGTAATCTTTTCACCACAGTAGCAACCCAACTCCAATACAAATGGTCTTTGAAGGTGTTGTAACTGAAACAGTCATCATATCATATCGTCAGTCTAGTTCACGACTCTTAACGTTTTGGCTATCTCAACACTTGCCCATTCAGTTTCAAGCCACAATTGATCCTTCCATGCTCGTCACTGCCTTCTGAAACTCATCCAACAACACAGCTCCTACTTAATTCTTGCAGTTTCCTCCCATACAAACTTCTACTCTCTTCAACGGAAAGCCAACATTTTAAACTGATTTTACGATATTCAATGTACTTCTATGACTAACAACTCAGGAAAAGGATGTCAATGCAGCAGCTGATTGCAGCAGGGCTAGCTTCTATGCTTCACCGGTGTTCTTGGAAGAATTTTCATATTTTTTGAGCTTATAGGAATTACTCGATTGAATTGTAGGAATGGTTGCTTCTCCAGATTCTGGCTTAGGAGCTCACGCCAGTCAGTAGCTTATCCTATGTCGCAATCACTGTCATTTGATTTAGATTCCATTTCAGTGATCATCTTCATGGCTTTATCTTTTGGCTTTTCATCTTTCCTCCGTTTCTTCAATAATCTCTCCTTAGCCTTCAATAGACTCTGTTGCTTAACAGAATTTATGTTGCTTCCCCCTTGATTCTAAATTCAATCAGAATCCACCGAGATTGTATTGTAGTAAATCTCAGCAAGCAAGCCCTATGCTTGAGAACATTTGCAAGCTCCTAGATAGAGCCTTAAGAACCTTAGCCTGCTACATCGACATAGAGAGAGCATGAAATGGTGTGTTGCAATAGCTTAGTTTAATGCGAATCTAAGTAGTACCTAAGCAGATGAAAGCTGCTTACATTTCTCACTTTGGTGTCTCTGACATACAAATAAGTTGTGACCAATATAAAGTTGACTTATGTATTACTAGTAACCTGCATAAACAGATATAGAAACCGGGAAATCAATGTAATAGATTCGTTTTATGCAACACATCAACGATAGATACAGGTTTGCAAAAGGTGAGAGAAAAGCTTATGTGTTTGAAAATTTTAAAAAAAATTATCAATTAAACACTTATGACATAATCCTGAAAACTATGCTACTCAGGCAGTGGGAAATTACCGGGTAGATCAGTATTAGTGTTGGCTACTACCATAAGCTGATCATAGTTCCTCAACCTTAAGTGCTCTATGCGGATCGATTTGGCAGGGTTAGATAACTCCACGAAACTGGTTAGGTCAGTGAACTGAACAGAAAAGGGGCTGTCGCTCAGACGGTAGTTTGGGTTGCTTCTTGAGACATCAAATCCACTAAGCTCATAAACAGCACCTTCCTTGGGTAAGTGTCTGAAGGTGCTCAACTCGTGCACACTGATTGGACCCTCTGAGTCGCCGTAGACTGCAAAGAAGACAATAATAACCTTGTAAGCCTTTTCATGTAATCTTAAGTAGAGCTTATGCTAAAGTGATCAAAATAAACTACCTTGGCATCAAGAAGCAGCATATCAACTGATCCCCTTTCTTGACGTTCCTAGCCTCCCCAGTAACAAAGGAGTCTGGTATGAACCACTTCCTTGTAGCGTCCGGCCTTCAAGTCGAAGAAATGAAGCTGTTGATTCTCCATAATGTCAAAGCTTAAATGAGAGTATAGGAGATCTGAAGCGGTAAAAATAGAGGAATCGGAGAGAAGAATCAGAACCTATATATACACCAAGGAGAAAGCCCTGGAACAAATAATCAAACCTCCATTTAATAGAGAACGTGGGGGTTGTGATTATGGATGCCATAACTCATCGACGTTACTTCGACATCCTTTCGTTTTGTTTTCTTTAGATCAAACCTTAAGCTACTCATCCCATGGCTAGTTAGGAGATGATGGAGCTTGTTTAACCCTAATACATATGGGCCGCAAATAAGAAGCGGGCTCAATTTATAAAAATAGAAGCGAAGCCCAAATTGAGTAGACATCACTTCACCGTAACGAAACGTGACGCGCTAAATTAAGGGTACGACTAGTTCAAACGCAGCGGCAGCGGTTGCGGTTGCGGTTGCGGTTGCGGTTGCGGTTGCGGGAGTTTGTGGATGCGGGCAGTTGCAGTTTCTAGCGGTTTTAAGAGATTTGTACGATTGGTACTGCGGTTAAAAATTGGTGCGTTTGCGGGTGACTTATGACTGGTTAACTACCAAATACGGTAACAGTCAAATAATAAATTAACAATATTTACATTTAATATAATTATAAAAATATCAAAAATCATAAAATTATAATAAATATAAAATTTATATTTAAAAATTTATAATTTTAATTTTTGAAAATTTATTGAAATTGTTTTTATTATAAAATTTTATAATATTAATTAAAATATAATAGATATATTTTAATATTTTCATAATTTCAATTTTAAATTTTTTATTAAATATTTTTACTTTTGTATATATATTGTTTTCAAAAAAAGAAAAAAATTTTACCTTCCCGCAACCGCAAACGCTAGCTGGAGCCAGTTTTTGAATTTATGAGATTCGGAGCGGTTTGAAGCGGTTTAGAGCGATTTGAGTGATTGTTGCAAACCGCTACCAACCGCTACCAGCCGCAAAAGCTGCGTTTGCGGATGGTAGCGGGAAAACCAGTCGTCCCCTAAAAAAAACAAACAAACGCGTGACAAACATACATACCACAGCGAGTCGACACGTGTCGCAAAAAAGCATCTCTCTCCTTGATGCCGTGAAAGCATGCGGAAAAAGCATAACCTAACTTTATTAGTATAAATAGATAGATGTACATTAGAATTTAATGCTAAAGTACTCACCAGAACCGACTCAAAGTATTTTAGGGCCTCTAGAAGTTTTGTTTTCGATTTTTAGTATCCTTAATACTCCAGGATGTGAATGAGCTATATATCATCCATTTGGACCAAAAATGAAGATATGTTGGATATTAAAATAATAAATACTAGAAGATAAACTGTGCATATGTGCGGATGAGTTTTTTATACTAATGTTTGTTCATTAAATGGTTTTAACATGTTACAACACTACAACATTTATCGATTGTAAAATAACCTTAATCGATTGTAAAATGACGAATACAAATATTTGAAGAGTTAACATATTACAGTTCATTTTAATTATTTTTAAGACTTTATATGCACAAAAAGAAATTAAGTTTTTTGGCTGACACAAATCACCAAAACCAGATACGCAGCATCAATTGTAAAATGAGGAAAGGAGATTAGGTTTTCTACTCTCGATTCGTTAACTATTGACTTTCCATAAGTGATTTCATTTTCTACCTCTATAAAATTGTGCTTTCGTTCTCTTTTTTTGTTTCACTTATATGAGTTTTGTTTATTTTTTAACTTCTTATGTGAATTCGGTAAATTACATAAGTATCAATTTAAGAAGATGGACATCTTTAAAAATTAATTTCACTCTAGATACATATCTAAGAATCAAATTTTTGAAGAAAATCACCGGAAAACTCTATTGACGGGTTAGTGTATAAGTCTAATATATCGAACTGTTATAAAATATAAGTACAAACTCAAAATATAGATGTTTGTCTTGTATATATTCACCAGTCCGGTCTAAAAATAATCTAATTCTATAACAACTAAACAAATTAGTTCTTTTATTAGCCTACGCTTTTTAGGTTTAGCTACTTAAGAGTATACCGATAATATATATATATATATAATTTACCATTCTAGTATATGTAAACTATGTATAAACTAATAACTGTTTGATTTATTAAATGATAAACAATAAAAATTATAATAAATAGTTCAAATCTCTCATTCTTACAATTATAATAGCTAGATAGGGTTTTAGGGAGAAACAAATATTACACGAATAATCAAATCTCTTATTCTTCGAACAAACTCAAAAGGAGGTGACTGGAATTTTGTCATGATATTTCGTTAAAAAACTTTTAGGAATAAAAATCAAGACTAAATTATTTAATCTAAATGAAATAATATATATATATATATAGTGATTCCAATATTAAAAATCACTTCGATTTGAAGAAGTGTATTTATGGGATTGTCAGAATCAAATAACATATTAGAAACCATATATCTAAAAAATAATTTGTATACATAAAAGTATATACATTAGAGTAAGCACATAAATCAAAACCAATACTTTTTTATTTATTTACCAAGTAACCGATTCTTTCACTGATGACAAAAAATGTCTTTGCCATGCAAGTTTGGTATGTTGCATCCGAGAGTGCTTTTAGTACAGGTGGAGGGATCCTTGATCCATCTCGGAGCTGCCTTACTCACTTCATGATCGAGGTGTTGATGTGTACCGAGCAATGTCTAAAACAAGACATTCGATGTGAGTCAAGAGTGCTTACTAATGTACAAATCTTTAGGATATTGAAGAACCTGAAAATAGTGAGAGAAGTATGCTTGTTTTAGTTTTTTTTGTTTCTTAAATCTGTTTCATTATATGATTTGTTTCTTACTTGGTTTTTTCTTTGCACCAGAATATACTACTTGAGTTGGTCTGCCATATATATAGCTTGGTAAAATCTCTCGTCCTTGGTTTAGCAATCGTTTATGCTCTTGGTTTATGCCTTGATTTTATAGCTTTGTTGTTGTCATTATGTTTGGCAGGAGTAGGAGGTTGTCAAATGCTCACTTGGTCGTGCTCTCACAAGATTCTTGTCTCTTTGTTATATTTTGAAACTTTGTTGTGTTTTATTTCGTTATGAAATTTTCAGTGTTTTTTTTCAGTTATGATTGGACTTATGGAATATTGTTGTTTCGGCTGTGATTGAACTATGGAATGTTGTTTTTCAGTTCTATTGAACAATGGAGTGTTCTTTTCAGATTTTATGTGTGCCTAGTAGTTTTCATTTCAGATTGAGGATTATGTTTCATATGATTTGTTTCATAAATTTTGTATTTTATTTCAGTATAACCCGAACCTAAAAAACCTGAAACCGATAGATATTTGATTACTTTATGGGTTTCACAATGCAATACAATTTTGAACCAAACATATTATCCGAAACCCACCGTTCTAAAATAAAATAAAATGGAACCTTTGACTGTAAACCTGAAAATCCGAAAACCCTATTCGAACGCCAGGCCTAGAAGAGAATCAACACATGGAAAATGAAAATCAATCAACCAACAAATAAATAAAAAGAAAATAATTTCAAGTACAATCGTATACATTACAATTCGTGGTCCAAATCATTTTAATAACAAAAATATGTGAATATAAATACAACTAAATGAAAAAGAAAAAAAAAACTAATACACCTCAAACGCACAAAACCTACAATGTCTCTTATTTCTCTGGATTTTTTTCTCTCCACAATTATATGAAACACAGTTAAAAGAATGACAAAGAACATTCTCCACTTCTCCAGCTTCAAGCCCTTCACTTTTTAACAAAGACAGTGTTAGGGCTCAGAGAAATGGTATCTTGTAAAACAAGGCAACCAAGAACAGAGAGGGGTAATCCTTAATTTTCATTACCTCTATTTACGAAGCATTGGGGAAGTAGATTGAGGAGAGCTTGCTCCATCTTCAGATCCTGCGTTTATGTTCATGACACTGTCCATACTCCATTTTTCTTCATACCCTTCAGCTTTTTCTTCATCATCAATAGAGACCCCAACATGTTTCCCTGAATCTCCATTATCACTTGAAGATACTCTTGATTCTTGTCCATTTTTCTCATCCTTGTTAACACCATTGTCATTGGTGAAGAAAGGGTCAAAAGGAGGGATGATTTCCTCATTCTGATGATGATGGTGGTGGTGATGACCCTTGGCCTTCAAGTCATCTTCCTCACAGTCATCCTCAAGGTCTTCATAGTTTAGATTCCTGAGAATCTCAGGGAGTGAGTAAGTCTTTCCACCCTCATCAACTATCCTTCCTCCTCCTCCCATTTCAATATCAATCTTCTCTTTTGAGCTCACTAGACTTTCACCAAGATTTGATGTAGGAGTTTCAACCATCATGTAATCTTCTTCCTTGACAAATGATCTAAACTTGTTCATGGATGGAGGAATCTTAGATAGAAATATTTCTCTTATGTTCGCCGAAACTCCTTTGTTGTATGGGTTCTCCTTCTTATCATATCGGTAACGGAAGTTCTCATAAGTAGTCTGCACAAAAACAGATTCAGAATTAGAACACACAAAAAGAGAAAGAGAGAAACACAAAGGATGGATATTTGATATTTCTAATCACCTGGTTGGTGCAGATGAGATAGGAATGAAATATAGTGAGCCCACCAACAAACCAAACGGTAATGAAGCAGTAAACAATGAGAATATCAGACAGAACATCTTTGGATATTGCTTTCCAGATGCTAATCTTCTCATCCATATGTCTTTCGAATAAGTTCAACCAAGAAAACACAAACACATATATGCACAAAGTCGTTGATGTTGATATGAACATGAAGAAGAACCGGTAGTTTCGCTGCAAAAAGAGTCACAGCATTTTCAAAACACATAGACAACATAGTACTCGAGAATATGTTTACTGACTTACCACTCCAATGCACTGGCCAACCCAGGGGCAGTGATGGTCGAATCTCTGTACACAGTTGTTGCAGATGGAACAATGAGAAGCTCGAGGTGGACGGTAAAGCAAACAAGTATCACAGAACTTGACTTTTACAGTATGGCCATTAACGGTTACATCTTTGACCCTTGGTAACCTTATATTTGGGGTTCTACCGCTAACCCATTCCATGGAAGGAGTAGTTGAGTCAGGCACATCATCTGATTCAGGAGGTCTTAGACTTCTAGGCACAATCCCAGGATCTCTACCAGATGTCATGAACAGGAAAAATATGTCCTGAAAGAAAACTATTGAAACTTTAGTTTCATTAAGACAATAAAGTCATCATCATCTACGGAGTTGGGAAAGAAGAAGACATACCAAAAGGGTGAGTATCCAAGCGACGGAGAGAATTGGAACACAGAGGTTTCGATTCTTGGTGAGAGGATCAGCCATTTTCAAGTACATTTTTACAAAGAACATCACCGAGGGACCGAGGATCAAGATGGTCGATAGGTATAGAGATGATGCATCTGGACCAAAGATTAACCTCCCTCCACAAAGAAATTTCTGGAAAAAACAAAGTCAAAATCACAAATTAAGAACCATGAACAGCTTACAGTAATCACTAACCATGGCCTGAAGTTTCTATATATGAACCAATCAAGACTCAAAGATACTAACAACCACTGGACCTATGAGTATATGAATCAAACACCAAAGTGACATTAGACAAGAACTTACATTGCTTCCTCTCCAAACTTGATAAAGCCTCTTGAGTTTGGTCTCATTCCAAGCCATAACTAAAGGAGGAGAACAGAACAAACAACAAAGTTAAGAAATTTGGAAGAACCCAGAATCAGAAAACCATCGGAGAATCTATAGACAAAGGTGTCAGAGATGGGATCAAATCAGGACAAAATCCCAGAAACAGGACAAATCTCTTGTTTCCTCCGAAGAAAGATTCACAATTTCAATACACTTGAGAGGGAGAGAGACAGAAAGATTGGAGCTGTCCTCTCCTCTCGAAATCACAAAGAAAAAATTATTACAGATGTTTCCAAATTGCGATCCCTTTCTCTCTTCTATCTTCTCTTTCTTTATTTTTTTTTTCGAAAAAGAAAATATTTTTTTAATTTGCTTGAGATCATGAGATAATGGTCGGACATGGTATGTAATTAAGAAAACTGATTATGCGAGAAGGATGTCTGTAAGAAGGGATCTCAGTTTCTTGTTTAGTTTAAGATTAATTTTAATTAATTGTTTAAAGTCGGCCAACTAAATCTATAAATAATAAATAAATGATGCAAACAATGAGCTGTGAAAGGGCAAGTCAAATCATCCCTCAACTAAACGTGCTTCCACATATTTGTTAGTGGTTCTATCTACCAATGCTTTCTCACAAGAAGTTGTAACTTGTAAGAATGTACCTCATTGTATTAAGACTGTATACATCTATAGCCAAAAATGGAAGTCAATCCCCTTTTTTTATTATACAAAATCAGATGATGATAGTGATTAGTGAGATTTTTTTTTTTGTTTGATTATTGAGATATTAGTTATACAGCTTTTGCTCAATTGGTAAAATATTTTGATTTTTGGTAAATCAGAGAATTTACTGTACAAACATCTCAATGAATCTTATTTATCTCTTCACATCCATTTGTTTAGTTACTTTAGTCACGGTGGTACAATACTTCTTTTGCGTTATATTCACAAACTTTCAACCCTTCCAGTCACACAGTTACCATAAGACCCAAGAAACACCACTTGTGAGTTATTACATAAACCCTAATAAAAGATGGAGACTATGAAATACATCAAACTGTAAATATACACTTATTCTCCTAACTTCTATTCTAGGTTTTAAAGTCTCTACGACGAGTGAAGACAAAGAGAGAGAGGTGAGACTTAACACCTCTTTCGTCTGATCTTTGCCCTATCTTGAATCTCACATTCCAAGGTTTGAGTTTCTCCTTAAGTTCGATAGTTCTTGGTAAACCAAGCCAATCGATGCCGCGCCTGCCCTTCACTGACATAGTGACATTTATCTTCTTGACAGTTGTGTCACTGTTGTTACCTTACTCCAGCTTCTGAACGCGAAAGTTGAGGCTATCATGATCATGCTTGCCACTGAATCAACAATAAAAGGTGGCTATAAAAGCTAGATAATCCTGCCTAGTGGGTGCAGATTAGGTAGTAGTGGAAGACTAAAAGCTCATAATCAAAACTAAACTGGACTTATAAATAAACAATAACCGGGGACTGAACCAAACCAAATTCAATTTTATTTCGACATTTACAAAATAGCAAAATTCGAATCTTTTGATCAAACAAAAGAAGCAAAATTCGAAACCAAACCAAACTGCAAACCGGATTGATCCGGATCAAATCCAATCCGTTGGTTAAGAAGAAACAGAGAGAGCTCTTCTCTGTTTCAATTCTATCGCTCCTCTCTCTTCTCCAAGGCTCCAACTTTCGTCTTTCGCTTCACCAGGTACGCATTTTCACTTGTTTCCCCTACTCATATGACGTATTGTGGCTTCGTTATTCCTCGGAAGTCGGAATCATATTGTATAATCTCCATTACAGACCCAATAAACCAAACTCCAGTTCCTGAGCTACTTTAGTTTTTTTAGTTACTGTTGGGTCAAAATCGGTCACGACGGAATCAATGTCTGAAAGTCCGTAAAAATCGGCATGAACGTTTTTATGAAGAACAAATCTTCGGAAAAGATTTATTCTTACGAAGAGCCATGCGGAAGAAACACGAGACATCAGAGAAAAGCCCGAAAAAGATCGCACGGTCGCTACGTAGCGACCGAGCTCGAGCCAAGCTCGGTCGCCACGTAGCGACCGAGCACACGTCCCGCTCGGTCGCTACGTAGCGCTCAAGCCAAGCTCGGTCGCTACGTAGCGACCGAGCATCCGTCTCCCTCGGTTGCTACGTAGCGACCGAGCTCGAGCCAAGCTTGGTCGCTACGTAGCGACCGAGCGTCCGTCCCGCTCGGTCGCTACGTAGCGACCAAGCT
>NC_027753.1:20626712-20653535 GCF_000695525.1 Brassica oleracea var. oleracea | reverse complement strand
TGTTTCCATGACTGGCACCCGATTACCAGACGAACGTGCACAAGCAGTTCGATCTCTTGGTTCACTCTTGAACTACGTTCGGCTTGATCCTCGAAAGGGGTACGTAGGCAGCCTTTCATAAGGTTCAGTCCGAAATCAATCAAAAACTTTTTCTGTATTTTCTTCGTCTTTTGTTATCGAGCTGCGAGTCAACTAGGTTTGAGCTTTTAGGCCGCTAGAACTAGGTAACTCGCTGACAGCCTTTGCGGCCAAAGCTTTTATGATCTCTTGTAATGATCGCAACGATCTCACGCGGACTCGAAATAAGATTTATTGTTTTCTCTAAACTCGTTTGTTATCTTTTCATGATTTCTGCATATATTTGGTCACTTGCCGTTAGCTCCCGCAGAGATCCAGGACCTCTGGGAAATTAGAGTTTTCCTAGTTTCCTAATTTAAACGTAAATCGACAGTGCGAATTTCGGTTCCCACAGTTACTAAAGCAAAAAAGTTTCTTCCTCTTTTTTTTACGCTGAAGAGATAGGATTAGTTCGTCATTGAGTCATTTCATCGAACGCTTTGTGCTACTTGTGTTTTACTTGGTGTGAAAGCTCTGATCATTTTTTTGGTTTATTCATATGGGTTTCAGTTTTCATCCTTAAACCCAACACCATCGAGTCAAAGAACAGAGTCTCACTTAGTGGTTACAACTTGAGCAATAGCCATGGAAGAGCAGCAATTGTGAAGGCAGCTGTTTCTGGCGTGGACGGAGCTGAGCCCGAGAGCAATGAGGAGGCACCTAAGACTGTTGTCGCTGCTGTCCCAGTGGACAAACTACCGTTGGAATCAAAAGAAGCCAAAGAGAAGCAACTGCTAGAACAGAGGATGAAGATGAAGCTGGCCAAGAAGATTAGGCTACGCAGGAAACGCCTGGTTCGTAAGCGTAAGTTGAGGAAGAAGGGTCGATGGCCACCTTCCAAGATGAAGAAGCTCAAGCATGTTTAGAGATGATTATCATGACTCTTTGCTCTGTTTTTTATTTAACTTTTTTTTGTAATGTTGTTTGTATAAGCATCGTTTTTTGGATTAAAATCTCAAGTTGAGTAAGTTCTTTAAAAAGATCCATTACAGAGAGTGATCAGTGTAGTAGATAGAACAAAAAGTTTGGAACTTGCATTGAACCATTTGGTTATCAAGGAAGAAAATGGGAGCGGAAGCTGAGAGGATCAGTGCTCACAAGACCAAAACACATCTTTTCAACAACATTCCACTTCTCAACTTTCGGTACCTCACATAACCCAACACTGGCTCGCACGATACACTTTTCTCTGTTTTCTCCAAGATCAGATGATATCCATAGAGCCATCTCACGAACCACATCGTGCATTTTCACCTTTGATTTGTTGCTTCCTTCCTCCAACAGCATATCCAGTAGTCTATCAACTTCTCTTTTTCTATCAAATAATCTTCAGGAAAAAGAGAACAATATAGGAAGCATGACTTGATCTTGTCACCTTTCAAGTTGTCATAGCTATACTTTAGAATAGGAAGGATTTGGTCATCCATACCAGAAAAATCTGCAGCATACGAATTCAAAACCTGAACTGCATGATGCCATTCTTGTATAGTCCTCTTGTTTGACATGGTCTCGCCAAGGACATTGAGAGCTAACGGTAGGTCACGACATTTTTCAGCAACTTTTCTTGCTTGTTCAGGAATGTCTGGGTGGCTTTTTAAGGTGAGTGGTCCGACCTTTTTCTCGAACAAGTTCCATGCTTCATTGTTTGTTAGACAATGGACTTCCATTGGATCATCAACCCCCATGCGACCACATACTTCCCTAGAACGAGTGGTGAATACTACTTTGCATCCGTTTTCTCTTGTCGGAGATGGGACTCCAATTTCTGTTAAATTCACTTTCCTCCAAATGTCATCTAATAACAAGACAAATCTCTTATTCTGCATACGAGCGTGTATATCAGTGACCTTTTCTATTTTCTCCTTCTGGTTCCACTCCTCTCCGCGAAGGCCTAACTTCTTAGCGATATCATCTTGAATCTTCTAGACCCATAGATCACTGGACACCACAACCCAAATGATAACCTGGACACCATCAACTGTCTCACGAAACTTATTGTTGATCTGTGTGAGAAGAGTTGTTTTCCCTACTCCACTCATATCATAAAGGCCCATAATTGCAGTCTCATTATCCATGACGCGGTTCCACGCCATTTCCAGCATTGTTTCTTGACCAAAAATTACCGGTTGTAGAGGCCTTTCCTCCACCACACATCTCATATCTGGCTTTTCAAGCGCAACAGCTTCAAAAACTCCATTATATTTAAGATTCTCAACCTCCTTCAACATCTGAGAAACCCGTCTCCCGTGATGGAAGCTAGATTTTAAGTTTTTCGAACAAACACCACAAAGACACAATCTTTGGAGTTCCATGGTTCTAGTAATATTTAGATCATCAAAATGGTTTTCGATGGTATATGAACACTAGTAAGCCATACCTGAACTTCGTTTAGCCTTTGTTGACCTTTGGCTTCTTCCCTTTGCACCCTTGTTAACACATCATCTCGCCTTGCCTTAAGTACTTCCATGGATTTCTCCAGAGCCACCAAATTCTTCTCAAGGTTACCAATATGATTGCCTTTTCTCCAAAGGCAGCTACCAGCTCGGTTCAACACTTGATCGCATGATACTTGGATAGAGATACAACCACCCATCAGCACTTAACTTGACGCACAAAGATAGATACACAATGCAACCAAGGAAGTTTAATTTACAGTTTGCCAATAAAGAACTATGTTTAAGTCAAATCGTCGGGACATTAAAAATAAAGCAAGTTGACTCTATCCCTTTAAATACAAAACTTAGTGGGGCAATTTTTTCCACCACTTGATGAAGTGACATGGAGATAAGACGGAGAAACAAAACTCTTAGTCTCTCGGGCCATATCCAGCAATGACACCAAATTTAGTGTTTTGGTATCAAATGTTTTTGTCATCTTCAATAATGACACCAAAAGTAATATTATATATTATTTGATGTTTTCAGTTTTATTTTTTTTGTATTTATATTATTTATAATTGTTAAATAATTATTTTGTTACATCTAGATTATATTTATATTTTATTATTTGTAAGTGATAATTGTTTTTGACATCAATGGAGAGCGATAAATAATATTAGTTATTTAATAATTTATTTTGAAAATAAAAATAAAAATAAAATAAAAATTTAATTTTTAACTATGTGAAAATAAATTAAAAATACAAATAATATAATATTATTTTATTATTTATGTTTAATTACAAATTTGATAGTAACTGATCTATATTATTAAATGAAACATATTAAAATGTATTTTAGAGATTTTGTGATGAATATTATTACACCAAATGTGAAAATAAATTTAAAATACAAATAATACAATATATTTATGTTTAATTTTTTTTTCCAACTAGTTTTATTAAAAAGCCAAACCCAAGAAACATATCCAATACAAAGCCCACACTGTTAAAACGAAAAGCTAAAAGCCCAAAAACAACGGGCACACAAGCGGAAAGAAAATGGACCAGGCCCAAACTTCTAAAGATCAACTTTACCGTCCCAAACGTCGACCCCTTCGAGCACACGTGTCTAGATCTCAAATCCAGAGGACACACGTCACTCGATCTCTTCATCTTCTCAAACGCCGGCGACCTCAACGGCGTTTCACCGGATTCACCCCAGCACCATCATCATTCATCGATTCCGGAACACACCGGACCCCATGCCCTCTACCCATCTTCACCGCAACCGCCTTAACTCATGTGTATTCTTTATCGGAGAGAATCAATCGCCAGAACGAGATCTCATCCGTCACCGTTCGAGCACACACCAGAGCAAAAACATCGCGCAGACCATAACCACCTTTCACCGGAGAGCTTTTCTCGTCCTACGACGAGAGCTCATCCACCGAATCCCAACCGACGCCGCATGAACAAAAAAAAAACGAAACCACACCCTAAAACAGATATAGGGAACCAAAAGCCAAAGAGGCAAGGCAAAGAAAACCTTCACCCCTCGGTAGCAAAGCCGGAGACGATTGGATCTATAGAAGCCTCCACCTTCACGGAGTCTTAGCCAGCGGCGCGGAGCTGAGGGAGGCTCTACCCCCCGGAAGCTTAGTCGGCGACTATGGAGCTATAAAAGCCTCCATATCCCGGAGCAAACGCTGAACTCAAAAGCTGGCTGTCACATCGATCCACCGTCCTACATCTTCACCGCGAGGCCAGAGAAAGAGGAGTTACCGCCGTTCAAAGCACACCACGAGCGGGGCCTTTCCCAGAGCAAAACCCTAGCCCAGATCCGCAAGTATATCGGAGAGAGACCACAGATCGGAGCACACAGCCAGAGGACTGAATTTAAATGACCAAAAGGGAGCCACCGGCGCCGGCAAGCGCTCGGATGCACCACCGGACGCCGGGGCTGCCTTCACACGCGTTCTCTCTCTTCTTTCTCTTTGAAGTGGACTGATATAAGAACTGTTATTTATGTTTAATTATAAATTTGATAGTAATTAAACTATATTTTTAAATGAAATATATTAAAATATATATTTTAAAGATTTGGTGTGATGAATAGTGTTACACATTACATCAAATATGGTGGGATAGTGTCAATTTTGGTGTCTTCCTCTAGAGATAAAATTAAGCCAAATTTGGTGGGGCAGAGATCAATTTTTCAATTAACTACTACAAAAAAAAAATCAAAGACAGAGAAAGATCATATGCATTAACCGTTTGAGATCAGGTGAGCTAGAATTAAAAATCAAAGACAGAGAGAGGGAGAGTGTGCATCACCAACGAAACATGTGAGTTCACATCACAAAATCGAAAACCGGATGAATTACGAAGGGTTTCTTATTTACCTGGAAAAGTTTCAACCTTGCAACCTCTCTAAATGCCCTGAAAAGAAAACTAAAAGCTGAATTGATTGAAGTGTCGTCGAGGACATGTAGTTTAGGGAATAAACTCGATACCCACCTTCGTTAAAGTAATCACTAACCACAATTAGTAAACACAAAGCTCTCTTCAAAAGATACGCATTGAAAAGTTGCACAGTCGGGCTTGGAGTGTCACTTTCTCAATCAAAAGGTTTCAACTCTTCTCCCTTGTTCTCTCCTCCGCCAAAAAAAAGAGAAAAAATAACAAGAGAGAGAGTCTCTCTCACTCACGCGCGCACACACACACACACAGAGACAGGAGTTTAGGTTTGCTTTGTAAATCTCAAAGACAGACTCCCTTGTACAGATCTGATCCTTCTCAAGCTCCAATTCGTAAACCGTTTTCCAAAAGATTGTTCCTTTTCTTTTGGTTATTAAACTTCCTCGCTAGAAAAAGAACCCATATCTTGTGATTCTCAAGTTTAGTAACTGCATGCAGTTCCCAAGACCCTTTCAGATTGCTACAACAACACAGTGACTTCTTCTCATTCTGGTTTACTTATCTGGGTTTCATTGTCTCTCTGCTGCATTCTGGAAAAAGGTTTACTTTCTTCTCGATTCGATGAACTCTTATCGAACTGAGCGTTTCTGGGTTACTGTTACAGTTAGGGTTGTTGGGTTTTGTTATTAGCTACTAAGCTTTATGGATTCTCAGAGGGTTATTGTCGAAGACCCTAAATCTCAGTCCTTGAATAGGCAAGGCTCCTCTCTCTACAGCTTAACACTCGACGAGGTCCAAACCCACTTGGGGAGTTCTGGTAAATCACTTGGCAGCATGAATCTTGACGAGCTTCTCAAGAGTGTCTGCTCTGTTGAACCTAATCAGCCACCCTCCACGGCTGTCAACGAAGGTCTCTCTCGTCAGGGGAGTCTGACTTTGCCGCGTGATCTCAGCAAGAAGACTGTTGAGGAGGTCTGGAAAGACATTCAGCAGGATAAGAATGGTGGGAGTGCTCACGAGAGGAGAGATAAGCAGCATACGCTTGGGGAGATGACGCTTGAGTACTTGTTGTTGAAAGCAGGTGTTGTGACTGAGACTATCCCTGGTTCGAACCATGACGATCCTGGTGGTGCTGGTTTAGCTCAGGTTGGGCCATGGGTTCAGTATCATCAGCTTCCATCAATGACACAGCCTCAGTCATTCATGCCATATCCGGTTGCAGACATGCAAGCAATGGTGTCTCAGGCTTCTTTGATGGGTGGTTTGTCAGATACACAAACGCCAGGAAGGAAGAGGGTGGCGTCAGGAGAAGTTGTGGAGAAGACTGTTGAGAGGAAGCAGAAGAGAATGATCAAGAACAGAGAGTCTGCAGCTCGTTCTCGAGCTAGGAAACAGGTGACTGCTACTTTCTTTAATTGAAAATGCGGTGTCGTTTCTTAGTCTTGGTTGTCTAACACTGGGTGTGTTGATGAGCAGGCTTACACTCATGAGCTAGAGATCAAAGTTTCACGGTTAGAAGAGGAAAACGAAAGACTCAGGAGACAAAAGGTAAAAAGTTATGCAGCCTTGGCCCTTTTGATTGTGATTGGTATTAAAATTGAACTTGTATAAAGTTATGGATTTGAATTAGAGGGAATGGGTATGGAATTGGGGACAGGCATGGTAGACAATAGACGATTAAGGAATGAAATCATGAACAAAATAAATGATAAATAGTGTTAGACACAACCTCTGCAAGGTTATGTCTGTGTTGTTTCTTTGATTCTTGTTTGAGTCGTTGGGCTCATAAGACACAACATAACAAACATTATTTTAGTCTTTTTTTTTCACTTTGCAGGAGGTAGAGAAGATACTCCCAAGTGCACCACCGCCTGATCCCAAGCGGCAGCTCAGACGAACAAGCTCAGCTCCTTTCTGATCTCAAAACTTTTTTACACTTTTGTCGGTTTGCTTATATATAAAAAAAAAGAGAGAGGAAAACAGCTTTGTTTCTTTGTACATTCCGTAGAGTTTCTTGGCTTGGAGCAATGCTGTTAAGTTTCTTAAAAACATTCAGAGTTGTTATTGTAGCAGCATCAAATCTTTTTCTTTAGTATCAAATTTAGTGGATGAACAGAAGAAGAAAACTTGAGTTTGTAGAATTTGAATACAACAATACTTTATAAGAATGGATCAGTCAGAAAGGGAAACTGTTTGAATTGGCCAAGCTTTACACTTATGTGCCAGCTTTGTTCTCAATTGTAGAACATTATCTTAAATTTAATCTGTTTGCTATATGTTCTGCAACAGCCAAGCTTGACTTTAAACCAGGCGGTGCCAAAGAGATTCACAAGACCAGGAACTTCATATTACTCTTCTCACTTTAACAAATAAGCAGAGGCTTGGGAACACAAATGCTTTCATAACAAAACCAAAATGCCATAGTGAGCTAAGTAGTTGTAAGGTCCTTATGCCCATCACTTGCATCAGATTCTTATGGAAGCATTCCCTTTACCACACTTTTAAGAAAACCTTATGCTGAGTCCATCTTTCCAGTATCCAATCAAGTGTGGCTTTTGCATTCTTCAGGAGAATGTTGTGGACAACAAGCAGGAGCTTGGTTGTGGGTGCAGATTAGATTCTCACCATCCTGCTCTTAAAGTAATAAAGTTCCATACGTACAAGACTAATACAAGCGCTCAGGACTAAGCTTCTAGTGAAAAGTCGGGAGAAACAGAAAGATCTCCCCCATGAAACTGCTCTTTCTCGTGGTGAGATTCGACTCTGCAACTGCATTTTCTACGTTTATAAGAGAAACAGGAGACTCTGGGACGTTCTATCTGCTGCATTGGCTGTAACTGTAGTTGAATACATAGGAGCTTTAATGCATTCCATTACTCAACATGTTTAACTATTGGAAGTCTCCCTTGAACTGTTCCTATACTCATTCAACTATGAATTAAAAAAGAATCATCATCAGTTTTGCAAATCTTTAAGCTTTCGTGATGATTCCAATGGATGCAAACCCTTGGCTGCCTTACAGGTTTTAGCTCAGACCTTGGAAGCGACAACACGACCGAAACAGTGCTCGAGTCTTGTCTGTATAGCCTTGTATTTGATCTTGACTTGAAAACTTATTGCTTCACTGCAGAGCATTTGGGATCATCTTCAAAATCTGTGACCAGAACCGGATAACCAAACCGATGAAATCAACCCTTCAGGCTAAACCGAAGAAGAAAACAATGGAGGGAGACTCAACCGGCGTCGTATTGCTTGCGTTTCTTATAGTTACGCAAAGAGATTTTGTTATAAACGTCCCACATCGGTAAGATAGAGAGGCAGTGGTCATAAGCTTGCACTATATAATGAAGCCGAGTCCATCCATACAAATCATACCTTTCTCGGCCTTTTGGCTAAGATCAAGTGTAGTATCTGTTCTTATCAGTTTAATATCTGATATGTGGTCCATCGGAACACACGATATTAACTCTATTTTTTAAGGGTGAAAGCCCAATAAGATAGCTTGCTATCTGGGCTTTCGCGAGTCGTCCAAGCGTTGCACTGCTGCATGGGCCTGGCTCAACCCACCAAATCTTTAGTTCAATTTTCTATCAAGTCAAATAATCTGACATCGTTTAGATTAACCCCCAAAGTTGTCTACAAGCTAATTACTAACCAGAAGTAATAAAAGAATTAGACTAGCTTCTTTTAACTTAATCCGACATCGTTTCAGGTTAAAACAGGATTGTTGTACAAGCTAATCATCACTGACCAGAAGTGAACTGGATATAGAAGTACGGAGGAAGATTCGAACATGGCGAACGAACCATCGAGGACCAGAGATTGTCATCTCACTCTTCTCAGTTCTCATCCGAGTTTGGATGTAGGTTGGTTTTAGCTTTCACCCTCAAGTGACTGGAGAGTTTATACAAAGGAATGGATAAGAAGTATGGAACCAATCTACTATATGTTGTTATGAAAGATTTTTATGGAAACTCACTTGTCAATGATGATCTTAGGAGTGACTGACTAATCTTGAAGTTAGATTATTGTGTAGTGTTTTTCCATTCATCATGTTGGTGATCACCAGCTTGGTGAAACCACATACACTCATAGCTGTAATGAGACGTTGGTCATATGAGGAACCAAGACAAGATTCAGGGTAAGAATCATCATCCATCTCATTGATAGAGCATATTGGGAGAATTATTGCCTGCTGAGACCTCTAGTAGGAATGAATATCTGATATTTCTGTTTATACATGTATGCAAATATGTCTGGCTAAAGAAGATAGACAGTTTAGAAGTTGCATCATGCCATAACCGGTGTAACTAACTGTGTGTCACATAACATTGGTCTTTTGATGAGTATAAGTAGAGAATTATTGTGACAAAAAAGTAGAGAATTGATCAGATGCAAAGGCAGCCTGGTTGATTTGAGGTTTTGGAAGTGTTTAGAGTCTCTAGAAGAAACCCCAGAGTAGAGTTTCTTTGATTTTGGTTCGCTTACTTGGTCTTTAATTTTGTACTATGTCTGTTTACTTTTGAGAAAACAAGGAGATAATCACTTCTGAATCTATCATGAATATGTCGTGTCTATTGGACTAATATCATCAGTCAATTGCTCAGTGATCACTGAAACTACTAATCATCTTAGATAGAAAAAGACGAATTGCTATTTGTAGATATGTTTAGTGATGTGGTGGGCTCGTCTTACGTAGTCTAAGTCTTTGTCTGTCACGATTGCATCTAGGCTTTCCATTTTCTACTGATCTGTAGTCAAACTGAACCAAACTCATCCATCTGACAATTTTATGGTTGTATCAATATGAAAATGTGTGAAGCTGGAGAACCACAAGGTCGGAAAAGGTTATTGCCGAGGTGTTGATACTGGAGAGGATGAAACAGCCGTAGCGGTTAATTCTAATGGCATGGCGCATGCCCTAGTGAATGTTGATCCTGTGCGTTCTACTTTCTTCATTGGCTGCCAAGACAGTAGTATATATGCAGAACAGCTCCGCTATAGCGACTACAAAAATATGGAAAGATCTATAATCTTAAGTTGTTTAGTTTAGTTTTCTCCTCTTCATTGGCCTTTCCTATTCACTTATTCATATGTAATCAGCTTCTCTGGTTTCTTTTTCTGGGGCTAATATATTTTGTTTCTTTTGTCAGTCATATTGTTACTTGAAACTTCAAATGTTTATGGTTCATTGCTATGCATCATGACACCACATCACTTGCAGTTTTGATTTACAGATGTGCAGATCAGTTTGTGGACAGTAGGTTCTTTCTTCAAACTCTAATTCACACTGCAAGTACTACTGGAAAAAACTGATCAGTCTTTTTTAACGATCTCTGACCAAAAGTTTAGTGTAGTTTCTATTTTAAAGATATATAGAGCTATGATTAACCAAAAAAGGGTATAGAAACTACAACTATAATTGTGATTATGTTGGTTTTTGAAGTTTGCGAGAAATGTTCATTTGAGGTATATTTGATTATTTTCTATATGCCTTTGGCATATGGTCCACTCAAACTATAGTGCGCCATATAATTAATAACTTAGCCATATAAAAAAAGATCTAAATCCTATAGAATGGAAAAAAAGTTAAAAGTGTTCTCTGTCCAGCATGCACAAGGACATGAATCTTAAAGAACGTTCATAATCATGTCTTTTTGTTTCTCATTGAGCGTTGTGCTAAACTCCTATGTCTATTCTTGATTAGGGTTCTAAATTAAAGAACACTCTATTTTTATCATAGAAAATTTCATGTTTACCACTTCGATGGTACCGCTTTTTATCTTTACCACCACTAACAAGATATTTTCAAAAATACCTTCTTCATTAAGTGACAAAAGATTCTTATACTCTTGTTCTCTCTATATATAATAATCATTATTTAAATTAAAAAAAATAAATAAGAAAATAATTATTTTTTTTATATTTTCAAATTATACTTTTTCAAATTCGAACTTTTTTATAAATTTTTTTGAACCTTTTTTCGAATTTTTTTTTGAAAATCGAAAATTATGTTTGAAACTATGTTTTAATTTTTTCAGATATTTTTAAGTATTTATTTATATATTTATTAGAATCTTAAATTTCACATTCTAAAAACTCTACCCCACCTACCCCTCAACTCTAAACACTAAGTCTAGATTAGTTTACCATAGGGAAATAAGTGTCTTTTACCCTTCATTAGAAGTGAAGGTAAAAATGATTATTGTAAACATGAAAAGTGGTATTTGTGATATTTTCCCTGTTCCAAAATGATTTAATATTTTCATTGAATAGTTTGACACTATGAAAAGACCTGCGCAATATTTATTAAAAAAGTTATGTTTTTATATTGTAAAATTTGATGATTTCTGAATACATGTATTCTTGTGGTCAAAATATATTTAGTATTTATGTTTTTTTTCTCAATATAGAATAATTAACTAACTATAAATATTTGGTACACATTGAAAAAATATAGAAGCCCAAATCAAACAATTAAAATGTGATATCATTGATACTTTGATAATCATAAATTAAGAGTTGTGAAAAGAATTGATGGTATTTCTAAGGAAAAACTCAACCGTATATATATAGTAGACATATGTAGGTTTTTGGATTATTTGGAAAATTAAAATAATTAGCATTAATTATCTAGAAACCGTATTTTAGCGTGATATATTGAACCAATATTTATGTAAATTTTTAATAATTACCACAAACATATTTGGCAAGTTTTTTTCAATGGTCGAAATTATATACTTGGTGACAAAGTATATTATTATCTTTAATTAAACTTACCATATAGAACTTCTTCAAAATTTTGTACCAAGTTAAAAAAATCGGTGAATTAACTTGGTAGAAAAGTTTCTTATTTATTTAAACATCCCCGTATAGAAACAATTAATTTAAACTTACCAAAAGAGCTTGATTCTAAAATTGTATATCACAAAAATTTGGTTCAAATTTTAGGATTTTTATTATCTTCTAACGATAATAATACCGACAGTTTACGAGTGATCCTCCTCCGACTCAATTGAAATTAAACAAAACATTTAAGCGACATCAATTATAGATAATCCAAAATAAGTAGTTGTTTTCTAATAAAACTATTGTATTGAGAAATTTAAGATTTATATATACTCGAATTGTTTTTATATGTATACAATTTTTGATTGTTTATATAATCATCTATATGTTACACCGATACATTTGAATATTTTTTTTACTAACTTATCAATAAATAAAATTATATATTTTCGATTTTAAAGTTACACTAATTTTCAGAATATCAAAATTTTACTTTCTTTTTGATAACATAAGATTGAAAATTAATATATTAAAAAGACAATTACAAATTGGATTAAGCTTATAATTTGAAGTATAGTTTGGTTATGGACCACATTAACATAACATAAAAAATTTATGCCACTATTATTATACTTAAGGTCCAAATATAAAAAGATGATAGTATTATTTGCAACCGATACTTTTTATATGATGAAAATTTGGTTAACGTGATATATATCATTAACTACTACGAAAGGTCATTATTAATGTTGTCCTAGACTATGAAAAACAATTAGGCAGGTGTCAAAGATTTTACTTAATCTTCAATATAAACTTCATAATTTAAATTCTAAAGAATTCTGTTGCAAAGAAAAATAATTGATATATAAGGTTGTTTGGTAATAACAAAACAACTTAATTTATGTATTACTCTTTATATAAATTTTTGTAGGTGAGGAAGGCTTGAGAACAAAACAATATTTTTCCCTTTTTTCTTTTATTAACAAAAAAATTTGTATAGATGCGTCTCTTTGCTTTTTTTTTTTTGTCAAAGTGCCTCTTTGTTATTAATAAAAAAAAACTTAAAAAAATTATTACTTTCCAATTTATAGCAAAAACATGCAAATATTTAGGCCATACTATATAGCAAACTTTCATTTAAATTGTTGTCCAAGTAATACGGACTAAGAGTATATCTTACACTCTAAAAAATAATTATTATGTTGAATCACAATATAAATCAACTTTGAGTCATTTAAAGAAAGTCTCATTTAATGAGATCGCCGAGTATTAATTTAATGAGATCGTTGAATATTTTTTTCATATCATATACATTTATATTTGGATTAATATAGTTTTTCTAGCAATTGAATTTTGGACTTACTAATTTTTTAATTGATTTTTATGCTGTCACGTAAGCAAAATTGACATCGTAATTAAGTGACATCTAAGCAATACTTTTTTTTTAATTAATACAAACTTACGGTTACAAATTTTTAAATGTTGCTCTATTAATATAAGAGATTAATTTTTGCCTTGGTGATAAAAGATTTTCCGTAATTACATATTGTCTAAGTGTCTATCAAGTCGTGTAGAACGTGTATATTTGATATTTATTCATTAAGTTAATAGTCATTTATTGTTTCTTCTAATAAGGCAATCTTCATATTTAGTCAAATTAATTTTATTTTTTCTCACGCCAGATAACTCACGAAGATGATGTAATGCGCTTAGCCTAAGTTTAATTTTAATAAATCCCTAGCGAAATCACAATCTAGATCTTGGACCAACATTATTTTCTAATTGAATATGAAGTTGTCACGTCAAATTAATTGCTATGCTAATTAACTGACAATTAAGCTGGACATTTTTTTAGTTAATACAAAATACTCTATATTAATATATAGAGGATTGCAGAAATATTGTAAAATTAAAATGGAAGTAAAAAAATCTGAATTTAAAAGCTTATATAGGCTACAATATGATATCAGTGTGTCACATTTCAAAGTCTTGGTTATGTTTAGTTCAGAGTTGCTAGAAAAAAAAATTAGTAGATGGTAACAACAACAAAAACTTAGATAAAAACGGCAAAAGACATTATGAAGTCTATAGCTAATGATAAATAGCGCAATTGTAAAAGCATCAGGTCAACTGGTGAGCAATTGTAAAAACATCAGGTCAACTGGTGACCGTTATAAAAACATTACGAATAAGTAAGAAAAAAATGCAAATGAATAAAATTATAAGAATGAAAACAAAGATTATTTTTTTATCAATTTTGAGGAGAAATAAATTTGTTCTATATTCTCCTAAAATAAAAAGAACGAAAGAGAATGAAAAGAAAAAAACTATTCCTTGTAAATGATAAAAAAAATAGTAAAAAATACATTATTTTCTTTTATTCCTTGGTCATACGACATACCTTTAGTATTTCATACTGTTTGACATGTGCCAGTGGACCAACCCCGAAGTAAAAATCACAAAATAAAAGGGAAAAGAAAAAAATATAAAGAAAAGCAAAACCTAAAAGACGAAAGTAAAAATCACAAAATAAAAAGGAAAAGAAAAAAAAATATATAAAGAAAAGCAAAACCTAAAACACGAAAAAGGTATAATGTTTTAATTGCCGTTGGAGTGAATAAAATAACAATATCGAGTAAGTGGTAATTTAAGGTTTAGATAGTGAGAAAAGAAAGAGCTCAAGAAACACATAACACAGAGAATGACTGCGAAGAAGACTAAACTAGAGAACTTGCTTTCTCCTTCATCTTCATGGCGGGAAAACCATAATCCTCCTCGGAGAAACTCAAACTCCTCTGTCGTTTCCTCTGGCTGCCTCCCGGGATTCTTCAACCTCTTTCTATCAACATTCAACTTCTCCTCCAACCGCCGCAAATCCATCACTTTAGGCTCAAAGAAACAAGAACATAGAACAGTCGTCTACGCTTCTCCTCCGGAAGACACAACAAATGGAGACGGTAGAGGGAAGGTCGAGCCGCCGCTTCCAACCAACGAAGGAGTGGAAGAAGATGCAGCGAGGGTGAGTCTTGTCGGAGCGTTAGAGAAATGCGACCGGGACTTAGAGGAGCTCCGGAAAACCATCAACGTCATCAAAACCACTTACCTTCTTCAAAAGAAACTTGAGGTTTCACCACCAAAGGCGCGTACCGGTGAGTTTCGCTATTCCCATATAAACAAGTCATGGTCCATTTATTAAATATTAATCACAAAACACAACATGTCTAATGTGGGATATACACTTAACCTATAAGTTACTTAGTATAGTTCTGGGTCATGGTGGTTTAGTTGTCATCAATATTCACGTTTTATGGATCAACCATTGGATTCATTAACGTTCAGAAGAAGCACTACAACTAGGAGAACAGTGGGTAGATTAAAGCAGCAACAAAGAATGAAAATGAAGATAGATTGGGAAGGGCAAATTAAGAGTTTTGTCTCTTTGGTGGTGATGAAATCATGAGTATGTCCACTAGTGGAGGACAGTCTCATCATTTTTTAATTTAATAATAAATAGAGATAAACAAATGTAATTGCTCTAACCATTTCATGCATGCATGAAATGTGTTATTTGATGTGAGGTGACATTTGTTATTACTTGAGTTCACTTCAAAGTTGTTGGCAAATAATGTTCAAAACGGTATTAAGTCAAAATGGTAGCGGATTAATTAATAGTTAGGTATAGTCTTAGTCTAATATAACATCATTTATGTCTAATTAAAGTGTAGAAAGAGTGAGGAGAAAGAAGAATGTTAGACAAATGATGAAGTGGAAGCAGCTTTTAAGGGGCCTTTATTCCTTTATTCATGAAGCCCACTTTTACTTTTGGTACCAAATCAAGAATATCACTTAAGTGTATAATATATTAAAAAAAAGCATTATAACATTTGAGATAGTCATGTGTTATCACTACAATGAATCTTAGAATCTTTAGAAAATTATGTTGGTGCATCTAAATATATAATAAGTTTTTTATTAAACTAACCATAAATTTATTATTAATGTTTTTCATTCTTTCCTTAAATAAAAACTACAGAATCGTCTAATATGGTTAAAGTATATATATGAAAATTAATAATTTTGAATAATAAAGATTTGATAAAAATTAGTGTATTCTCTATCATATTTTTTTTACTTTTAAATTAATAAAATAAATTAAAAAACTACATTAAACATTTAATAAAAATTTAGATTTTTTTCTGTATATGTTATATTTTGATTTTTTAAACGAATATAAATTACTAAAACTTTTAAAAGTCTCACATTCAAATTTTTGTGATTCATGGTTTAAATGTTTTTGTTATGATAAAATACAAATGATTAAAAATCATATAAGTAAGAAATCTCATTCAATAAATATTAAGTGTAAAAGATTTATATATATATATATATTAAATTAAACTATATACCATATAAAAATATGTAAATATTTTAATTTTGAAATTTGCTTTGAATAAATAATTTTGGTAAAAGCTATTGAACAAATATTGACAACTTAATATTTAAATTTTAAACTTAGCCTTGAACTTTTTAAAATTTATGAATTACTAAAACTATTAATCACACAATTTAAAATTTTGTTATCAGTGATTTAAAGTATTTGTTATAAAAATGTACAAATGATAAAAAAATCATATGAGTAGAAAGCATCATTTAATATATATCAATACTAAAAATACACTCTATATGTTAAAGTCATTTAAATTTAATTATATACCATATAAAATAGAAAAAGTAATTGTTTGAATTAATAAAATTTATTTATGTGTTTACATCAATTTAATTATATATGTAATATTTACTGAATTTTTAATTATTTAATTTATATTTATTATTTTATAAATATGTAAAAAAACATATAATACATAAAAATAGTATATATAATTTTAGTCTCGCGCAAAGCGCAAATCTTAACCTAGTTTTTTTTATTTGCTTAATGGTGGCAGGAGATGTCGTCGTGGGGGTGCAAACGAATAATAACACGAAGACGATAATACACGAAACAGACACGGACACAACAATGTTCTCGACGATGATGAACGATCACGAGTACAAAGCCAACAAAACCTACAAAGTCAACAACATTAATCTAGTAACTAGACCCGATCATAATGACGTCATTTCCAAGAGAACGATAGATACACGTTGCACATCGCCACTTGTGGTGCGGAAGGTGAGATCACGGAGCTTGATGGACAGCGTGAACCAGGTTTGTGATGACTTGGTATCTGGTCAACGAAGAGAGGTTGGTAAGATCGGTTTGGCCCTTCATGACCACATCTGTGGGGATTTAATCACAGAGATCGTTGGCGAGCTCTCCTTCTCCCACTACGACAACAGCAAGTGTCATAAACCAGCGGTTGATTCTGCTGATGGTCATGACAAAGGAAGTGGACGCCGACACAACCGACGTGGTAGTACCAACTCACTCCCGCTCGACGCATGTCGAAGAAGATTAGTGTTTTGATGTGGTTGATCATGACATAGTCGCGACAGTTTTCACCTATGACACATGTTGTAGCTCTTATATTATAATCTTGTTGTATTAATAATCTAAGACGAACATTTCACAAAGGTGTGCAAATGGTTAAGTTTAATGATATTTTTATTCAGTCGTGAGATTTCACCGTCTTCGCTAGTGGATCTCTGTGCCCGTTCATTCAGCCCGTAGATCCTACTAATGGAAAGTTTTTTTTTTTTTATTTACTATATATTCATGATTTGTTTCATTAATACATATTGTGAATCAATTTCTAATGTATCACCCATCATTCACTGTTACCGTTTAATCATGTTTGATTATGAATTTATTTTTATAAACAACCGAAAACTAAATATAATTTGATAATATAGATAACCAAATCAACTATATCAAACATTTGCATATGCACTACCATTAATTAGAAATTTTATTGGAATGTTAAAGTTATGTGTATGTATATATATATATTTTGATAAATCCTATCGTCTGATCCGGTTGACCCCAGGAAGAACACATTTAGTGCTCTAGTTCGAAAGCGTACCACATTACCTGACCAGAGTTTGGAATACATTCCGACTAATGCCAGAGGGTCGACCAATCATCTATTATGGTCCACCATGTAAACCACTAGGGCCAAAGCTTCAGCCCAGACTGATCAAATAGTGATAATTTAGTTCCAAGTGGGAATCAAACTCAGTATTAATGTGGATACACACCAAACCCCAAAAGATTATCACTAAGCTCCCACCACTTGGTTAGTTATGTATATATATATTCATATATGATATATATTGATTAGTAGAATCAAACATATATGTGATATGGAAAAAAAATTCTATAAAAATTGAATAAGAATTATAAATTGAAATCATTTTACTAAACAAAATAAAATAAAATTAACAATGATCAAAAAGGACAAAACACGAAGTTAGCTTAAATAGAGAGAGATATGGACGTTATGCTGACACGAGAGACAATGCTCCGCGTACAGACCGCGTAAACGTGTGATGCGATCATTGTCGTCCACTCTGGCGGGTTTGAAGAAAACCGGGTCAGAGTAAAAGTCGTTAATAGGATCCGATAAAGACGGTGTTTCTCTCGTTTCCACGCTGACACTTCTCTAATCTTTCTCTTCTTCTTCTTCTTCTTCTTCTTCCTCTCGATTTGAGAGAAAGAAAAAAAAAGGAACCTAAACGAGAAGAAAAAGAAACAATGGCGGATCAACTCACCGACGATCAGATCTCTGAATTCAAGGAAGCCTTCAGCTTATTCGACAAGGATGGTGACGGTACGTTCTCGTCTCCAGCCTCCTAATGTTGAAACATACGTTTGTGTGTGCATAGGATTTCTCCACTGCGTATGCATGTGATTATTTGGCTTCGTCTGATTCGAACTCTGGTTTGACTCTTTGGTTATTACTCTATATCGTACGGATCTGAGTTTCCTGATCTCTAGACTAGTCCTTTAGTTTCCCTTTCGATTGCCCAAAAACGCTGTCGATATGAAAAAGATAAAGAGACAAACTTTGAATTTGGATCTACCAAAGATGTCTGCTTCTCTACCGAGTTTTGCTTTGAGTTTTGTCTGAAAAGGACAAAGAGAGAAACTTGTTGTCTGCTTTGTCTGAAAAAATAATAAAGAGAGAAACTTGTTTTCTGCTTTGAGTTTTGTCTGAAAAAGATTAAGACAGAAACTTGTTGTTGAGTTTTGTAATTGTTAATATTTTGGAGTAGGAAATAATGAACAATCCTTGATTTTGATTCCTTTGTAGGTTGCATTACCACCAAGGAGCTGGGAACTGTGATGCGTTCTCTAGGACAGAACCCAACAGAAGCAGAGCTCCAAGACATGATCAATGAAGTTGACGCTGATGGTAACGGCACTATTGATTTCCCCGAGTTCTTGAACCTCATGGCCCGTAAGATGAAGGACACCGACTCCGAGGAAGAGCTCAAGGAGGCATTCCGGGTCTTTGACAAGGACCAGAACGGTTTCATCTCGGCAGCTGAGCTCCGTCATGTGATGACAAACTTAGGTGAGAAGCTCACTGACGAAGAAGTCGATGAGATGATCAAGGAAGCTGATGTTGATGGTGATGGCCAGATTAACTATGAGGAGTTTGTCAAGGTCATGATGGCTAAGTGATAAAGGTTTTGGACCCAAAAAGAAAAGTCCCAAACTTGGTTTGCGTACCTCTCTGTTACTAAATACTCTTTATGTGATTCTTATATTACTGTTATGTTTTTAAATTCTTATTCATGGGACTCTCTCTGGTCTGTTTTCTTTTATGCTCTACATTTGAAGTCTTGCTTTGTGTTCTTATTGCTCTTTGTAAAACTTGGTCTAGTTTCGTGGTTTCGTATTAATGGTCTCTCTTTAGTAAAGCATGGTTTTGTTAAATGCAGTTCTCCATTAAAGTGGTCCCTTTCTCCTTGTTTCTTTGTAATAAGAAAACACACTTCATTGTTCAAAAAAAAAAGAAAAAAAAAACACACTTCATTTCTTATCTCAACAAAAGTATCAATGTGCTTTGTTACCATCAGGGCCGCTTGTTACCATCAAGGCCATTGATTACATTTTTCTATGACTTATCAGAAATTTGGAACTATTTAATTTTTGGATCATTTTGGAACTATTTTTAATTTTCTAATATTGATGATGAAACGATAAATCTTGATTTATCAGCTGAACCGAGTTTACTGCCGAAAACCGAATTGTTCTTATACCAGTTCGGTCCGGTTTGGTTTGATAAACCGGTTAGCTCAGGCGTTAGTTATTGTGCGGCAAAACTTAACATGTCGAGCCAAAGCGGAGAACCATTGTCTAGTAGACTCTGAGCCATCTCAACGGATGTTGGGATCCGCCACGTCACCTCTTTCTGCTTCCGGTTAATCGGAGACTCTCCACGGCACCGTTTAGGCTCCGATCTTCTGTGTCTAGCCGCCACGAGTATCAGTATTCTTCTTTCTTCGCTCTCTTCACACTTCAATGGCGACAATGAGCAAATCTCAGAGGACCAAACCCTCTCCTGGATCTCGCCGTCTTGTTCTGCTACTCATCGTCTTCGCATTCATCCTCCTCCTCTCCTCCGTGATCTCTACCGGAAAATTAGGCTTACCGTATCAACAGACCCTAATCGATTACTTCGCGACATCTCCTCGCGGCAAGAGACACCACTCGCTTGCGGACAAGTACTTGTACTGGGGAAGCAGAATCGACTGTCCTGGGAAGAACTGCGAGACTTGTGCAGGCTTGGGTCATCAAGAATCTAGCCTAAGGTGTGCACTTGAAGAAGCCTTGTTCCTCAACAGGTAACTTGATTTTTAGCTCCAAAGTTCTACTCTTTATAATAAAAGCTATGAGCTTGCCAAGTTGTGCACTTTGTGGCTTTCTATGTAAAAAGGCTGAAGCTTTTCATGGTTGCAGGACCTTTGTTATGCCTTCTGGAATGTGCATCAATCCGATACATAATAAGAAAGGTATACTTGATCGGTCTGATGACAAAGCTACTGAGGAAGGGTGAGTTCTCTTCTGTGAATACTTGTTTGTTTTTCTAGAAAGATATCTTTACTTTTGGACTCTTCTTAGTTGGGTAGGGAGCTCTTGTGCAATGGACTCTTTGTATGACATTGACCTCATATCTGAGAAGATACCTGTGATACTGGACGACTCCAAGACATGGCATCTTGTTCTATCCACAAGTATGAAGTTGGGAGGAAGAGGCATTGCGCATGTTTATGGAGTCACTCGCCATAGGCTAACAGAGAGTCACTACTCTAATCTCTTGATCATTAACCGAACCGCAAGTCCTCTTGCATGGTATAATACACTTTGGGCTTCTCCTCTTAAGCTATTTTAGAGTCCCGTTTTAGCTTTCTTGACATTGTTGATGATTTGGGTTTAGGTTCGTTGAGTGCAAAGATAGAGGCAACCGTAGCTCCGTCATGCTTCCTTACTCCTTTCTCCCTAATATGGCAGCTCCAATTTTGAGAAACGCCGCAGAAAAGGTTGTTGTTTACTCTGCTTCTTGAGGTGAAGCCTTTAAGCTTGAACAATTTTTGTTTTTGGTACAGATAAAAGCACAACTTGGTGATTATGATGCTATCCACGTCCGCCGAGGGGACAAACTGAAAACCAGAAAAGACAGGTTCGGTGTTGAGAGGATTCAGTTTCCTCATCTGGACAGAGATACGCGACCAGAGTTTATCCTTCGCAGGATAGAGAAGAAGATCCCACATGGGAGAACACTTTTCATTGGTTCTAATGAGAGAACCCCTGGATTCTTCTCTCCTCTCGCCGTCAGGTAAACTTACATTCTATCAGATCAACTCGAATGGTGTGCAAGCTTCTGCTTGTACATAGACTCATTTGTGATTTGCTTATACTACAGGTACAAACTGGCTTACTCATCGAATTTTAGCGAGGTTATGGATCCTATAATCAAGAATAACTACCAGTTATTCATGGTGGAGAGACTGGTTATGATGGGAGCCAAAACATTCTTCAAAACATTTAAAGAGTATGAAACGGATCTGACCTTAACTGATGATCCCAAGAAGAACAAGAACTGGGAGATACCAGTGTATACCATGGAGGATGAAAGAAAAGAATCAGTAAGCTAAAGTTTGTGCCTTCACAAGGTTAGGTCTTATTACTTCCCACTATCTTGGAGTCAAATGCTGGATTAGAGTTATGTATAAAAAAAGAGAGTCATAGTTATTCAGGTATTTTTGGTTTCCTAGGTGGTTCTTGTATAAATGTGTTATTCCTACAAGATGAGATGTAATAAGATCCGTAATGTTTTTGAAGTTTCAAATTAGGAACCTTCTCAGTGTTTCTCTTAACCTGTAAATCTGTGCTACATAACCTAAGGAACTCATCCTAAACTAGAAAATGGAAACGGAGAAAGTTGGCAAGGTCTTTTGGTCGGCCGAGACAATGTTGGCTCCAAGGTTGGTCCAATGACAGCAGGCATTCTCCTATTGTGTTGCTTTGGGATCTGGAACAAGCCCTTTTTTTTTAATTAGTGAGATTGTGCTTCAAGAAGGATGTTTGTGGCTGCGTTGACATCATTTCTTACGTGCATGAGCGCCTGTCTTGCTGCGTTTCTGTCAAAACCCATTGATACCAATATAGATATGGCTTCTTGATAGCTCAGTTTCAGATGACAGTAAGAGTTTAGCTAACAGAACATATGGCACTGAGAAAAGAAAGGACTCTTGCCTCTGCTCGGTGACCCTGTGGTGGGTGATATAGTCCCAACGATGTTGCTCCTTGGTGTTGGAGGAGAAGAGCTACTGAAGGTAGGCAAAGAAAGCCGGGAAAATAATGAAGCAAATATCAGGCCGTATGGTCCAGACTCCAGAGGTCAGTAAGTTTACTGTGGTATCTGTACAAAGAAACAGCAGATAGTATACCATGATATATAGATACATGGTACATCACAGTCCTAGTCAAGTTAAGTTATACAAAATGTATAAAATATCCAAAGCATAAGCGCATAAAACAAAACACCCATGAACACACATAATCTAAACCCACATATTTGGCTTACTACACCTGACTAGTTAGTTAGTTGACTTTCACACCCTACCTACAATGATGCATCTACGCTGAGAGCCGTGAAGGCGATGAAGCTCAATGGACCAAAAGAAAAGCCCATTTAGCAGTACGCTGCTTTTGCTTTTTGGTCCGATAGGCTGACTTCTTGAGACGTAGGTGTATTGTTATGAAATAATGATATTTTCTTTTTTTTTTTGCTTAATCAAATAAAGAAATTGTAAAGGAAATCTTCTTTTCACATTTTCAGCTTAAGACTATAACCGTTATGGGCAAGGTATCTATAGCAATCATCATAGAAGACATCTTTTCGACTTGAAGGGAGGGATAAGCTAACCTTAGTGCTGATTAAATTTGCTAAGAGAGCTTCTTTTCATGTTTTTTTTTAAAATTGATTTAAAGTATCTGGGTGAAAACTCAACTCATTCTCTATAAAAATATTACCAATCATTGGTTCGATCCCAATTTTTTTTTTTTTTTTGTTAATAAAGTCTAAGATATGATTTTATGTTCGTCTGATCAAACGGTAGCAATTTAGTTCTTTGCAAACTTCAAATCCAAAACCGATGCTTTTATGAATGCCTCAAATTCTTATTTTCATCACCACACGACCATTCCTTCCTCTTTAAATTTCGTACAGTCATTTTAATATAGAAAAATCTTTATATACTAAATCACGCAACCAAGTAGCCCGTTACCGTAACTCTCATAAGCTTGTAATTTTAATACTCGGCATGCTTGCATTGGCTGCGGACATGATAACTCTTTCACCAATGAAATGTCATCTGCATTGTTTGATCGATAAACGGTAATAAATAAGATGTGGGTTTAAGCAAAGACGTCTTATAAATGGTCGGAAAAAGAACGTTCAGTCGGTTACAAGGGAAAAGAGGAGATCGCGACAGAAAGAAAGCCGGTGGCTCGATAAGCTACCGGAAAAGTACAACTAACGGCGAGATGAAGCAAATGTGAAAACCCTAATCTAGCCGCCAAGTGTTAGTCAAATGATTTTCGATCCCCTTCTCGTCGTCTCTCATTTTCCTTATATAGGCGTCCTGGTGCCTCGCCCTTGACCTAATTTACGCCGTCTTGGTGGGCCTCCTCTGCTGGGCCGAGAAGCCCGTAGGCGTCCGAGTAGATGCTGAGCCGAACGTATTTCAGTCGATGACGATCGACTAAAAGTACTCAAGAGTCAAGCCGAGAGACCTGACTCTCGAGCCGATCGATCGAGCCGTCGTTCCTCCTAATTCGGGCCAGGCCTTCCTATTCCTCGGGCCTTGTGGGATGGTCAAATCCATCGTCTACATACATTAACATTTGTCCACTCATTGCCAAAGAAGTATGAGCTAACTAACACTGTCATAACTGCGAACTGAATTTCTTCTTGGTCCATGTTATTCATATTATAAACAAATTTAGGCTTCAAACTGTGAAGAACCGCGCCGTAACGCACATCCGATGTTTTTGTTACTATTACAACAACACCGTACTTGTTGTGCAGTTGTCCTGCATGAATAGGCGTGCTTACAATGTATTGAAAAGACATTTGCTTTAAGCTCCCGAATAATATTACTTTATTTAGACCCCAAAATTTAAAATAATTAATTTCTAGTCTAGTTGCTGAACTTATTTTCTAAAAAAAAAACACTTTCCACGAGAATCGATTAACTCACTTTCTGAATCCATGTATTTTTTCTAAGCGTAGTTACGTAATTTTGTAAGTTTCTTTGAACACATCAAATGTTAGTGCAGGATACATTTGATGTGTTCAAAGAAGTTTCTGCATAGTTACGTAATTTTGTAAGTGTTAAACTTGTGTTTTAAGCGAATGTGATATATCATAGTAGAAAATTGTTTTCATTATAGTTGTATATAAGTTTATTTTGAAAACTTGTCTTGGGCCCAAAAAACTTTTCACAGGGCACTGCGGCTGCATGTTACCTTCGGAACCTTAAAAGAGTTACGCAATCTTCTCTTTTGAAAGATACTAACTCAATATGTTTTTAGTATAAAGTGGTTAAATTTTACTTTTGCTAACATGTTTTTTAGTATATAAATTTGTTCGTCATAACTATTGTATATTTCGTGATTAGAATTCAAATACTAATATGTTGACAAAAAAAAAGAATTCTAATACTAATATAGTACGGTGTTGATTTTTAGAAATTCAGCTTTGTTCAACCAGTTTCTGCAACTTTTAGATTTTTTTGTACGTCGAATGTGAACATTATTAATATTTCTGTTGTGTAACCTATGATATAATCCAACTTACACAATACACACCTTGAGGAGAGAAAGCTAACACCAATTTATTTCCACAAGGAACACAAAAGTCGTTTGGAACCGTTTACTTGGAAGTCAACACACGTGCTCACTTACCCTCCCAGAGTCCACCACGTACGTAATATGCATTTATTACCACTTTTATTCATACACGAAAACGTACTTTTTATTTCTCACAATTCGAATTCTGAAAATAATAATACTGAATCCGAAATATGTAATAAATTGATTGGGAAGAAGATATATTTTCGCGACACTCTTACAACTTGATTCGACAATGAGATAAGAGGCATTTAATAAATTTTGTCAGAAGAACTGGAAAGAGGGGTCTACGTACACGTGACTTGACTTTGAAGATCTATAAAAGATGCTCATCGTATTGTCTTGAAGCCGACAAATAAGTACAAGAATATATATTTTACAATAAAAATTTACTAACATAGCGGGATCATCACGTTATTAAAAAAAAAAATTTCATACTCCTTCCGTTTCATATTAAGTTAAATATCGTTTTAAAGAATTTTTTCGTTACAAAATAAATATCGTTTTCGATTTTCAATACAAAATTTATTTTTCTATTGGTTGAAATACGGTTAGGTGTATAGGTAATAAAATTTTTTATAGGAAATGTACAAAATTAATTGTTTCGTTAATCCGTGTGCCGAAACTTAAAACGATATTTATAATGAAACAAAGGGAGTAATATAATGACAACATTTATTATAATACAGATAATCGAAGATAAATGTAATATTGGCACACTAGTTAGAGATGCAAAACGATAAATGAAAATACTTCATTTCTATAATTTTTAATTCGTAATCTTCATTCAGAAAATCAAAAGACTCATTTCGTAACTCCCCGACCATCCACGGTCAATGGGTCATCCACGCCCGCTCTCTCAGCCTGTGGGCCCCATCCCATAAGACGGACGGTGCATTAATTTTTCTAAGGTCTGAAAGTCTTGTTTACTGATTCTGCTATTACCACTGAAAGCTTGATCTAAGCTTGGAGTAAAACGAAGAAGATAACTTTTGATTTTATTGTTTTTTTGCTTGAAAAGTTCGATATTACAACGCGTGACTTATATAGAAGAGTTGTGTGCTCAGATAAAGACAAACGAGTCACAACTTATCCTGTCACAACACACAACCTCAAAGTATCAAATCAGTTGTATAGCTGGACGTCCTTCCTTGCAGCGCTCGTACAACGACTGCTTTTTGACTCCACTTGATCTGATCCTTTGTTACCGTTACAAGAGAGTGTGATGGGCTTGACAGACGACTGGGCTTTGACAGATAGCAAGGCCTTGTTCTGAATTGAAGTGTCCTTACTTATACACCCCCTCAAACTTGTGGCGAGAGGCATCACGACACCCAGTTTGTCACGCAACGCAAAGAACGGTTGCGGAGCCAAAGACTTCGTGAAAATGTCTGCTAGCTGTTGAGCATACGTTATTTGACTGACCACCAAGGCACCAAGCGCAACTCTCTCACGTACATAGTGGAAATCAGTATCGAAGTGTTTGGACCTTTTATGGAGTGCAGGATTAGCGGTTAGATAGACCGCCGAGAGATTATCACAGAACAACTCCGGTGGATCAGGCAACGATATTCCCATTTCACCGAGTAACGAAGCCAACCATTTAAGCTCAGTTGCAGTGATAGATAGAGTTCGATACTCTGCTTCAGTAGACGACCGTGAGACAGTAGGATGCCTTTTAGCCGACCATGAGATGATGTTTGATCCGAGGAATGTACATAAGCCACCAGTGGAGCGACGAGGTTCACGACACCCGG
>NC_027753.1:20611068-20625978 GCF_000695525.1 Brassica oleracea var. oleracea | reverse complement strand
ATTCCGCGAGTACATGCTCGATTTGGGGCGCGGATGTCGTCACCTGGTGGATCTTAGAATTGATATCGAGGACCGACTGTTTTAACGCGGCTAGTTCGCTTGCGGTGTGCGCATTGGTGTTGTTATCGGCGCTTTGGTTATCGTCATCCCGCGTAGGTACCAGGTCGGTGGTTCGTTCTGTGGCGAACAGGTGTCGACGATACTGCGCCGTCGAAGCTTCGGCGTTTGCAGCGAGAGGAGCAAGGATCTTTGCTATCGCCTTGATTTGGTCAACTGCCGCCTTCTGCGCCGCTTCTTGTAGGGCGAGGCGTGCCAGGATAGTTTCCATGGATGCAGGATGGGGAAGTGGAGTTACTGGTGTAGGCGTGGGTGTCACCTCTGGGGCCGGTGTCGCCTCGAGAGCTTCACGCTCCTCGCCTGACGAAGAACTGTCATTGCCAACGACCATAGTTCCGACGTTACTTTGCTAGCGAGCCCCACGGTGGGCGCCAGCTGTTTGATCGATAAACGGTAATAAATAAGATTTGGGTTTAAGCAAAGACGTCTTATTAATGGTCGGAAAAAGAACGTTCAGTCGGTTACAAGGGAAAAGAGGAGATCGCGACAAAAAGAAAGCCGGTGGCTCGATAAGCTATCGGAAAAGTACAACTAAAGGCGAGATGAAGCAAAGGTGAAAACCCTAATCTAGCCGCCAAGTGTTAGTCAAATGATTTTCGATCCCCTTCTCGTCGTCTCTCATTTTCCTTATATAGGCGTCCTGGTGCCTCGCCCTTGACCTAATTTACGCCGTCTTGGTGGGCCTCCTCTGCTGGGCCGAGAAGCCCGTAGGCGTCCGAGTAGCTGCTGAGCCGAACGTATTTCAGTCGATGACGATCGACTAAAAGTACTCAAGAGTCAAGCCGAGAGACCTGACTATCGAGCCGATCGATCGAGCCGTCGTTCCTCCTAATTCGGGCCAGGCCTTCCTATTCCTCGGGCCTTGTGGGATGGTCAAATCCATCGTCTACATACATTAACATTTGTCCACTCATTGCCAAAGAAGTATGAGCTAACTAACACTGTCATAACTGCGAACTGAATTTCTTCTTGGTCCATGTTATTCATATTATAAACAAATTTAGGCTTCAAACTGTGAAGAACCGCGCCGTAACGCACATCCGATGTTTTTGTTACTATTACAACAACACCGTACTTGTTGTGCAGTTGTCCTGCATGAATAGGCGTGCTTACAATGTATTGAAAAGACATTTGCTTTAAGCTCCCGAATAATATTACTTTATTTAGACCCCAAAATTTAAAATAATTAATTTCTAGTCTAGTTGCTGAACTTATTTTCTAAAAAAAAAACACTTTCCACGAGAATCGATTAACTCACTTTCTGAATCCATGTATTTTTTCTAAGCGTAGTTACGTAATTTTGTAAGTTTCTTTGAACACATCAAATGTTAGTGCAGGATACATTTGATGTGTTCAAAGAAGTTTCTGCATAGTTACGTAATTTTGTAAGTGTTAAACTTGTGTTTTAAGCGAATGTGATATATCATAGTAGAAAATTGTTTTCATTATAGTTGTATATAAGTTTATTTTGAAAACTTGTCTTGGGCCCAAAAAACTTTTCACAGGGCACTGCGGCTGCATGTTACCTTCGGAACCTTAAAAGAGTTACGCAATCTTCTCTTTTGAAAGATACTAACTCAATATGTTTTTAGTATAAAGTGGTTAAATTTTACTTTTGCTAACATGTTTTTTAGTATATAAATTTGTTCGTCATAACTATTGTATATTTCGTGATTAGAATTCAAATACTAATATGTTGACAAAAAAAAAGAATTCTAATACTAATATAGTACGGTGTTGATTTTTAGAAATTCAGCTTTGTTCAACCAGTTTCTGCAACTTTTAGATTTTTTTGTACGTCGAATGTGAACATTATTAATATTTCTGTTGTGTAACCTATGATATAATCCAACTTACACAATACACACCTTGAGGAGAGAAAGCTAACACCAATTTATTTCCACAAGGAACACAAAAGTCGTTTGGAACCGTTTACTTGGAAGTCAACACACGTGCTCACTTACCCTCCCAGAGTCCACCACGTACGTAATATGCATTTATTACCACTTTTATTCATACACGAAAACGTACTTTTTATTTCTCACAATTCGAATTCTGAAAATAATAATACTGAATCCGAAATATGTAATAAATTGATTGGGAAGAAGATATATTTTCGCGACACTCTTACAACTTGATTCGACAATGAGATAAGAGGCATTTAATAAATTTTGTCAGAAGAACTGGAAAGAGGGGTCTACGTACACGTGACTTGACTTTGAAGATCTATAAAAGATGCTCATCGTATTGTCTTGAAGCCGACAAATAAGTACAAGAATATATATTTTACAATAAAAATTTACTAACATAGCGGGATCATCACGTTATTAAAAAAAAAAATTTCATACTCCTTCCGTTTCATATTAAGTTAAATATCGTTTTAAAGAATTTTTTCGTTACAAAATAAATATCGTTTTCGATTTTCAATACAAAATTTATTTTTCTATTGGTTGAAATACGGTTAGGTGTATAGGTAATAAAATTTTTTATAGGAAATGTACAAAATTAATTGTTTCGTTAATCCGTGTGCCGAAACTTAAAACGATATTTATAATGAAACAAAGGGAGTAATATAATGACAACATTTATTATAATACAGATAATCGAAGATAAATGTAATATTGGCACACTAGTTAGAGATGCAAAACGATAAATGAAAATACTTCATTTCTATAATTTTTAATTCGTAATCTTCATTCAGAAAATCAAAAGACTCATTTCGTAACTCCCCGACCATCCACGGTCAATGGGTCATCCACGCCCGCTCTCTCAGCCTGTGGGCCCCATCCCATAAGACGGACGGTGCATTAATTTTTCTAAGGTCTGAAAGTCTTGTTTACTGATTCTGCTATTACCACTGAAAGCTTGATCTAAGCTTGGAGTAAAACGAAGAAGATAACTTTTGATTTTATTGTTTTTTTGCTTGAAAAGTTCGATATTACAACGCGTGACTTATATAGAAGAGTTGTGTGCTCAGATAAAGACAAACGAGTCACAACTTATCCTGTCACAACACACAACCTCAAAGTATCAAATCAGTTGTATAGCTGGACGTCCTTCCTTGCAGCGCTCGTACAACGACTGCTTTTTGACTCCACTTGATCTGATCCTTTGTTACCGTTACAAGAGAGTGTGATGGGCTTGACAGACGACTGGGCTTTGACAGATAGCAAGGCCTTGTTCTGAATTGAAGTGTCCTTACTTATACACCCCCTCAAACTTGTGGCGAGAGGCATCACGACACCCAGTTTGTCACGCAACGCAAAGAACGGTTGCGGAGCCAAAGACTTCGTGAAAATGTCTGCTAGCTGTTGAGCATACGTTATTTGACTGACCACCAAGGCACCAAGCGCAACTCTCTCACGTACATAGTGGAAATCAGTATCGAAGTGTTTGGACCTGTTATGGAGTGCAGGATTAGCGGTTAGATAGACCGCCGAGAGATTATCACAGAACAACTCCGGTGGATCAGGCAACGATATTCCCATTTCACCGAGTAACGAAGCCAACCATTTAAGCTCAGTTGCAGTGATAGATAGAGTTCGATACTCTGCTTCAGTAGACGACCGTGAGACTATAGGATGCCTTTTAGCCGACCACGAAATGATGTTTGAACCAAGGAATGTACACAAGTCACCAGTGGAGCGACGAGTCTCACGACAACCTGCCCAATCGCTGTCACTGAAGCCGTATAAGAGAGACCATGTCTTTGCATTGATGTTCAACCCAAGACTACATGTACCCTTTAAATATCTCAGGATACGCTTGAGATTCGAGAAATCTGCCTTTCTTGGGGCATGCATCTTCTGACAAACATAGTTTACTGCGGACTGAATGTCAGGTCTAGTCAAGGTGAGGTATTGAAGTTTACCTGCTAGACTTCGAAAATAGGTTGGATCAGGGAAGAGCTCGTCTTGACCAACTACTTTATCTAACTGAAGAGGCAACAAAGTAGTCATTGGATCACAACCGGCCATTCCTGCGATCTCAAGCAGATCCTTTGTGTACTTCTCTTGGCACAGAAACAGACCCTCATCATGATTCTGAACTTGAATACCGAGGAAGTAATGAACTGGACCCATATCTTTCATTTGGAAAGTTGTATGAAGAGTAACCAAAAGCTTTTCTATGAGCTTGTCGATATTGCTGGTAAGAAGCATGTCGTCGACATACAATAGGAGATAGATGACATCATTCCCATGAATATACACGAAGAGAGAAGGGTCCCCGTGAGTACATTTGAAGCCAAATTAGAGAAGGAACGTGAATTTGTCAAACCACCCCCGAGGTGACTGACGAAGTCCATAGATAGCTTTTCGGAGTTTACATAAGTAGTGAGGCTTCTCTGGATCCTCAAACCCCGGTGGCTGTTTCATATACACTGTCTCTTTCAAGTCTCCATGCAATAAGGCATTCTCAACGTCCAGTTGCTTGATATTCCATCCATTAATTGTGGCGATGTGAAGAACAGAACGTATAGTAGCAGTGCGTACTACCGGGCTGTATGTTTCAACAAAGTTTATGCCTTCCTCTTGCTCATTTCCTCGAGCTACGAGGCGTGCTCTTCGCTTCTTCAGTGTGCCATCTGCATTGAGCTTCGACTTGAAAATCCATTCACAGCTTACTGGTTGTAGATCAGGTTCAGGAGGTACCAAATCCCATGTGTGTGTTATATCCATGCTGTGTTTCTCATGACCCATCGCAGCAGTCCATTGTGGATCTTTGAGAGCCGATGCAACCGACTTTGGTTCTGGAAAGTTTGTCTTCACAGTCATCAATATGTAACGTGGATTTGGCTTGCGTATACCATCCTTTCCTCTGGTAACCATAGAGTGCGATGGAGCTGGTTCCTGAACTTGTGGAGCAACAGGAGAGTTTAGAGGTGGGAAGTCCTCATCAGAGAATATTGAAGCAGTAGACGGTGCTGGTGATGGGCTTGGTGAAGTATGTTGTTGAGGTTGAAGCTGAGGCATAAGAATTTCTTCTTCTGAGACTGGAGCAACAAACTTCTTTGGTTCCTCTGGAAGAAACTCTGACTTCTAAGCAGACATGAGTCTTGTATCATCCTTCTGAAGAAACGAATGATACTCTTTCTGATATGGGAAAGAGTTCTCATTGAACAATACATGTCTACTGATGTATACTCTCCCGCTTGGAGGATGCAGGCATCTGTACCCCTTGTGCTTCTCACTATATCCAAGGAAGACACAATGTAAGCTTTTAGGATCAAACTTGTTTTCTGCGTAGGGTCTCAAGAAGGGGTAACAACTGCAACCAAACACACAGAGAGAGGTGTAGACCGGAGATTTTCCCACTAATAATTCATAAGGACTTATGTGACCAGGAAGAACCGAAGAAGGCAACAAATTTCCAAGATATGTTGCAGTCATGAAAGCTTCAACCCAGAGCTGATGAGGTACTTTGCTCTGAAACATGAGGGAAAGGCCCAGTTCAGTGACATGACGATGTTTCCTTTCCGCAAGACCGTTTTGTTGAGGAGTATGCGGACATGACATCTGATGTTTAATTCCGCAAGCAGTCAAGTGTTGTTTCAATTTGTTACTTGTAAACTCTCCACCACCATCAGTTTAAAACAATTTTATTTTGCAGTCTAACTGTTGTTCAACGAAAGTCTGAAAGCTCATGAACACTGAAAGGAAGTCTGATTTCATCTTCAAAGGATACAACCAAGTAAATCTTGAAAAAATGATCAACAAAGACTGCATAAAACCTAAACCCTTGAGTAGAGACAACTGGAGAAGGTCCCCAGAGGTCACAATGCACTCATATTAAAGGTTTGGTTGCTACAAATGCGGAATCAGAAAACGGTAGAAAACTAGATTTTCCAAGCTGACACGCCCCACAGAACGGAGAGCTTGACTTATTGATAACAATGGCCTTATTTCCGGAGAGACGTGGAGAACATCTTTGATGGGGATGACCTAGCCTCATATGCCACACACCATCACCGGCTGCTTGTTGTTTGTGAGAATAGAAAGCCATGAACTGTGGATTCTCCAAAACGTACAAGTCTTTCTGCCTACTGCCCTTGGTAAGAAGCTGATATGTCTGTTTGTCCTTCACAATAACACTATCAGAGTCAAACTCAATAGAACAAGGATAGTCTTCAGTAAGTTTTGAAACCGATAGGAGAAACTTGGTAATGGAAGGACAAACAAGAACATCTTTCAAGAGTAGTTTACCTTGAAGACTAGGCAAGACAGCAGTTCCAACGTGTGGTATCGGTAGAAATTCACCGTTCCCAACTAGAACAGTGTCCTCGCTTGTATAAGCTTGAGACGACTGCAGTTGAGACTGTCTGTTTGTGATGTGGGCAGTAGCACCAAAATCTGCGTACTACTCCTGACCAAATGGTTGTTGTTGTTGTTGAACACGAAAGGCAGCCAAAGCTTTGTGATATTCCTCTGTCTGATAAGAGTGATCAAAACGCTTGTAGCATTTGTAAGCAGGATGACCGTATTTGTTGCAGATTTGGCACGTGGGTCTATCATCAGCTGAAGCTGCACCTCGTCCTGAGCCTTGACTGATTTGTTGATGAAAACCCCGACCTTGAGTTGAGTAACCTCCGCGTCCTCGCATGCTTCCTCTGTAACCACCATGACCGCGAGCAGAATAACCTCCTCTGTTTGTGTAGAACGCCTGATGAAGCGACACATCGGTTGCGTTCTCATAAGAGGAAAGCTTGTCACTGAAGCCTATTAGCTTGAACACCACGTCTTCAATGCCGTGGGGAAATTACAATCTCGCAAGTATGATCATACTGTGTTTAGCCAGCTGGTAGCTAAAACAATAATCCAACATGATCTACCATACTCTTACATGGATTATGAAAAAGTGAGAGACACTTGGGACTATTTGAATGCTGATGTCAAATTTATTTGTCGAAACACGGCGAAAACAGATGTGTATCGATTGCATGAAAGCGATAGAGAGACACTAAATAGAAAATTAGCGAGTCTTCATGGACGAGTCTCCTTTACGTCTGATTTGTGGACATCATTGAAACGTGAATGATACATGTGAGTGACATCACATTACATTGATTGGAATCGAAAGTTGAATAGCAAGATCCTGATGTTTTATGCTCTATCACCACCACATACATGTATGAATGTTGTAATGCAGCTCCTTGAATCGCTTAAAGAGTGGGGAATTGAAAGAGAAATGTTCTAGATTATATTAGATAATGACTCGATCCAAGATATCGTCGGAATCACAGCTGATGTTGAGGGATTACTTGTTGTGTGGAGGAGAGTTCTCCATCCAGATGTGCAGCTCACATACTTAACCTCATAGCACAAGATGATTTGAAGGTTATTGGAGGCTCTTAATTTGCACAAAATAAGAGAGAATGTTAAGTATGTAACAGCATCGGAAACGCATGAAGTATTGTTAAAAAAATGTGCGGTTGCTGCGAGTTTAAAAGTTAAAGCGGGTCTGATACTTGATGTGCAAACAAGATGGAATTCAACTTACTATATGCTTGAAAGAGACATCAAGTACCGTAAAGCATTTGTTAAATTGGAGACTTTTGAACAATCTGAGAAGATATATATTGTTTTTGGGGCCTTTTGCTGAGATCACACGTTTGATGTCTGGTTCTAATTACCCGACCTCGAACTTGTATTTCTATCAGGTTTGGAAGATCCATGATTGGCTTCAAATGAATGGGGAAAGCGAATATGAGATTGTAAAAGATATGATGCCACCAATGAAAGAGAAGTTTGATATGTATTGGGATGAAGTTAGTGGTGTTTTTGCAATAGTAGTAGTCTTTGATCCACGTTTTAAGCTTCCATTTGTCGAATTTTATTTAAGAAAGCTTGACATGAGTACACATGATGCAAAGTTGAGGAACTTGGGCCATAAGTCAGTATTCTGTTTGAGTCTTACGACAAAAAATCCAAGACTAGTTCACCTTCTACAAAGCCACATGAGACGGTTCCACAAAACGTTTGTGCTGAAGGATCAATCAGAACGTTTCAGAACTACGATGTGAGCGTTTCTTGAGTTTTTTACATTATGTTTTTTTTATAATAAAACCATTTCTTACTTCTTTTATTTTCCCAAGTGTTTCTTAATTTTTTTCTCAAATCCTTCATAGGATTTCTTTACATTTCGCAAATTCAGTGGCGTTGAAAGTGGAAAGACAACTCTAGAAGCTTATCTTGATGAACCAGCTTTGGACATTAATAATTTACAGAGCTGGGACATTCTCCAATTGAGGAAAGACAATACTCATTAGTATGGTGATTTGGCTGCAATGGCTTGTGATTTGCTTAGTATACCTATAAAAATAGTGGCTTCAGAGTCTTCTTTTAGTATTGGATTGAGAGTTCTTAATAAATATAGGAACCGTCTATTTCCAAAGAATGTGCAATCTCTGATATGCATTAGGAATTGGCTAAAAGGATATGAAGCTTATGAAAATGGTAATTTGTTCACATTATCATATATTTTGAAGTTTTATGTTTTATATCTTTAACTAACTTCAATTATTTTTATTTGCAGACGATGGAGTTCAAGGTGAAGAAGAGACGCTTCCATCATTTGAATCAATTTAAATTATAAGTTATTTTCATCTTATGCAATTATATATTTTTACCGAATATTGTGTAACCAATAAGAGTAATAACATTTTTAATTTTTGTGTGTTTTAACTTTTAACTAAAGTAATTTGTATTATGATATAGAGGAGGTAGCGTTCTGAGGAAAACTAGTGGTGTCTCGTCTTGTGTTCTCGAATCTGTTTGATTATTAAACAGCAAACGAATCTGTACAAAAATGATTTTTGCTCCAATCACGTACGCGGCGCTTTTAACCAACAATTGTCAAAGTTCCGTTCAATGACTGGTCGCATGACGTCATCTCGTATGATATGCTGTGATGTCAGAAAAGACGTCATCTTTTATTTGGAATCGATATTTACGTGGAGGAACTTTGATAGCTCCCGAGCCGCCTCCTTTCTCGTCTCACCACGCGACCATTCAAGCGCCTGTGATACACGATTCAATTCCCAAGTGAAGATATTTCGAGTCATTTAACCTACCAGAATGCAAGTGAGCTACGCGCCGTCATTCAATTCTTTGGTTCCTTTCTCCCATTCATTTCACTTTCTCATTATTTCCAGCCTCCTTCCAAAAAGAAAAAGGAAAAAAAACGAAAAATGTTTTTTTTTGATAAGTGAAAAAATAAAATAAAAATGTTATTATATATATATATGAAGCTAAGAGATTAACTAAAAGATATAAACCAAAGACAGAAACTCATCTGGATTCTCTCAACAACATGGAGTCATCATCCTCATCAACGTTTCTCACCACCACAAGCTTAGATCAGAGAAACCCATCTCCGGTTTCAAGAAAACCACTAAAGCAAAAGAAGAAGACGAGTTCAACCAACAAACACATCAAAGTGCGTTACATATCAAATCCCATGAGAGTCAAAACTTGTGCTTCCAAATTCAGAGAGCTCGTACAAGAACTCACCGGCCAAGACGCCGTCGATCTTCAACTGGAGCCCGTGTTTCCCCCCTCCGCTGTATCCGACCACAGCCCTTCTCTGCCGCCGCCGGAGAATCTTGACTTACGTGTTCTTCAGCAGGAGCCGTTCGATGATCAGGTGACTGACTACTATGAGCCGTTGGATGGGGAAGATATGTTTTTGCTTTATATGTCGGCAGGTTTCTCCGGGTTGTTCTCTAATGGCTTTTACAATGTTAATGACTTTAGAAGAATCGATTCTGTGTAAAAATCTTCGGAGTTCTCAGGGGTTTCATCAAGTATATATATATAAATTATGAAATAGGTATATGAAATTCAACAGAGTTGCATATATTAACTACTAGGGTTTATGTAACGACCTATATGATTTAACTCATTTTGTGAAAAGTTTTTGAATGGATCTTTCGATCAGTTATATTTTTATTAGTTTCTTTTGATATGTTTGTTGTCTTTCATCACAACTTCGAAGTGTATGAATTAGAAAAATATCAATTTATTTCCAAATATTTTTGTTTCAGGGAAAACAGTGATTCTAATGATATGAAAGAATAACAAAATACTCCATTTAGGTTTACAACTTTCAATAGTTTTGTTGCGCTTGTTTTCACTGTGTATCAGCTATCCTTCTAAAATTTCAAGATTTATCAACATTAACCACCTAAAATCCATTCCAACCAAAAAGTGAATTACATTTCAAATTCCTGATCTGAATTATATTTCCATCTACAAGTTGGCAACCTATGATAGAACACTAAATAGTGTTTAGGAAAATGTTAGGAGCTTATTGCACGATCATATAACGTCGAATGTAATATGACCTAGTAGGCTTGGGTATATTTCCCGGATCTGAAGATCCAAACCGGTAATTATCCAGAAAATCTGGTTTTAGATAGCATTCGGATATAGAAAAATACCCTATTGGATAAAAATTAATATTTGGTCGGATACCGGATTGGATACAGGTTATATCCGAGATCCATACGGGTATATGAGAGATCCGAGTTAAACCTTAGTTAAGATAACCTTAATAATTTAGACCGATTTTATCCACCTAATCCCACATAAAATTAGACTATTAGGCAAATTATGGGCTTATGTTTAAAGCCCAATAGCAAGTAAGGACTCATCCTGGCTGGTGAGTATTTATACAACTCTTCAACCCTCCTCCTCTTTACACTTAACCGATGTGGGATCTTTGCTATGTGTGTGTAAGAAAAAAATTAAGCTTAAAATTTAATTTGCATCACTAGCTCATCGAACCATGAACATCATATTGCACCTACCACATCGCGTGACACTACACCAACACATCATATGGTGTTTACGTATGTATTTTAAAGTTTATATATATATATATATATATAATTTAAAAATATTAATCGGATCCGTTAATTTTTTGATTACTTCAGATGTAACCGGATCCGACAGATACCTGAAGCGTATCCGAACCGGAATTTTAAATTATTCAATCGGTGCCATTTTTTCTAGTTCTAAAATATCTGAAATCCAAAAATCCAACCCGGATCCGAACCGGTTATCTGAATGTCTAGACCTACGACCTAGGCACACAATTTTTGATAACTTACTTTATCGGTTGCAGCTTAAAGAAACCTTACATATATTAGGGCTAGGGCTAATTCCGTCAAACAAAAAGGCTTTGGTTGGTTAATGACCCAAACCAAAGTTAATACAACGAAAACCCATTTATGATCATTTGCAGATATTTGAAGAAAAGTTATGAATCGAATTCTCTATCTTCTGTTTTTGTTATTCCACCACGTTGGTTGATTGATTTTTGTAGTCCCCGTTTACAATTTAATAAAATAAGATGTTGTCCAAAAGAAAAAAAATAACTTTATCTTTTGAAGCTTTGCTACATTCTACAGACATCATGGGAGACATGAGCGGTAGACAGAAAATAATGGTTTTTTTTTAATGATGATTGAGTACCAAAAGGCATATTTGGAAGCTCATGGCTCCTCTTTTCTCACATGTGAATTCCAACCATTTTTATTGACTTTATGTGTTGGGATGCATATAACAAAGACCAAATCAATTAGTCTTCGTAAGGTTAGTGAGTATAGTTTAGGGATTCACATCATTTAGCTTCCGTATTATCTTTATAAAAATTTTCTAGACGACTTTTTGTATTTAAGTATTTAGATATGCTTCAGTTACATGTGTAATCTTTTTATAAGAGCCACGAAAATCATTACAGGAATATTCTCCTTGTCACAATTTTATACTTAGCCACACACGATTTATGGATTTTTTACATAAAATATTTTCTTTGTAGATTATTTTAATTTCTTTTAATCTAATTTTCTAATGTTTTGAAGACTAAAAGGTGATAGAGTCTTTAGCTAGTTAGTTCAAGTTTTAGTTCAAGTTGTTTGCTATTTCTATTTTTGAATAAATTTTCCTAGAACCGATCCTACGTTTAGGAGGTTAGAAGCAATAAGAGAAAAGTGGCCACTTTTTCCTTTAAAAAAAACAAGAAAATGTGCACCTAAGACCAGTTTCATGAGCTTACACCATTAGACTAAGCCAATGTTTTATAAAAATTTTGGCCAAAATTTCTTAATACATAATAAAACAGCTAGAAGCATAGACTTCATTGGCTTGGGCCAATGAGTCTTCCTCTGTTAGAGAAAGTGACTTTGAGTCGTTAGCTAGCTTTTAGGAGTAATTGTTATCTTAGCTCTATGTAAAAATTATGTATTGCTTTCTACGACTAACAAGAAAAAACAAAAGCATTCAGTCATTCTTTTTTTTTTGATTATACACAGTTTCCCCAACGGCTTCCTAGGCCCAAGGGACTAATCTGTGTCGCTGCGGTCCGAATGTGAAATCCGCAGTGGCCGGGAATCGAACCCAGGTGGCAGTACTCACAGCTGTGAGTCCTTTACCACCAGAGCTAGACGCCCCGGTTCATTCAGTCATTCTTGGTTCCTTATTCTACAAGTGGTCGAGGAAAAATGTGAAAATGAGTGATAAGGAGTCGTTGTTGAGTATTTCAAAATTCGACGGAGATGGACAATGCTCATAGAAAACCTTTTACGATCAAAGGAATGGTGGGAGCATCGAAGTTGGAGTTCCACGATCAGAGAGGCATGTGATACTGACGGGTGCACACAAAACGGATGATAAGATTGTAGAAAAACCCGAGAACTCTAGTTTAAAGGTTCACATACTATGTCGTATGTGCCATTAAAGAATTAAAGGACATCAAGGAGCTGTTCGTGGATGAACTACAAAGTTCTTTACCAAGACACATGAAAAATCTCTACAAGCTGTGAAAAATGGCAATCTAAGTCTCACATTGGAAGTTTAGACAATGAGTGTTTAATATATAAAGAGATGTTCAACTCTAATTAGTACGAAGTCTTTTGGGAATGAGCCCAAAAGTAAATCCATGCGAGGCAGCCAATTAGGCCCAAAGTGGACAATATCGTACTAATCAGATAATATAGAGTTGGACATGGGGATTTCACAATTCCAACAATTGGTATCAGAGCGGTTGACGAGAAATCTGCAAGAAGACCAAAATACCCTTCGAATAGGAATGAGACCCTTCAAGGTGGAAAGGGAGGTTCAGCAGAGATTAGTCAGAAGATCCTGGAATTGTGGGAAGACCAAAATCTGGAAGTTCAGTTGTGGAAGAGCATCCTCAAAGCAACTCAAAGTAACCTTGCGACTAAGGGTGTCGAATATCGAAAATGCGATAAGGCACCGAGATGATTCGCTAGAGGAAAAAGGACACAAGGTGTGTGGTCCTTGTCTTGAGGGGGAGAATGAGAGATGTCAATCCAAGTCCCACATTGGAGAATTAGACTAAGAGTGTCTAATATATAAAGAGATGTCCAACTCTAATTAGTACGAAGCCTTTTGGGAATGAACCCAAAAGTAAATCCATGCGGGCCAGCCAAATAGGCCCAAAGTGGACAATATCGTACTAATCACATAATATAGAGTTGGACATGGGCTCACACAATTCCAACAATTGCTCAATTCAGATCTCTTAGAAACACAAAGAGTTATAAGAATAAATTTTCTTATTAGCTTTAGAAACTACTCAAAACTAAAGTTCTCAATATGTTTCTCTTAGATCATATAGAACACTTCTCCATTAGACCTATATTTATATGAAAGTCAATTTCCTTTAACATGTGGGATATGAAAAACACAAACCTAACCTAAATAGAAACTTCATTTTCCTATTTCTAGGTTTCCTTATTGTGTTTATCTTAACATATTAAACATCTAATAATATGTTAAGTTTCCACACACTTGGAATTATCCAACATTCACCCCCTTAATTCCAACTTGAATTAGGGGGATCAATTTCTTGAACTCCGATTATGCTCCTCATTTGTTTGAACATAATTCTCAAGTAATCTTCTTTCACCACACCATGGTGTGCGAATCCATTCATTGGATTCACATCTTTCTCAAGGTTAGACCGGATGCTCTCTGTGGGAACCGAAATTCGCACTGTCGATTTCCGTTTAAATAAGGAAACTAGGAAAACCCTAATTTCCCAGAGGACCCGGATATCTGCTAATTACCACACGTCAAGCAATCAGAACACGAGAATAACAACGATAAGAATAAGAAATCGAAAAAGAGAGCAAAGTAGATCTTATTCCGAATCTGCGTATGAGCGTTTACAACAAGGTATAAGCCTGGGCTCGAGAGCTGTCGGCGAGATTCCTAGTTCTAGCAACCCTAAGACGGCTAAACCTAATTGAGTCGCATCTCGAAATAACAAAAACGGAAAATTGCCTAAATTGCTCTAAGTGCTAAGTTTACTCTGAAAAGTGCTCTACCATGCTCCTCGCCTAGGACTCTTTTTACTAGCTCCAAGGTCGGTTTACGCTTTTACTCTTCTGCCCTTAAGCCGTCATAGCATAAAAATGGAGATATTCCATTTTTCCCGATCTTCCAATTATCTTCAAAACTTCCATATTTATCCGCGGAAACTTGACATTTATCCTTCCTTGTGGACCAACCGTAAACCGTGCTGTGGTTTACGGGCTTTTGGTTAAGAAATCGTAGATGGGCCTCGAGTCGTGTTTTAGATCCCTTTGGACCGTCTTCTGACTCGACACGTTTACTATGAATTCTTTTTGATAAACGGTATCTAATCCGCGAAGTTTGATCGATGAATTTGAATAGCGGAAAACATGGACTGAGCTTGCAACGGTCTTCGGGAGATAGCATTCGAAGGTTTGACGAGAATGCATGGATTGATGTCGTATCGATGTTC
>NC_027753.1:20609175-20610839 GCF_000695525.1 Brassica oleracea var. oleracea | reverse complement strand
AGCTCGGTCGCTACGTAGCGACCGAGCTTTGACTCGAGCTCGGTCGCTTCGTAGCGACCGAGCTTTGGCTCGGACTTGATTGCTACGCAGCGACCGGACAGCGTGTATGCGTGGTAATTACGCAACGATCAAGCTTGGTTAGTTTGATTTGAATCTTCAAAGATACTTCTTCGTAAAAACTTCGTGTTTGGTTATATTTTACAAAAGTTACATCTTCCTTTTTACTATCTTTTTCGGAAATAGGATCTCCGAGGATTTTTGGGTGGTAATTTCGTCGTAACTGTTTTTGACCCCAACAGTTAGCCCCCCAGCCCGTTAGGATCATGCATCGTAGGATCCTAACGTGCGGTTAGGCATGTTTGGTAAGTTAGGCGTGATGGATGGAATTAATATCCGAAAGTCCGAGATTGAACAGTAAATCCTCATGCTTATAAGAAGGGAGGTAACTTGTTTCATAATTTTTTCACTTTTTTGTCTTTCTCTAAGATCTTTCTTAAGAAAAAATTTTCTTTCTTTCTCTCCACCCTTTTCCTCTATTTTCTTAGGAGAAGTTTAAAGATGTCGAGCAAGAAAAAGATAGCGTAAAAAGGGTATTCATCCGCGAGTGCTTACGAAGAGCTCATTGTTCCGAAGATGGAGTTCGTGCCTCACTCGCCCTGCTTTGGCTGCGGACACGGGAAGCGACTCCGAATCTGACGTCCAGAATCCCGTCGAAGCTCCAACAGCTGTGCCGGAGTCGAGCTCTCGGAAGGGAAAAGATGTCGATCTTGGCGACATAGAATTTTCGATGGATGACTCTATGCTTCCTGGATGGGATCCGAACCTTGCTTACGGCGATGGGAGTGGTTCGAGCGAGGTTCCTATTCCGGATTTTGATGATTTCTTTGCTGATCTGCCACCGGGTTTCGATTCTCCTCCTCCTATGAAAGAATCGGCGAGGCCGAGAGTCGTTGCGGAAGGATCTCGCATCATCAATGGGGTTAGTTTTTTGAGAATTTTTTGGTGATTGTCCTAATCCTATGTATATATATATATTTATAACATGTCAATCGATTTTGCAGGGCCTGAGCTTGCTGGGCTCGGCCATTGAGGCGGGTCATAGAGAAGCCATGGTCTACCGCTTCAAAGCATAGAAAGCGGAGCGGGATCTCGCTCTCATGCAAGGCGAGATGTTGGAGCGGGAGGCGCAACTTACTCGTGATCATGCGCGGGCCATCCGCAAAGCGGAAAGTAAAGGCAAGAGGGAAATCGTCGAGGTGATGAACATGTGCCTCTCAATTCCAGGTTGAGTATGGGAACCTCAAGAATGCCTTTACCTTGGTGGGTGACTTTCGTGAGTGCCGCGGTTCGGTCGGAAGTCTTTGGAGGACGTGAGCCGATGACTATGCGTTTGAGGAGGAAACGAGCTTGATGAAGAGTGGGATGAATGAACGTGCCCACGCTGAGGCGCTTTTCCCTCCGATCGACGAGCGGATTCAAGGGTTCTGGGATTCCATCCCGGTTTCCCCTTATACCGAGGAGGTTTCTACTGGGTTTCCCGATGATGGCGAGGAAGTGGATCGTCCCGCGGATACGTATGTGCTTCGTTGTCCGGGGACTTTGACTTTGGATTATGAAAGGTGGAATAGTTATCGAAAGAGAGATGCTCGTCTTTCTGTTTCATG
>NC_027753.1:20606512-20606948 GCF_000695525.1 Brassica oleracea var. oleracea | reverse complement strand
ACCAAACTGTGGGAACCTAAATTCGCACTGTCGATTTCCGTTTAAATAAGGAAACTAGGAAAACCCTAATTTCCCAGAGGACCCGGATATCTGCTAATTACCACACGTCAAGCAATCAGAACACGAGAATAACAACGATAAGAATAAGAAATCGAAAAAGAGAGCAAAGTAGATCTTATTCCGAATCTGCGTATATGCGTTTACAACAAGGTATAAGCCTGGGCTCGAGAGCTGTCGGCGAGATTCCTAGTTCTAGCAACCCTAAGACGGCTAAACCTAATTGAGTCGCAGCTCGAAATAACAAAGACGGAGAATTGCCTAAATTGCTCTAAGTGATAAGTTTGCTCTGAAAAGTGCTCTGCCATGCTCCTCGCCTAGGACTCTTTATATACTAGCTCCAAGGTCGGTTTACGCTTTTACTCTTCTGCCCTTAAGC
>NC_027753.1:20603426-20606343 GCF_000695525.1 Brassica oleracea var. oleracea | reverse complement strand
CTCGAGTCGTGTTTTAGATCCCTTTGGGCCGTTTTCCGAGTCGACACGTTTACTACGAATTCTTTTTGATAAAGAACAAACTTTCCGCGGTTTCTAATCCGCGAAGTTTGATCGATGAATTTGAATAGCGGAAAACATGGACCGAGTTTGCTACGGTCTTCGGGAGATAGCATTCGAAGGTTTGACGAGAATGCATGGATTGATGTCGTATCGATGTTCGGAAAGGTTCAATCGCTAGACAGCGACTGAACTTCGGCTCAAGCCCGGTTGCTATGTAGCGACCGAGCGGGACGAACGCTCGGTCGCTTAGTAGCGACCGAGCTTTGGTTTAAGCTCGGTCGCTACGTAGCGACCGAGCGGGACGAGTGCTCGGTCGCTTACGTAGTGACCGAGCTCAAGCCAAGGCTAGTCGTAACCGTTTTTGACCCCAACAATCTCCTCGCTTTCATACCGCCTCTTCTTAGAATCGGTCCAGTTCTTGTAAAACTTTCTCCTGACCTCTTCACTTAAGTTGCGATGAGTCTTGTGGCTGAAGCTCACTGTGACGATAACTCTGGTCACGTCTGCCATCTTGAGTACGTGAGCTCTGGTAAAGACGTCGGTCTTCTGCTCAACACCCAACAGTTTTATCTCTGGTTCGTCTTCAGCCTTTGAGAACCTTGACTCCATTGGTACGTGTGTTGTGTTACACGCTTCCACCTTTGTGTCACACACTCCTACGTGAGTCGTGTTACACGCTTCCATCTGTGCGTCACATACCCGTGTATGTTTATCACCAGTCGATCTATCCACAAGCTCACACGTCTTGTTTCTTGTGATATAATCCACCTCGGCTGCCATAACTTCAACTCTACTCTCTTCACATAATAGATTGAATTCGGCTGAGGCAAACTCTCCTCCTCTATCGGTGCAAATTCTTTTGAATTGATAGAATGCCTCATGGTTACTTGTTGGCGTTGGTGGTTTGATTTGTCCACACAAATCTCCATGCAGTAACTCCTCCATCCTCATTGACCAAACCTGGAAGTTTGTCAATGACAACATCGAACAATGGATGGATATGGATCCAAAGTCTTTGATGCGAGGCGCACCTGTAGTCACGTCGGCCATCTGCTTTCGTGATCTCTCCTCATGTCGCCAAGATCTAAGCTTCACCTCAAGCTTAAATTGAGTCTCCAACATGAGGCTTTTTAATGATGGTAACGGCCCAACCTGGCTCTGATACCAATTCAGATCTCTTAGAAACACAAAGAGTTATAAGAACAACTTTTCTTATTAGCTTTAGAAACTACTCAAAACTAAAGCTCTCAATATGTTTCTCTTAGATCATATGGAACACCTCTCCACTAGAACTATATTTATATGAAAGACAATTCCCTTTAACATGTGAGATATGGAAAACACAGTCCTAACCTAAATAGAAACTTTTTTTTCATATTTCCAGGTTTCCTTATTGTGTTTATCTTAACATATTAAACATCTAATAATATGTTAAGTTTCCACACGCTTGGAATTATCCAACAGGCTGGTGGTGAAGAGCATGTTTTGAGGATGGAAGGAGGAAGAGGTTGAGGTGGCTATCCTGAATACAATCAAGAGGTGGTTACTCTCATTACCGAAGAATAGGAGGATACATAGGAGGTCATGACAAGGGAGGTCCAAGCTTTGAAAAGAGAAATATAGAATGCTACAAATATCACAAGTTGGATCATTTTAAGATTGAATGTCCAAGTTGGAAGAGGACAACTAACTATGAAAAATTGGAGGAAGATGTATTCCTCATGGCTCATGTAGAGTAGAAGAAAGGTATGTCTGGTACCTTAACTCAAGTTGCAGCAATCACATGTGTGGAACCACAAAGTGATTTATTAAGTTTGATGACAAGTTTCGTCAGCAAGTTAAGCTAGGAGATAACATGCGAATGAAGGAAGAGGTAAACCTCAGACTTAAGATCAACGACACAACTCAGGTGATCTCAACAGTATATTTTGTGCCTAGTCTGAAGAACAACCTGCTGAGTGTGGGACAATTGCAACATAAGAGATTGAAGACCATAGTTGAGAATAATGCTTGTGAGATTTGCCATAAGCAACTAAGAAGACTGATCATGCTCTCAACGATGACTTCAAATAGAATGTTCGTGGTCACAGCTGGTGTTAAAGGACCTAGATAAGAGTTACAAGCTAATCAAATGTAGAGTCCTCTAAAAGTGGTTGGTGAAACCTGGCATAAGAGGTTTAGTCATCTCTCGCATAACAACCTGTTAACATTGTCTGAAAAAAAATGGTGAGAGGCTTGCCAAGATCAACAAGGATGGAACAGTGTGTGAAGTGTACATAAAGGGAAAACATATTAAAGAAAACATGCAGAATAAAGTGTATGGAGATCAAGAAAATGATTAGAGCTGGTACACATTGGCATTTTTGGGCCAATTTCACCTATTTCTGAAAGTGGTAAGATATACATTACTATTTTTGATGATTTTTAGTCGCAAATGTTCGACTTTCTTCTTGTCTATCAAATCAAAGGCATTCAGAGTCTTCAAAGAGTTCAAAACTCCTGTAGAAAGAGAATGTGGAGACCAGCTGATATGATTAAGAACATATAGAGGTGGAGAGTATAACTCTAAGGATTTTCAGGATTTCTGTACAGAGCATGGGATCAAGAGACAATTAATAGCTGCGTAAACACCTCAGCAAAATAGTGTTGTTGAGAGGAAGAACATGAGCATAATTAATACAGTGAGATGCATGTTCTTTGGGATGAAAGTCCCCTTGCATTCTGGCAAGGGGAAACACAATACGATGTTCACATCCTCAACATATGTCGCCTTATCAGGAGAGGTACACTTACAGAGAAGAGAAATGGAGCAAACAAAAACCGTCTGTTGAACATCTTAGGAGGGGGGGGGGGGGTT
>NC_027753.1:20596629-20603241 GCF_000695525.1 Brassica oleracea var. oleracea | reverse complement strand
GGGGGGGGGATTATTGGGAAATGAATTTATATAGAGTTCGTGAATTTTAAGAGTTTATGGATTTTAAAAGTTATGTGGATTGTGAAAATATACTTGTAAAATTTGATCATAACTTTTTTAGATTGATATACATTTTCATGAATTTGTATTACCTCTTTTCTATCATTTTTTGTCAACTAAATATATAATTTATACTTTTCTAAATCATGATTATTTATTTATTTTTCTTTCAAAACATCTTTTTTTTTTGTTAAAAATGAAATAATAGTGATACATAAAAATTATGTTAATATGATCAGATAAATATTATATTAACAAATTTAACCGTATTATGTTTGTTTAATAATTCATATATTAATTTAGTTTTATAAATTAATAATAAAACACTATAAATACAATTATATATTCAAAAATGTAAGTATATAAATTGTAATGAATTATATTTTTGGACATATAATTTGGATTTAAGGTGCAATAGGTATTTGGTAAGATTAATTGTTTTGTTTTCTAGTTTTTTATCACAGGGATTTTAAAAATCTCATGTATACGTATGATATTTTGAAAGTTGAGTATTATGAGTAATAATGAATAGAATTCATCTCCCAATAACACTGGATTTAGCTAAAATCAAAGAATCAATAATAACTATTTTTTTTGAATAACAATGGATTTGAATGAATTTTGAAATTTTTTAAACCAATAACAATAGATTCTATTAAATGTTTTGAAATCAATGAACCAATAACTATGAAATTTCAATTTTTTTTGAAGTTTATGAGAATTTACTTACCAATAACCTTCCCTGGAGTTTTTGGGTGTGTCGCATTTGCGCTTATACCGTATGAGAGACGAGTTAATCTTGATGAGAAAAGTATCAGATGTGTTATGTTTAGTGTTAGCAAGGAGTCTTAAGGCGTATAGACTTTGTTATCTTTGAAAATGAAGGATCATAATAAGTAAAGATGTGAGCTTTGATGACGAGAAGCAATGGAACTGGGAAAAAAGTCTTGAGAAAAAAAAATTCATCAAATGGAATGATGAAGAAGAGAAAGTGGATCAAGGAGGAACTAGACAAGAAACATAAGAGAGTATGAATGCAAAAAATAGTAACATGGAGACAACATGAGAGACACCAAACGCTCCAGAAACAGTTTAAGCAAATAAAGAAAGAATATCAGAGTGGAGGCAAACCAAGAAGAAATAGACTAAAACCAGCTTGGATGCGAGACTATGTATGCGATGAGAGAGGTATGATCGCATAAGAGGATGGTGGTGAACATATGGAGATGTTTGCAATTGAGGAAATCCAATGAAGTATGAAAATGCTGCTAAACACAACAAATGGAGGAAGGCCATGAAAGTAGAAATGAAATCCATTGAAGAAAACAGCACTTGAGAGCTCATTGAGCTTTCAAGACCAAGCTGAATGAAAAAGGTGAGGTTGATAATTTCAAATCAAAATTAGTTACTAAAAGCTTTCACCAGACTTATGGAATTGAGTTCCATGAAGTCTTTGCGCCTGTTGCAAGATAGGACACTATCAAGTTGGTACTTGGTATGGTGGCTCAGAGGGGATGAAGTGTATTCCAATGTCAAAAAGTCATTCTTACAAAATGAGTTAAGGGAATATGTGTATGTGAAGCAGCTAAAGGGATTCAAATCTAAAGAAGAAAGCGAGAATGTTTACAAGCTAAGAGGAGCAATGTATGGTCTTAGACAAGCACCAAAGACATCATACAGTTAGACTAAAGAGTATTTCATAAGAGAAAGAATTCAAGAAATGCTATTGTGAGCATATTTTGTTTGTTAAAACAGAAGGGAAGAGCTCATTGATAGTCAACATGTATGTAGATGATCTAATATAATATTCTACACGAATAACTCAGAATCTTTGCTTGAAGGGTTTAAAGAGTGAATGAAGAAGGAGTTTGCAATGACATATTTGGGAAAGATGAAGTACTTCCTTGGAATGGAAGTGATGCATGAAAACGATGAATTTTCATTAATCAAAAGAAGTATGCATTGGAGATACCGGAGAAGTTTGGAATGAAGGAATTTAACTCAGTGAAAAATCCAATGATCCTTGGCAACAAATTGATAAAAAGATATGGATATGCTGCTGATTCAACAAAATTAAAGCAGATAGTGAGGAGCCTAAGGTATTTAATAACAACTAGGCCTGATTTGATTTACTTAGTGAATGTGGTAAGCATGTACATGAGAACCCAAGCGAGATGCATCTGTAGGCTGTGAAAAGATTCTTAAGATACATTTAAGACACAATCAGTCTATGCATTCAGTATAAGCGAGGTGGAAAAGAGAGACATGTGGGATATGTGGATAGTGATAATGCAGGAGATGAAGATGATATAAGGAGTACATCCAAATGCACTTTTATGATGGATAGAAGAAAAATATCATGGAGTTAAAAAACAACCAATTGTCACACTCTCAACTACATAGACGGAGTATGTAGCTACAGCAAGTGGAGCATGTCAGGCGGTTGGTTGAAAACATACTAAAACATATTGGATGTGATCAACGTGATGGTACCATTCTCTTGTGTGATAACAATTCAGAAATTAAGCTATCTAAAAATCCATTATTCTAAGGAAGAAGCAAGAAAATACAACTAAGGTTTCACTTCCTCTGCGAGACTGGAACTGAAGGTGTAATTATGATGGAGTACTGTCCAACAAAGGAGCACATTATGAAAAAGCCAGTTAAGCTTAAAGTGCTTGAGAACCTTAGGTGAGACATGAGAGTATGTTCTAAAGAAAGATTAAACTGAAATTGATATGTTTTACACTACAGGAAAATCCTTTGTTAGTAGCGTCGGAAAAATGCTACCGATTCATATAGTAGCGGTTTTAGAAGCGCTATGAACATACACGCGAGCAAAAATCATAGACTTTTTGTAGCGGTTTTCTAGAATGCTATGTAAGTTTATTCTTTGATAGAGGTTTGTTTCTGCAATTATTTTATTTATAATAGCGGTATTTATTTGTTACTATAAAGTTATATGCTTGCAAATTTTGTGTAATTTTAGCGTTATTAGTTTCGCTATTGATTGATGTGCTATATATTATGGGCAACGAGGATCTGGACAGTATTGGTTCAATTTGATCACGAAATTAATAACACCAAGGCATCAGATTGAAAGCCAAAGTTCCATACATAATTCATAAAAAGATATAGAACAACAAGTTCATGTAATGTTCAACTGACAATGAGAAATTCATTAGGCCCAGGTATTGGAACACCTAAAGCATCATCAATGAACTGAATCTCTGAATTTCCTCTCCAAACCAGTGCTTCTTCAATTTTAACCAGATCGACCCATACCTTGCTTGCATTGGGACCCAAGGGGACAAAATGAACTATAGCTTCTGGATCGGTTGATAAAACTCTACCTTCAGCCACCTTATTGCCCGACCTTTGCATTTTTGCAGTCTAAGAGGACGCACTTCCTTTTACCACTTTTGCTGCTATCAGAGCTGTGACTTACACTCTGGCAATGACAATTAGAGATAGTTCGTTAAAAAGACTATCACAAACAGAAATCCATTACTTAAGCTTTAAAATTGAGAAGGTTTAGAATATTACCTTGGGAGAGCTATTCTTTGATATCGTCTCTTTCATGGCTTGCTGACTAATCTGTTGAATCTTATTCAGAGGCCATGAGATTTTCATCTTAACTGCATGACTCATCAGAAACATTTCATCAGAAACTGGTCTCCATTGATATGCATCTTCAACAACTGCCACATCAACCTTCACAATAGCAACACCTGGACCCAGTGGGATGTCGTTTACCAGATCATCTGGGTCCGTGGAACACAAACTACCCTCAGCAACAGTTACACCAGTTGAATTCCAATCATAGATGTTTATTTTATCATCACTTGTCACCTTAGTAGAAAAAAAAAGTAATAAATTAAACTTTCAGTTTCATATATATATATATTCACATACAATTCAACAAAAGAGACCGATAAATACTTGCCGCTGAACCAGCAGTCTTATGAGTTGGAGAGTCCATTTCACTGTCCAATATGAACCTATCAACTGGCCATGCGATAACTTGTCCAACAGCTTGCCTCAGTGTTCTGACAGTTACTGAAGGCCTCCATAGTGGCCCTGCTTCTTGCTCCTCATACGACTTGACAATAATAGCAGCCGTGTTAGGACCTATTGGAATGTGTCCAATCTTGTACTCTGCGTCAGCCGAAACAAACTCTCCTTCCCCAATAACAACCTCTTCCTCTACACACCAATCCAAAATCTGACATCCATGTCCCCCTTTGTAAACATCAGTATTCACTTCAGAGGTAGTAGACCCAACTTCAACTCTCCTTGATTCAGTCAAGTTATGAAGTTGTTCCTGCAAGCCACGAACTACATCCACTAGTTCTGCTTGTTTGGCCTCAAGCTTCATGACGTATGTGTCTCTAGCTGCCAATATAGCTAACTTTGATGCAATAATCCCCCGGCCTAGACCTCTAACTCTTCCTGGTATGTCTTGTCCTAACACTTTACTCACAGCATCTTCTTTAATATTCGTGCTAACAGTGGAGTCCAGTTCACTATCAATTGTTTTGACTTTTTCCTGTTTCAAATATGTGATTTGAGTGAGAGAATATAAACATACTAAGACATCACATCAGAAAGTTGATTGCTCACAATGGTTTCTTCAAATTCTGGTCTCGCTGGTCTCCCATCCTTATGTGTGTGCGCTTCAATCCAAACCTTACTTCTAGTAACCTTTTCAGGCTCCTTGCTCTGCTTCTTCTACAATTACCAGAATCACAGAATACCAGATTAGGTTATCTCATTCACTATAAATATTGTACACTTTTAAATGACAGACACATACCATTTTATGAGTTAGACGAACCATTCCTCTACGGCCTGTCGTGTGCGGAATCTGACTCCTACGCAATTCCCTGAAGTGGGCACTTGTTTTCTTCAGAAGAAAATCAAAGATTAGGCTTCGTGGTCTCTATACACACACATACTATTAGAGAAAATAGTTATTCAGAAGTAACCTTAAAATCTTATGCTCTCTTGATCTTCACCTAATAGTCATCTGGTCCTCTGAATTCAGACAACCTCTTGCAAAATATCTTCTTTTCATCCTTCGTCAACCAATAAGAAGCTGGAGGTAGGTATGTCTTTTTTCCACGTACCTCAGTGTGTAAGGAGCTGCGAATCCCCATATCTTCTAAATCTTGTCTAGCTTTCACACCATCTTTTGACTTCGCACTATGCATCAACATGGACAGTATGGCGTCAGACACATTCTTTTCCACATGCATTACGTCAATGTTATGACGTACCGGCATATCCTAATACATAAAATAATTAGAAACGGTTAGAATATGGTAAACATATAGTTCAATAACAGTGTATTGAGAAAGTACTACCTTCCAGTAAGGTAACTCGAATAGAATTGACCGTTTCTTCCACCTCCATTGGTCAGTATCTTCTTCATATTCTTCACCTCCAATCTCATCATCTTCATCCACACATGATTTTCTCTTCTTGCCTTTCTTCTCTAAAGGTTTTCCAAAATCATTCTTGAAGTCCTTGAGCATCTCAAATATGTCAGATCCAGTTTGAATTCTGCTTGCAGTCCCTTCCTCTACGGTATTGTCAAACCATGCTTTGCGGCGTCGGTAAGGGTGGCCTGGCCTCAGTCGTCTCCTGTTGCCCAAATAAACCATCTTTCGACTAAATTTCAACCACCTGAAAGGTGTATGCTTGCCACACACAGTACACGTTTGTTTCCCTTTCACTTTACAACCAGCCAATGTCCCCAAACCTGGATAGTCGCTGATAGTCCACAACAAATAGCTCGGAGTGTGAAATACTCATTGGATAATGAGTCATATGCTTGTATACCTTCATTCCACAAGTCAATAAGATCATCTATCAACGGAGCAAGATAAATGTCGATGTTGTTGCTTGGTGCAATTGGACCAGGGATCAGGAGACTCAACATTACGTTCTCTGCCTTCATGCACAGACTGGGAGGCATATTGTAGTTTACCAAGAAGACTGGCCATGTGCTGTGTTGAGGTCAAAAACGGTTACGACGGAATTACCACCCGAAAATCCCCGGAGATCGTATCTCCGAAAGAGATAGTAAAAAGAAAGATGTGACTTTCGTAAAATATAACCAAACACGAAGTTTTTACGAAGAAGTATCCTTGAAGATTCAAACCAAACTAACCAAGCTCGACCGTTGCGTAATTACCACGCATACACGCTGTCCGGTCGCTGCGTAGCAACCAAGTCCGAGCCAAAGCTCGGTCGCTACGAAGCGACCGAGCTCGAGTCAAAGCTCGGTCGCTACGTAGCGACTGAGCACTCGTCCAGCTCGGTCGCTACGTAGCGACCGAGCGATCGTCCCGCTCGGTCGCTACGTAGCGACCGAGCTCGGCCAAGCTCGGTCGCTACGTAGCGACCAATCTATCGTCCCGCTCGGTCGCTACGTAGCGACCGGGCTCGTGCCGAAGTTCAGTCGCTGTGTAGCGATATAACCCTTCTGAACATCGATACAACATCAATCCATGCATTCTCGTCAAACCTTCGAATGCTATCTCCCGA
>NC_027753.1:20594774-20596409 GCF_000695525.1 Brassica oleracea var. oleracea | reverse complement strand
GGAATATCTCCATTTTTATGCTATGACGGCTTAAGGGCAGAAGAGTAAAAGTGTAAACCGACCTTGGAGCTAGTATATAAGGAGTCCTAGGCGAGGAGCATGGAGAGAGGACTTTTCAGAGCAAACTTAGCACTTTGAGCAATTTAGGCAATTTTCCGTTTTTGTTATTTCGAGCTGCGACTCAATTAGGTTTAGCCGTCTTAGGGTATGTAGAACTAGGAATCTCGCCGACAGCTCTCGAGTCCAGGCTTATACCTTGTTGTAAACGTTCATACGCATATTCGGAATAAGATCTACTTTGCTCTCTTTTTCGATTTCTTATTCTTATCGTTGTTATTCTCGTGTTCTGATTGCTTGACGTGTGGTAATTAGCAGATATCCGGGTCCTCTGGGAAATTAGGGTTTTCCTAGTTTCCTTATTTAAATGGAAATCGACAGTGCGAATTTCGGTTCCCACATGCTGTACTTTGTGTTCTGAATGGAGAAAGGATTCATACCATCTGTAGATAGTCCAAGACGAAGGTTTCTCGGATCAGAAGCAAACTCTGGCCATTTATCGTTAACCTGAGCCCAAGTCAGTGAGTCCACCGGGTGTCACATGGTATCTTCACTACCATTGCTGAAATGCCATTGCAAATCCTTAGCCATCCTCTTCGATCTAAACATCCGCTTCAGTCTTTCGTTGATGGGAAAATACCGTAGTACCTTTGCTGGAATCCCATTCTTTTCTTCTCCGGTACGCTTATCAATTTCCCATATTGAAGCACCACATCTTGGGCAGCTATCCATATCCTCATATTGTTTCCGAAAAAGAATACATTCATTCTTGCAAGCATGAATAACATCATAACCAAAACCAAATATCTTCAGAAATTTCTTGATGTCACCTGTGGACTTTGGAAGGACATTCCCTTGAGGCAGCTTGTCTTGAACCAATGTCAAAATCTGGTCAAAATAATTCTCTGAAATCCCACTCTTTACTTTTATGTGATACAGTCCCATGATTGCAGATATCTTAGTGTAGTTGGGACAGTTGTAGTAGAGTGGAGTTTCTGCATCCTGCAATTTCTTCTTGAACTCAGAGTCTTCTTGACCTTTAACTATCTCTGGTTGCTCTCTGGTTTGTGGATTGTCTTCAGCATCAGAACACAGTTCTAAACAACTCGTACGCTTCCAAGTGGTCAAGACTCTCAAAATCAATTGTCTTCGTATTTCTTATCTCTCCATGAACACTCCAACAATCATTCCTCTTGTACTTCTTATCCATCCCCACTACAAGAAAACAGCGGTATTCTGACGGACATTCCGACGGAAAATGAAATCCTCGGAATTTCCCGAGGAATTTCTGAGGATATTCCGAGGAAACACAAAATTTGGTTTCCTCGGAATTCCGTCTGTATATTCCGAGGAAATTCCGAGGAAATATTACTCCGTCGGAATATTTTATGGAATACCGAGGAAAAACGTATTCCTCGGAAAAAACCGATGAATTCCGAGGATATATTATAGCCGTTACAGAGCCGTTGGGGGATTTTAAAAATTCCGAGGAAATTCCGACGAACTAGCCGTTTCCGTCGGAATTCCGTCAGAATTTCCTCGGTCTGTCGGCAGGATTTCAACTATAAATACAAGCAC
>NC_027753.1:20592654-20593410 GCF_000695525.1 Brassica oleracea var. oleracea | reverse complement strand
GAATATTCCGAGGGAATTCCGAGGAAACCCTTATCTTCCTCGGAATTCCGTCGGAATATTCCGAGGAAATTTCGAGGAAGTAGGGTTTTTAAACCGAAAACAACGTTTTGCGGTTTGAATAACACTTATATAACCCTTATTAAGTGTCTTAGACTGATTATGAAGTCAAAAAATTGTTCCTTACCCAATAATAAACACTTTTCCGACTGTATGAACGAGATCTCCACAACATAAGAGAAACACTTATACACTTTAACGAACAGTAAAGGGAATACTTACAATTCGTTTTGAAATTTTGTTATTTCATGGTTTATGATCATCTATACAAAGAATCCTCAATGGTATGCATTACAATTGTATAAGAAATAAAATACGGCAAAAAATCGATGTTTTGAAACCCCAAACACTAGTTCCTCGGAAATACCTCGGAATATTCCGACGGATATTTATGTATCCCTCGGAATTTCCTCGGAATATTTTCATTTAACCGGGCAAATATTTCATCCTGTGCATGTATTTCTATTAATTTATATTGTTCCTCGGAATTTCCTCGGAATATTCCGACGGAATTCCGAGGAAGATAAGGGTTTCCTCGGAATTCCCTCGGAATATTCCGGCTCCTCTCCCTCCTCTCCGGCGATCTCCCCCTTCTCTCCGACGATATCTCCGGCGATCTCCCCCTACTCTTACACAAATCATGTATGGTTCTATTTGTTAGGTTTTTGTGTAGATTTGATAGATTTTTGTTAGGGTGAT
>NC_027753.1:20591816-20592477 GCF_000695525.1 Brassica oleracea var. oleracea | reverse complement strand
TGTATTTTACATAATGTCTTTTGTATATAAATTCGATTTTTTGGATTTTACAAAACATTTTTAATATCTATAAAAGTTTTTTTTTGATTAAAAACTATTAATTGGGATTTTAAAAAAATATAATTATATATATATATATATATATAATATAAATTTATATATTTATTAAACATTTTTAATATCTATAAAACTTTTTTTGTGATTAAAAACTATTATTTGGGATTTTATTTTATTTATTTTTTAAATTTAATTTCTATATTTATTAAATATTTTTTTTTTAATTTACAGGTCTCATGATGATCAGACCCGGCCTCGACAGCGTCGTAGTCGTGGTGGTACGTGGAGCCAGTCTCAAGATTCCAGCCATTTTCAGGATTCCCCTTCGCCGCACAGCTCCTACCATACATCTCCCTCTGATGCATCCGCTCCTGCTCCTCTCGCTCCCGCTGCTGCACCCGCTCCTGCTCTTCCGGGTCCTCCGGGAGTGATGAGTGTTGCGGAGTTGGTTCAACAGCCCGGTCGTGACCATCTTCCCTATCTCACTCCGTATCCACATGGGCGGGGTCAAACATGGTAATTAAACATATTTTTTTTTTCATTAAAATTTGATTCATTATTAACCATTTGTTCTTTTTATTAGGTTCAACCGATCCGGGAACGG
>NC_027753.1:20585531-20590710 GCF_000695525.1 Brassica oleracea var. oleracea | reverse complement strand
GGTTCCAAAGAAGAAGGGACGTTTGGTCGGTTTGGGTCGTCGCCCCCGGTCGGTTCCTCCTTCTTCTGCACCACCGCCCTTTGTTGATCCAGAAGTACTTACGGCTCAGTTGAAGGACAAGGATGATCGCATATCTTTGTTGGAGACCCAGATGGCGGCTCAACAGGCGATCTGGGTCTCTAACAGGCGGGCTATGAGGCACATAGGAGGTTGAACCAGCAAATGATGAAGATGATGCAGAGGATGTACCCGAACGAAGTGTTTCCGGACGTGCCAGACCCGTAGTTTTTTTTTTTTTTCAAAAACTCGGAATGTTTTATTTTTATTTGTACAACTTTGAATATTAACTAATATGATTTCAATTTTAATTTTAATTTTATATTTTCGAATTTAAATTTCCAAAATTTTATTTTTTAAAAAAAAAATTCCGAGGACATGAACCCTCAGAATATACCGAGGGACATGTTCCTCGGAATATACCGAGGGACTTGTTCCTCGGAATTTTCCGAGGGTTCACTTCCTCGGAAATTCCCGATGAAAATTCCGAGGAACATTTCGTCGGAACTTCCGAGGTAAATTCCGAGGACGTTCTCCCTCGGTATATTCCGAGGAGATTTCCGACGAACTGGTGGTCCTCGGAGTTTCCTCGGAAATTTGTTTCCTCGGAATTCCGTCGGAAAATTCCGAGGGATTTCCGAGGAAAAAAGAATTTCCGATGAGTTATTTCCGAGGACTTGTTTCGTCGGTATGTATGTCGTTAGAATAACGTTATTCCGACGACTTACCGACGATTTTTTCCCTAAGTATGTCGCTGTTTTCTTGTAGTGCCTCCTTATGTCTAAATGCTCCACGACTGTGTTTAGAGTTTGATGACACATGTTCCGACAGTCGACACAAGGACAGATGCAGAGGATTACACGAAATCAGTTGCCCCCTTTTCATAATCATTGCTTGCTCTGTAATATATCAAACGATTAAAAAGTTATATAAACTTCAGAGCTTAATTTGCATTTACAAAATAAGCAAGCGTAAAAGATTAAGTAAGAAGTGACTTTGAATAGTTATCTAGCTACCTTTAGGAGTAGTTGTTATGTTAGCTCTATTTAATAATCATTCTTGATTTCATATTCTAAAGTTTTTCTATAGTATGTAGATCATGAATTTTAATCGTTAAGATACAGAGAGATACATCTCAAATAAAGTCATTACACCTCTTACTTCTCTTATGATCTAGTCCTCCATACAAACATTAAACGTATTATCCAACAAAACCACTGTCCTGAACGAAACCAACAAACTCGAGAAAACTGATAAAATCGATGAACATAGTAAAACCTGATGAAACTTAACAGATATGACAATTCTGACAAACCTCTCATAAAAAGACGATGAATATGGAGAACATGAATTACAACAGTTTAGAACTCAAATACAATTAATGTAACACTTTAAAACCAGGTTTGGTATTTAAAACATGTATAGTTTAATTTAAGGAAGAGTATTGAAATAGGATATGCTAAATATTAAACTAATAATTTTTCGTAAGTTTAGTGAAGCCTAGTTCATTTCTGCTTTAATTTAGGAGGGAGGATGATCAGTAGTATGTCCGCCCAACAAATTTTGGAGAATATGAATCACAACAATTTATAACTCAAATCAAATTATGGTAGCACTTTAAAAATAGGTTTGGTATTTAAAACATGTATAGTTTAGTTCAAAGAAGAATATTGAAATATCATATTATAAAGATTAAACCAATAAGTTTTCGTAAGTTTAATGAACCCTTGTTCATTGCCGCTTTAGAAAGGATGACGGTCAGTAGCATATATACCCTATATTTCACTATGTATTCAAATTCATCACAACCCTGACTGGTCATAATTAAAATAATAACAAAAATAAAGAAAAAAATGAAAAATAAAAAGAATTTTTATTACTTATTATTTCTTAGAAATTTTAATAAATAAATATTTTTACTGTACCATCTTTAATATTTAATATATAACAAAGAACCATATGTAACAAATATTCATAATAAATGATTTAAATGTGAATGCATATGAATTAACTATTCATATTTTTTGATCACTATATAGAGCCTACAGGCTACATGCAAACGTGGATCTGTAAAGTTTTTTAGTTTGAACGCGAAAAAAGTTCATAAAGATTTCATATAATCGGTGCAGTTTTCATTTTTGTTAATCAAATCAAATTGAATTACTTAAAGATAACCAGAAAACAGTCCGGGAACGCGACCCCGTTACGTAAACCTTCCGTCCGCCCCTGCCTTCATGTATAGTTTAGTTTAAGGAATAATGTTAAGACATGCGCTTTGTACGGAATGAACATTATATATAAAAATTATTTTATGTAATTTTATGTATTATATATTTTTACATATTATGAAATAATAAATATATATTGAATAATTAAAAATTAGTATATATTACATATATAATTAATTTGGTGCGAACATATAAATCAACTTTATTAATCCAAACAATAAATTTTTTTCTATTTGATAGGATATGTAATTAAATTTAAATGATATTAACATACATAGTATATTTTTAATATTAATTTCTATTAAATGATGCTTTCTACTCATATGATTTTTTTTATCATTTGTATTTTTAATAGCAAAAAATGTAAATTACGTATAACAAAATTTTCATTGTGGGATTAATAGTTTTAGTAATTTATATTTAAAAAAAAAATTAAGTTGTCAATGTTCTTTCAAAGCTTTTATTAAAAAAATTGTTCAAAGAAAATTTCGAAACTAAAATATTTATGTATTTTATATGGTTTATAATTTAATTTAAAACAATATATATATATATATATATATATATATAATATTCTTTAATCTTAATAATTAATTAAATTAGAATGTTTACTTATATGATTTTGTAATCAATTGTATTTTGTCCTAATAAAATTTTTAAACCAACTGTTTTTGTAATTTATTGTCGTTTTCCAAAATTTAAAATATAAAATATACATAAAAACTAATTTTTTATTATATGGTTATTGTGGTTGTTTAATTTATTTTAATACTTTAAAATAAATATGATAGAAGATACACTATTTTTTATCAGATCTTTATTATTCAAAATCATTAAATTACTATATATACTTTAGCCACGTTAGACAATTCCGTAACGTTTAATTACGGAAATAATATAGAACATTAATAATTAATTTATGGTTAGTTTGTTAAAAAAACTTATTATATAATTAGATGAACCGACCTATTTCTTTAATGATTCTAAGAATCATTATATTAATGATATGTGGCTAAAAAAACTTGTAGACCGGTGACCACTAGAAAAATAAGATGAACAAATAGAAAAGTAATGTACAGGAATAAAATACTATGAACAAAAAATAATGATTGTTCCTTCTCAAATTTAAGAATGAATAATTTTGTTCTTTAATTTTCTACAAAAAAAAGAACGAGAGGAAATTATTATTCATTGTAAATTGTGATTTTTTTAAGAAACGTTAAGAAATGCATTATTCCTCGTCATTCTTTGGTCACCGTTCATACCCTAATGTTTTTCAATTAATACATAAGAAATACATAAGAGATATCATATGATAAAAATTATGATAGATCAATAAATTATCGTAAGTTTAGTGAACATTTTACATTTTCGACCCAAAAAGGTTTAACAAACACATGCTCGCCGTCGGTTTAGAAGTGAGAACGTAGTATTTTAAGTATTTAACATTTTCTTAAACCAAGCTGTTGATTTGAATTTGTAAAGTACTGTATATAAAATATACTGTAAGATTATATAATTATAAATTGCTGTCTTTTTAAAAAAGATTTTAGTGAATAAAGTAAAATTAATTTGTGTGTTTAAAGTGTTTCCGATTTAATTTATTTTCTAATAATATTTTCCAAATTAACTAATTAGAGGGTCCATATTTTCCGATTTAATTTACATTTATAGTACTAAGCAGGAACTCCGCATGTTGATATTATATTCCATTCATTAGCTTCCCCATCGCCACTGATAGGTTTCTAGATGATCTTTTCCATTTGATCAACCTGATTGGATCAAAGACTTCATAAAAAACGACTATATTAGAAATTCTTTGTTAATACATTGAAATTTGAATAATAGAGACATAGTTTAATATTTCTAGAGCTTGTTTTCCACAAGGCGACATCATGAAATATATGTAAAATCAATAAATTATACAAAATATGATGGGCTTTTTGCAGAATTGACCTATAACTTAAAGTCAAACACAAAACTAACCTTCTTTTTTTTTGAAAATTGGTTTTGCCCTATTCACCCCACAAGTTCATATAATTTACGAAAATGCCATCAATTTTTTTTTTTTTTTTCGAAAATGACAATTTTACTCTCTCACCCTCATCATCTTCAAGTAATTACAAGATGGCCATTGTCATCAATACCACAACCACCATGAACAACCAATTTGAAGCTCTTAATGCTCCCAAAATCGATTTACCCTTCTTCTTTTTCCATTCTTGTGAACTAAACACAACATATCTCTCACTTTCTCTCCACAATGAGCTAAAAAAACCCAAGATTTTGATTCTAAATTTTTTATGGTTCATAGAGTCATAGAAGCTAACGATTCTGGGTGGGTTACTTTCGTTTGTGATTCTGTGTGCTTGGAGAAGCCTTATGTATGCTAAGGAACTTATCTCACCAATTTAAGGTATGACATCGAGTTTTTTTCCAGATCTGTTCGTCAGACGACTTACTTGGGAAGTCGTCTGGCTGTAGACAACTTACCTGGAAGTCGTCTGGTCAACGCAGAGGTTATTTTTGCAATTGACTTTGAAATCTGTAACCTGAGAAGACTGAAAGTTAAGTCGTCTGTTTGGTTTCAAACAAATTTCCAAATAACCTAGACGACTTACATTTCAGTCGTCATAGGTTAGTTTTGCATTTGACTGGATAATTACAGAAGTTTGACTTCCCCAGACGACTTACATTTCAGTCGTCTGGCGAAAATTAAAATAATAATATTTTTTTAAAAGTAGACGACTTAACTGTAAGTCGTCTACTTTTAAAAAAATATTATTATTTTAATTTTCGCCAGACGACTGAAATGTAAGTCGTCTGGGGAAGTCAAACTTCTGAAATTATCCAGTCAAATGCAAAACTAACCTATGACGACTGAAATGTAAGTC
>NC_027753.1:20545479-20583777 GCF_000695525.1 Brassica oleracea var. oleracea | reverse complement strand
ATATCTTAATTTATATCACTTAAAACTGTTTATAATTACTTGATTTTTATTTTTCACGCATCAAAATATTTTTTTACAAGATTTATAAATTATTTTTAAAATAAACCGGTACCAGACGACTTACACTTCAGTCGTCCAGACGACTTCCAACATCTCAGACGACTCAGACGATTTACTAGGGCTATATTCGTGAAAATGGCTTCTGTTTTTTTGTTTGGTCACAAGGGGCTGAGCTGTAATTTCACTAGGCTTTTAGGTTAGTTTTGCATTTGATTCAAGTATAGGTATAAGTTTGGGGTTAAAATCAAGTTGTGGGTTAGTTTTGGCAAAAACCCCAAATATGATCCAATATTCAAATCCATCGTCTCGGTTTTCCACTTTCTATATATATCCTCACACAAGAACCCTCCAAGGCACCAAAGAAAACTAAATTAAAAGCATTCCATTTGTTACTAAAAATGACTATCACTAATCAGTTAGCTACCAGCAATGTCATCAGAGTGGATGGTGTCAACTTCTTCTCCTCTTTCCCTGGCAAAACCTAACCACTTATTGGCTCATCGTTTGACACTGGCGACTCGTAGAGTCCAAACTTGTTGTTACGGTGAGACATCGTTGAAACCTATGACGCATGTTACGATGCATGAGACAGAAACAATTAGTGTCAGTGATGGAGTTGGAATCGTCCGTTTCCTAAAAGGGAAAAGCTATCTGGTAACCGGTGCAACAGGGTTTCTTTCTAAAGGTAAGAGAAACCCTAAAACTGACTCTTTTTTTTTTTTGTCCAACTAAACTGATTTTCGTTTGTTTGCTTGCAGTTCTGATTGAGAAATTGTTGAGGGCAAGTCCTGAGATTGGGAAGATCTTCCTTTTGATAGAAGCCAATGATCAAGAATCAGCCAACAAGAGACTCTATGATGAGGTTTTGTTTTCAATATCATGAGTTGGCCTTAAGATTTTGGGGTCATAAATTTTTTAATAGAAATCTTAACATACAATTTGGGAATGATGACTTTATAAATATTAGCATTTAAAATCTTGTGGTCAAGACGAATGTTTCATCAAGCTTTATCGAGGACCAACCTTCATTATCATCATGTCGACTTTTACTCAAACTCTTTTTGCTTCTTTAATTCTCTATCCAACTGTTCCACACAGATCATATATAAGCTCGGATCTATTCAAGCTTCTGAAGCAAATCCACGGTAGCTCTTATGAAGATTTCATGAAGAGCAAGTTGATCCCAGTACTTGGAGATATTGCACAAGAAAATCTAGGGTTCGACTCTGAAATAGCAGCCAAGATTAGTGATGAGATTGATGTCATTATAAGCTGTGGAGGTCGCACAGCATTTGATGACAGGTATTGCATGCCACTCTTTCTTTTGCTCTATTTTTGTGTTTATTGCAAACAAACACTTCTTTCTAAGTTCTAACCCAAGTAAATGAAAACAGATACGACTCAGCATTAAGTGTCAACGCACTTGGACCTGGTCGGCTCTTGAGCTTTGCCAAGGACTGCAAGAAACTGAAACTTTTTCTCCATTATTCAACTGGTAAAAGTTTATATTTTGGAAAAAAATAGGTTTTTGTTAAGAGAAGTTTCAAAACCTGTTTTTTGTTATATAGCTTTCGTGACTGGTAAGAAAGAAGGGAAAGTACCAGAGTCTACTCTCTCAATTGGAGAAAACATAACTTCTGACTTGAACATCGAACTTGAACTGAAACTAGCTTCAGAAGCTGTACGAATGTTCCATGGCAGTGAAGAAAATAAAAAATTGAAAGAACTTGGTATGGAAAGGTGAGGATCAATGAGAAACATTTATTTCTTTCTACACATTCTTCCATCAATATCTGTAATTTTATCTTATGATGAGAAACCAGAGCTCAACACTATGGCTGGGAAAATACTTACACATTCACAAAAGCCATGGGTGAGTCCATAATTCACAACCAAAGAGGAGATCTCCCTGTAGTGATCATAAGGCCTAGTATTATCGAAAGTTCATGCAAAGAGCCTTTCCCTAGCTGGCTCCAAGGAATAAGGTTAATGAGTTTATTTTCCCAAGACAAATAGACTATGGCTAAGAAGTGAAAATGAGAGGAAAAAATTAAACGAGAAAGAGAGAAAAAAAAAGAATAGTGTAACCCTTACCAAATATAGGTTAATAATGAGTGTATGTATTTTTTCTATTTAAACAGTAACTAAAGTAACTAAAAAAATATATAATTTCTTACTAAAAAAATAATTATAATTATGCTTGATTAGCAATTTTACAGGATAAGTGAGAGAAATTATTTTCGCCTTTTTTGTTTACTCTAAAAATGCTAACTCGTCAAAGCATATATATAATATTACTTATGTTCTACAAAAATAAATGCTTACAAAAATATTTCAAAAAATAGATTTTTATGTAAATTCTATTATTTAATAATATGTACTGAGTTTTTTTTTTTAAATCAGTTCATTGGATTTTTTTTTTCTGTTTAGCTCTATTGCAAACAAAAATCATATAAAAGGATGCATCTATAATAATCATATTTTCAATATGGGTGAAAATATGAAAAACCTATTTTAGTGGAACTGAGTATGTTTTTGTTTCAACAATTTGTTTTTGTAATATACAACAGGATGAGTGCTCCTCTAATCTTGGCCTATGGAAAAGACCATATCCCTCACTTGTTGGGAGATTATCAATCTTACTTTGATATAATACCTGTTGATATGGTTGTGAACGCAACTATAGCAGCCATGTCAAAGCACGGTTGTGGTAATGTACCACAACTCAAAATTTACAATATCACTTCAACATCTCATCCAAACCCCTTGACACTTGGCGAGTTAATGGAATTCTCTCAACAACATTTGCTTGACTCTCCACTGAGAGAAACAACGAAAGAGTTAGATCGTATAAAATTCCACAGTTCCATAGAAAGTTTCACCTCCTCTGTATTCAACACTATAGTAAAACAAGAAAGAGAGACCAATAATGGAGAAGGAGAAGCAGAGTCACATACCCCATTGAGCATGAAGGGCAAGAGGAAGCTGAAGTATTTTGAGTCCCTAGCAAAAATATATCAGCCTTACATGTTCTTTCAAACTCGGTAAATAACATTAGTTTTACTTGTTCGTTTAATTAAGCTAGATAAGAATCATATTACTGACCAAAATAGTTAATACCAGGTTTGACGATAGAAATACAAGGAGTCTGCTTCAGGAGATGTCAATGGAAGAGAGAAAAATGTTTGGGTTCGATGTGAGAGACATTGATTGGGAGAGTTACATTATCAAAGTTCATCTTCAAGGTATCAAAAGGGTTGTCTTTGGTGGAAGATCAGCTAAAGAAAATGATTTAAAAGACAACTTTCAATAACATTACCTGTCCATATTTCCTTTCCAACCTTCAATAATCTAATAGGGTTGTATTCATAAATAACTGTATCACCTCACCTATCTTTACGAATTTTCTTGTTTATCAATCAAAGATTTCTCGACACTTTACTCTGGATGTGAATCACATATATATAATCCATTTGAACCAAAAGGTTAAAATTATATTTTAAAAATGAAATTTTGTTAACTTTTATATTTTATTATTTGCTTACAATGCTTAATTTTTAAATTTAAATTTAATTATATGTAATTAAGATAAAATAAATATTTTTATTGAAATTTATATTTAATAATATATATGTATATATTTACAATTACAATCTTGGAAAGATTTTTTTATCTATTTATTTTAGTTAAAATATATTAAATAAAATTCTGTAAAATTAAGAGAAAATTTTGTTAGGTATATAACTATCAGAAGTAAAACAAATAATATCTCTAAAATTTGTAAATATTAAAAGAAACTAATAAAATTGGGGTTAGAAAATTACAATTTTTTTAAAAACATTGTATAAAATTTTGAAGAATTTTTTATTACTAAAAATTATATAATTAAAGGGAAATTGCCAAAAATGACATTAATGATGTCATTATTAAATATTATTTTAAGAATTGTAAATTATTATTATTATTTCTAGTTCTTTTATTATATTATTTATTATTATATTAATGATGATCTATGAGTTATCGTGAAAGCACCGTAGCCTAGTTATTAAGGTTTAAAGGCTTTTACACCCAGGTCTGGGGTTCGAATCCCAGACTATGCAATTTCTTGCGGATTATAGGAAATCCAGGTTTCAAGTCCTGGAGAGAGAGATTTATGAAACAATTATGCAGACTACGGAAGAAAGACTTACAAGAGATCTTCAACATGGTGCAAGTAAATCTGGCCAGGTGTGGATCTTCAAAGGACGGCTCAGGTGATGCAGTTAGGTGTAGGTTCTCATAAGGCGTAGATCATGGGATCCTTTTCTATCAGATAGGAAGGGTTGCTGCACAAAATGTACTTATAAGTAATTGCCCCATAGATCCTATATCTATCTATATGAAGAAGAAATCATGTAACGAAGGAGATTCTTATTTCTACAAATGGTAGTTCGAACTTGGAACGAGCATGAAGAAATTCATGATACTTCTTTATCTTTTGAGTTGTTCTGCCAGATCGGTCGCTCAAGACCTTTGGTATCTACCCGGACTGATGAAAAAAATAGGATCACTTCTTATGGACTCATTGAGAATGATTCGAATCTATTTTATGGCCTATTAGAAGTGCAAGGCGCTTTGGTGGGATCCTCTTGAATAGAAAAAGATTGAAATCAGTTTGATAATGATCGAGTGACATTGCTTTTTCGCTCCGAACCAAGGGATCCCTTATATATGATGCAAGATGGATCTTGTTCTATCGTTGATCAGAGATTTCTCTATGAAAAATATGAATCGAAGTTTGAAGAAGGGGAAGGAAAAGCAGTCCTCGACCCAGAACAGATAGAGGAGGATTTATTCAATCACATAGTTTGGACTACTAGAATATGGCGCCCTCGGGGGTTTTTATTTGATTGTAACGAACGGCCTAATGAATTGGGATTTCCCTATCTGGCCGGGTCATTTCGGGGCAAGCGGATCATTTATGATGAAAAGTATGAGCTTCAAGAGAATGATTCGGAGTTCTTGCAGAGCGGAACCATGCAGTACCAGAGACGAGATAGGTCTTCCAAAGAACAAGGCTTTTTTAGAATAAGCCAATTCATTTGGGACCCCGCAGATCCACTCTTTTTCCTATTCAAAGATCAGCCCTTTGTCTCTGTGTTTTCACATCGAGAATTCTTTGCAGATGAAGAGATGTCAAAGGGGCTTCTTACTTCCCAAACAAATCCTCCTACATCTATATATAAACACGGGTTTATCAAGAATAAGCAAGAAAAACACTTTGTCGAATCGCCTATGTAACATTTCTCATATCATAATTGTAATTTTATAATAAATCAACGTTAAAAAAAGATCTATGAGTTATTACTATATTTTAAGAAACTTGCCAAAAATATAAATCAATATTAAACGTAAATGTTCATTTCACAATTAACTTCAAGCCATGTCATTACTTTTCTTTCAAAACTATTATAATAAAATATTTCTCAAATAATGTCTAGGGAATAACTTGAATTATATTTCTTTAATATGATTAGAACAGTAAAGACTTGTAGTTTTTTTTTTTGAAAAAAAAGACTTTCTATTTAAATGCAAGTAACCATTACAGCTATGACAAATGTCATACAGTTTTTAAAAACAGTAGAGATAAGCAAAGGCTTAAGATATTGTTTAGAAGCAATGCAAGTTCTTAATAAGAAAAGGAGATAGCAAGAGCAAAAGGTTTGGAAACTAAAGTGCATGAATTATCCACGCCCACCTCTTTTACCTCGACCACGGTTTCGATTACCCCGTCCACGAGCTACTTGATGCGACCGCATCTCTTTAGCCTTTGTGGATGGCTTAACCGGTCTATCCCGAAGAAACACTCTGCTTGCCGGAGACAAATTTTCTTTTTGGTCCAATTCTTCATCTGAAACTAAAGATTCATCTTCATCATCTGAAGACAAAGAGCTAAAACGATTGGTGAGTAAATTAGAACTAGACAAGTTCTTGCGGATTCCACAACTAGCTAGAACAGAATTTGTTGAGACTTGGTTAGATGTAGATGGAGTCTCTTTTGAAGAGACTAATGTTTTGTGAGAGATGCTTGGAGTATTACCCATGAATGCACGTTGTTCAGAGATAGATTTTGGGGAGCCTTGTCCAACATTCCCTTTTGATGAGAATGATGTGTCTTGTTTTGATTTTTCCTCAGCGACAATCAACTGATCTTTAGCAGCCTCTAGAGCTAAAACTGAGTCAGACGTAGCATCCACAATTGAAGTTGGAGCGTGAGGGACAATCTCATTCTGAACTGAATCAGAAGTAGCACCCACAATTAGACTTGGAGCGTGTGGGACAATCACCTTCAAAGTAAAGACTTGTAGTTCCGTGTGCCTAAGCAAGGATCGGAAAGCCCCAACATAATAAGATGTTTTCTCTTGAGCTGTTGATACCAAATTGACACCCTCGATGCTACAGATTCTGAAACTCAATCATGCACTCGACTTAGCATCTGAAACTCGTCAGAAAACTCCATCATACGTTTGGTTTCCAGTTTGATGAATTTGTTTTTGCCAATGGTATATTATGTAAGAATATTTTATATTCTGTATGACCTATGTGTCTATTGGTTTAATATAAAGTTCAAGTTCATATTAATGTTTAAGATTCTAATATAAAAGAAGATACCGTGATGGATCGGTTTCGATAAAAGAATTAGAATATAGGTGTATTGATAACCCTCCTCCCTTGCCTTGTTTAATTACAAATGGGTTCTTTTATAAAGGTTATATACATATGTGTTATAGTTGTGCTTGAATATATTAATCACATATTAAAATAGAGTTTATGCTTGTAAGAGTATAAAGGAGAAGGTGTGTCTAATGGAAAGGTACAACAACACCCATATATATATATATATAGTCACGTTTGGTGGTGGTTACTAATTAAAAGAGAAAAGTGACTTTTCTTATATGAAAAAAGAGTTATGAGAGTATCATAATATCAACTACGTAAGAAACGTAGCCACCGTAAAAGAACAAACGTGATAAGAAGAGGTTTTAGATTCCTTTGTCCGTCAAAGGGAGTCATAAAGGATTAAGGGCCAAAAGGAGGAGAAAATCAATTGGTGAATTGATTTCAGTTTATCTTCATTAAACATGGATTGAAGGTTAGTGTTTCTTTCTTCTTCTGTAGAAAATATTATGGTTGAATTAATCTAAATCTAGATCATGACCTTGGGATAGATTTCATTATAGAAATCATAAAAGTTAAACTTACATATTACACTTAACAGGTTCAAATAAACAAACAAATTACATCAAATTGTTTTTGTCAAGCAACAACAACATCTGAATTCTGAACCTACAAACCAAGTTCTTTACTACACCACCTTTCTAAATCGGATTGGTCAGTTAATTCTAGTAATTGGAGATATTGCACAAGAAAATCTAGGGCTCGTCTTTGAAATAGCAGCCAAGATTAGTGATGAGATTGATGTCACTATAAGCTGTGGAGGTAGCACCACATTTGAAGACACGTACTTATACTCTTTCTATTGGTCTGTTTTTGTTTTTTTCTTGCAAACAAACACTTGCATCTAATCCAAGCAAACGCAAACAGATACACGATTCAGCGTTAAGTGTCAACGAAATTGGACCTGGTCGGATCTTGAGCTTTGCCGAGTGCAAGAAACTAAAATTTTCTCAGTTATTCAACTGGTATATGAGTTTATATTTTGGCAAACAAAAATGGTTTTTGTTAAGAGAAGTTTCAGAACCTGTTTTTTTCTTTATATTGCTTACGTGACTGGTAAGAAGGAAGGAAAAGTACGTTAGACTACTCTCCCAATTGGAGAAAACATAACTTCTGACTTGAACATCGAACTTGAACTGAAACTAGCTTCAGAAGCGCTTCTGTAAGAATGTTCCATGGCAGTGAAGAAAATAAAAAGTTGAAAGAACTTGGTATGAAAAGGTAAGGATCATCAACCAAGTGGTAGTAGCCAGCGGCTAGTGGCAATCTATTGGGGCTTGGTGTGTACCCACATCAGAGTTCGATTCCTCCTACGAACTAAATTATCATTACTTAGCCAGTTTGAGTTTGGGCTTCGGCCTAGGTGGTTTATATGGTGGACCATAACAGATGATTGGTCCACCCCTGTCATTAGTCGAAAGGTATTCCAAATTCGATCAGACATTGTGGTATGCTTTCGAGCTAGTCCATTTTGTAGCACTAAATGTGTTTTTCCCAGAGCCGACCAGATCAGCCGTTAGAGCATATCAAAAAAAAAAGAAAAAAAGGTAAGGATCATCAGTTATAAACATTTTAATTTCTTTCTATGCATTCTTACGTACAATATCTGAAATTTATCTTATGAGAAATCAGAGCTCAAAACTACGGCTGGGAAAACACTTACACATTCAGAAAAGCCATGGGTGATGTGAGTCTATAATTCACAACCAAAGAGGAGATCGTCCTGTAGTGATCATTAGTGCAACCGCAAGGGTTAATATCTCAAAAGTAGGTAGGTTCTGATCGTAATAATAATAATATTTTAATTATATACAGTTTTATAATTATTATTTTTTCTAGAAAAGTAAACCATTTAAGAGTAGACAAATGGTAAAACAGTAACAAATGGGTTTCTTGGAGATTCTATGTTGAAAACTGAAACTGACGTTTTTGACTCCTTTGTCATTGTTTTAGTATATTTTTTTTGCTTACCAGTCTAAGGCCTAGTATTACCGAAACCTGGCTTGCTAGCTGCTCCAAAGAATAAGGTTGGTGATTTACCTTTCCCAAGACTGGTAGACATGTCTGTGACTCGTAATTTATTAAGTAAAAGATAGAATATAAAGAGTGAAAATGACTTTATTATAAAGTAAAAGAGAGAATATAAAGAGTGAAAATGAGTGGAAAAAAAAATAAATGGGAAAAAGAGAAAGTGTTATCCTCGTCACACTTAGAGTAATAATGAATGTATTTTTTTTATTTAAACAGTAACTTAAAGTACATAAGGAAAAATATAATTCTATTTGATCGATAATTTTATAGAATAAGTGAGAGTAATATTTTTTTACCTCCTTTGTTAACTCTAAAAATGCTAACCAGTCAAAACCTATATAATATTACCTCTGAATCACAAAGATAAATGTTTTGGAAAAAAAATGTTTCACAAAACTAGGTTTGTGTAGTGTTTATATAAGTTTTTTTTATTATTTAATAATAATAATTTGAAATATTAAGAAAATTAATTGAGTTTATAGGCTCTGTGAAAATATGATGTCTTTATTATATGTATTTTTAATATGTGTGAAAATATGAAAAAATCAATATTAGTGAAACTGAGTAGATTTTAATTTGTTTCAACAAACATTTTTTAATATACAACAGGATGAGTGCTCTTTTATTCTTTTTTAAATAATATATTATTTCAAAATCCAAAAACCGGAGATTCAAGTTTTAAGCTAGATGTGCTTCGAACCTAAAATCAATTGGTGATAAGAGGAGTACCTCATCTATCTTATATATTACTAAAGATTCATTCTAACTACCGATGTGGGACACTATGTGTCTAATACGTCCCCTCGAGATGATGGCTCGTTGAACGTCAATCTCGGAACATTCGGGCAAGGATCGATGTGGACCGGGTTGGACTGCGTGAACGCTCTGATACCATGTTAAGCTAGATGAGCTTCCAACCTAAAATCAATTGGTGATAAGTGGAGTGGCCTATCTATCTTATATATTACAAAGAATCCCTTCCAACATCCGATGTGGGACACTTTGTGTCTAATATCAATTTTCGATTACAAGCTTATTTTGATCAAAATGGTCTAATTCAAAAACGAAACTTATCTAGCTTCGCTCAACCACTATACCGGCGCATTCCGCTAGACGACTCCGCCAATCATAGACTATCAATCGCCGTTCTTGGTTCAACCGATGATGGTAACCACAAGAAGGTGGCGTTCACTTCGTTTCTTCGGGTTGTCGGTATTTCTCATGCCATCGCCGGAAGAGCTGGTTCTTGACGATCTCCACAAACTTGCTCTCTCCACTGTCATTAAGCTCTAAAGCCACAAGAAGAGAGCAGAGAATAGTATACCATAGCCTCTATAATCCTGCGGCTCGGATTGAATTTGGAGATGATCCGAAAACCACCTTCTGAAGCAACCCAAAAGACAGGCTGTGGTGACAGTATAACCGGCAAAGGGAGCTTCCTAACCTGCAAAAAACGGGAGAAAAACCCTGTTTCAATAACCAAACGGCCACCAGAACACTGGGATGGTCTGATCCCCCACCAGGTCTCCTCGCCACCCGATCCCGATAGACTCGATCTAGGATACAAAACAGCACCCTGGCTTGAATCAGAGAACCTCATCCGACCTTTAATGCGCTTCAGAGCTACTGTTCGATGGAGGGACGCAAAGTAGCAGACGAAGCAGAGAGGTAGCAAAACGAAACCATTAGCGAGATGGCCTGAATACACTAACCCAATACGAGAAGAGGACAAACAACCGGAGGATGAGTCTGCCATAGACAACGAAGAACCTCACAACACTTTAGCTAGTTACGCAAGAATCCCATGCTTCCGCGACCACACGACCACTGAAAGAACTGAGAACGCACTGACAGCAACCACTTCCACCTCCAGTGTACGGAAAACACAACCCCATTGCAAAGACAAGACTCCAAGTCTCAGCTTAAGGGAGGTCGCCGGACCACTCCACAATGGCAACAGCCGCAAACACAGAACGATGAAGAACTGAGGAGAGAGTCTGAACTTTACCCTCACGCGCCGCCATCACCATCGAAGCCGACTCACCGTTCATCCCAACCGCGGACGCCTCATAGACCTACCAGAGGGGAGTTTCAGACCGCCGGATGTTACTCTCCCCGGAGCAGAGCTAAGGATCCGCCGCGAAACCAACCTCCAAGACGTCAAACATATTGGAGTCGAGAGAGATGAGAGGATCGGGAGCAAAGATAAAAACCAGGAGGGAGGAAGAGAGAAGCTTCCAGTGACGACGGAGAAGCCGACCACCGGAGCAGAGCAAGTGTCGCTTTTTTTAGAGAGAGTTTTTTTTTTTTTTACTTTCGGTTTTTTTCCGATTAGAGTGCTCCTTTAATCTTGGCCTATGCAAAAGACCATATCCCTCACTTTCTGGGAGATTATCAATCTTACTTTGAATTGATACCTGTTGATTTGGTTGTGAACGCAACTATAGCAGCTATGTCAAAGCACGGCCGTGGTAATGTACCAGAACTCAAACTTTACAATGTCACTTCAAAATCTCATCCAAACCCCCTGCGACTTGGCGAGTTGATGGACTTCTTCTCTCAGCAATATCTGTGTGACTCTCCATTGAGAGAAACAACGAAAGACTTAGATCGTATAAAATTCCACAGTTCCATAGAAAGTTTCACCTCCTATGTGTCCAACACTATAGCGAAACAAGAAAGAGAGACCAAAAATGGAGGAGGTGAAGCGGAGTCACATTCCCCATTATACATGAAGGGTAAGAGGAAGCTAAAGAATTTTTGAGTCCCTAGTTAAAAGATATCAGCCTTCCTTGTTCTTTCAAGCTCGGTAAATAACATTACTTACACTTGTTCCTGTAATTAAGTTAAATAAGAATCATATTACCGAGTAAAATAGTTTATACCAGGTTTGACGACACCTATACAAGGAGTCTGCTTCAGAAATTGTCAATGGAGAGAAAGATGTTTGGATTCGATGTGAGAGGCATTGATTGGGAGCTGACAAAAAAAAAAGGCACTAATTGGGGGAGTTACATTGTCATCTTCCATCCTCCACGTATCAAAAAGGTAGTCTTTGGAGGAAGATCCAGCTAAAGAAAATTATTTAAAAGACAACTTTCAATAACATTACTTGTCTATATTTTCTTTTCACCTCTCAGCTTTCAATGATTTAAGAGGTTTGTATTCATAAATAAATGTATCACTTCACCTATATATTTTTATGAATTTTATTGTCTATCAATCAAAGATTTATCGACATTGTACTTTACGTTGTGAATCACCTATAAATACTTTTTATTCGAACAAAAAAAATGAAGATATGTTGGATGACATTTAAAATTTCATAACCGAAATCATATTTCCTAAACACAATTAAAACAGTAAAGATTTACAGTTTAAAGAAGGAATCTCCTGAACATAATAAAAAAATTTGTCTTAGAAGAGCCTAGGCCTGAACATTTCGGATATCGGTTCGGTTCAGTTTGGTTTGGGTGTTGGGTATTTTGGGTAGAAGCTAGAGGATTCATTTACTATATGACCTATTTACGGTTTGGATTCGGTTCGGGTACTTTCAGGTTTGATTCGGTTCGGATAATAAAACTAGGAACCGGAAAACACCCGGAAAAAACAGTTCTTATTGGTTCCAATTTGTTTGGTTATTTCAAGTAGTTCGGGTAATTTGGGTAAAATATCGAGTAATTAGGATAATTTAGATAAAAATCTTGGATATTTCGGATTATTTTGGATATTTCGGATAAAAATATCCGCATTTTTTTGGATAATTTTTGGTAATTTAGATACTTTATAATAATTTAGTTTCATCTCAAATATTTTCCAATACTTTTAATAGATTTTTAAATTATAAATATATATAGTTATATATAATATATATATATATATATATATATATATATATATATTAATATTTTTATACATTCGGGTATCCGTTTGGTTCTTTCAGGTTCAGTTATTCCAGATATAGAAACATAAGAACCATTCATGTATTCGAGGGTTTCGATTCGGTTCCAGTTTTGAATATTCGGTTCATGTTCGGGTCTTCGGTTCTTGTTTTGAATATTCAGTTCGGTTCCGTTTTTTTGCCAAAGCTTAGTAGAGCCTTTAAATGATCAACAAAGATCGTTCCACAGTAGTTTTCTTTTGCAGCCATTTTATCCAGTTCTTGAGCTGTTCGCACCAAATTGACACTGCAAATTCTGAAACTGTGCGAAGTATGAAGTAAGAAGCGCAAAAGATGGACCTTAGTATTAAATCAAGCCCAACTCAACAAGGCCAGAGTCAAGGCACGCCAAACACAAACCATTCGAAACAGAGTTGCAGTAGTACAGTCTTGAAGCAGACAAAGCCAGCTGGTGGAAAGGTCCTTCACAATTCCTTTAGACCGTTGTGTGTGTGAATCAAACGGTCAGAGTGAAGCCACTTGTGAATAGATTACCTTAGGGATTCTAGGGCTTTCGTAAAACCCTAATACTATATAAGTTGTAAAGTGTCAATCTTTGTAACTAAATTTTGTGAAATAAGAAAGTTATTTCTGATCCAAGATCTTTCACATGGTATCAGAGCTTTGATAACCTTAACAGGTGCTGTCATGGCAGAATCCCAAAACCCTTACCCCTTTCCTTCAAACCTCCATGTCTCCAGCTGCGTCAATCTCAAGCTCAACGAGAGCAATTAACTGTTGTGGAAGACTCAGTTTGAAGCCCTCCTCAGTAGTCAAAAGTTACTCGGTTTTTACACCGGTCAAGTCGAAGCTCCAGCAGCTACGGTCACTGCGGTAGTCAATGAGGTTCAAGTCGAGAACCCAAATCCTGATTTTGAATCATGGAAGTGTACGGATGGTCTTGTTAAAGCTTGGTTGTTTGGAACTCTCACCGAAGAAGTTCTTGGGTGTGTTTATGGTCTTGAAACATCGCGTGATGTTTGGCTCTCCTTGGCTGACAACTTCAACAAAAGCTCAGTAGCGAGGGAGTTTGATCTCAGGCGTCGTCTCCAACTCCTCAACACTCACGGTAAAGACTTCATGGTGTACTGTCGAGAGTTCTGTGGTCTCTGTGATCAACTCAGCTCCATTGGGAAGCCAGTTGAGGAATCGATGAAAATCTTCACTTTCCTCAACGGCCTCTCAAGGGATTACGACCCCATCTCAACGGTCATACAGAGTTCCATGTCGCGTTACCCACCACCAACCTTCAGTGATGTTGTCTCAGAGGTAACCGGCTTTCACACTCGTCTTCAGTCCTACGAAACTCCTGCAGATGTTACTCCATTCACTGCGTTTCAGACTCAACGCTCTGGCTTACATAACAACCAAAGCCAGCGAGGTCGAGGGGGTTACTCTTCCCGGTTTGGAACTTGAGGTCGAGGTGGTGGATATTCCACAAGAAGATGTGGTTTTTCACAACAAGTCAACTCTTCTGGCTGGAACCAGTCCCAGTCAAATGATAACGGTCGTCCTGTGTGTCAGATTGTGGGAGGACTGGTCACTGTGCTCTGAAGTGTTACAATCGCTTTGATGTCGCATATCAGAGTGATGACATCCCCAAAGCCCTTGCTGCGTTACAGGTCTCCAATGATACTGGTAGAGAATGGCATCCAGACTCTGGTGCCACTGCTCACATCACTGCATCCACAACCGGTCTGCAGAACACAACTCCTTATCACGGTGCTGAATCAGTCATGGTGGGCAATGGCAATCAGCTTCCTATAACTCATGTAGGCTCCACGGTCATCACCTCTCCTCAAGGTAACATTCCATTACTTGATGTTCTGGTGTGTCTAAATATACAAAAGTCTTTGCTGTCTATCTCAAAGCTTTGTGAAAGTCTTTGCTGTCTATCTCAAAGCTTTGTGATGACTACCATTGTGGAGTTTACTTTGATTCTAACTGGGTCTATGTGATTGATCTAAACACCCAGAGAGTGGTGACCAAAGGACCTCCTCACGATAATCTTTATGTCTTGAAGAACTCCGAGTTTGTTTCCTTTTACTCCAATAGGCAGGTGATGGCTAGTGACCTGGTGTGGCACAGACGCTTAACTCATGCAAACTCGCAAGTTCTTCAACATCTCAAGAGCAGCAAGGCAATATCAATGAATAAGAACAGCATGTCTACCATCTGTGAACCTTGCCAGATGGGGAAAAGCTCCAAGTTACCTTTCTTTTCTTCTGTATCTCATGCTGTGGCACCCCTTGATAGAATCCATTGTGATCTATGGGGACCATCACCTATTGTATCTAAACAAGGATTCAAATATTATGCTATCTTAGTGGATGACTTCAGTCGGTTTTCATGGTTGTTTCCACTTAAAGCCAAATCAGATTTCTTTCTAAGTCTTTCTTGCCTTTCAAAAAGAAGTCGAAAACCAACTAAACACAAAGATTAAAGTCTTTCAAAGCGATGGTGGTGGTGAATTCGCTAGTCATCTGCTACGAAATCACCTTGCATCCCAAGGGATACAACACCTGATCTCTTGCCCGTCAACTCCTCAACAGAATGGCTTAGCTGAACGCAAGCATCGGCATCTCACTGAACTGGCCTTTGCAATGATGTTTCAAAGCAAGACTCCCTTTAAGTACTGGGTTGAAGCCTTTTATACGGCCAACTATGTGATCAACCTCCTTCCTTCCTCTGCGGTTAACTTTCAAACACCCTTCGAGTTGTTACACAAACGTAAACCAGAGTATTCTTTCTTGCGTGTGTTTGGTTCCGCATGTTATCCTTGCCTCAGACCTTATATGAATCAGAAGTTTGATCCTCACTCCCTTCAGTGCATCTTCTTGGGGTATCATGCTCAGTACAAGGGCTACCGTTGCTTGTACCCACCTACTGGCAGAATATACATATCTCGCCATGTGGTGTTTGATGAAGATATTTTCCCATTTGAAAATCGCTACAAGAACTATGTTGAGCCGCTCTCCATTCCTCTTCTACAAGCTTGGCAGTCTGCTCCATCTGAATCTCATCAACTCCCAACGGCCTATGCTCCTCCTCGGTCCCCTATCGCACCTACACAAGCTCAATCAGAGGAACCAGAGGAACCTGATGAATCAGAAGACTCAGAGGTATCAGAGGTATGAGCTTCAGTACACGCTGATGATGTAGTGTTCTCTCGCCTTCCTACTCCAACAGTGATACGATCTCACCCTATGACCACTCGTCTTCAAAGTGGCATTAGGAAACCAAACCCTCGCTATGCTCTTGTGACAAGTCATGTCATACCAACGATTCCGCGAACTACGACAGCTGCCCTGAAGCATGAGGGTTGGAAGGACTCGATGACTGAAGAAATGGATGCTCAACATAAGAACGACACTATGTCTTTAGTACCGCGACGTTCTGATATGAATGTTTTGGGAAGTCGCTGGATCCGTACCATCAAACTGAATCCTGATGGAACGGTACTGAAGCTCAAGTCTAGATGGGTTGCAAATAGGTATGATCAGGAGCAAGGTGTGGATTTTGTGGAAACGTTTAGTCCAGTTTTTCGAACGTCGACGATATGAGTGGTTCTAGGCATATCTGTGGCCAGAGATTGGAAAATCAGATAGTTGGATGTAAAGAACGCATTCTTACATGGAGAGTTGCAAGAAGAAGTATTTGTAGAACAACCACCGGGGTTTGTTGACCCAACCTTCCCTGATCACGTCTGCAAGCTTCATAAGGCTTTATACGGCCTTAAACAGGCTCCTAGGGCGTGGTTCAACAAATTCACCAACTTTCTACTTGATTTTGGCTTCAGGTGTAGTCCAGCTGATCCTTCGCTGTTCACCTTTCATCAAGGAAGTCAGTCCTTAGCCTTACTTCTATATGTTGATGATGTCTTGATAACTGGCAACACTCCATCCTTGATTGATGATTTGGTGACAGCACTCAGCAATACATTCTCTATGAAAAACATGGGTGATCTTCACTACTTCCTCGGTATACGAGCTCAATGTACTGAGAGCGGTTTGTTCCTCGATCAGGCTGCGTATGCTGAAGACATTCTCCGCGAAGCAAGCATGGCATCAGCCAATCCAATGCCTACTCCCTTACCTACTCGTCTCGATGCTGCGTTCAAAGACAAGGAGCTCTTCCCCGAACCGACGTACTTCCGTAGCATTGCCGGCAAATTACAGTACTTGACTCTCACACGACAAGATATTCAGTTTGCGATGAACTTCATTTGCCAGCGGATGCATGCTCCAACAGTGACCGACTTCGGTCTCCTTAAACGAATACTGCGTTACATTAGAGGTACCACTGCCTATGGGCTTCATCTATACCGAGACAGTTCTCTTTCTCTTGAGGCTTATCGTGATAGTGATTGGGCGGGTTGTCATGATACGCGAAGATCAACAACACTGGATTCTGTGTGTTCTTAGGCTCCAACTTGGTCTTGTGGTGTGCTAAAAGGCAGCCTACTGTGTCTAGGTCTTCTACAGAGGCAGAGTACCGTGCCTTGGCTCAGACGGCAGCGGAACTCACTTGGATTAACTTTCTTCTTCGGGATAATCGCATCTCTCAGTCCAGCCCTGCTCTCCTGCAATGTGATAACTTGTCTGCTGTCAACTTATCGGCCAATCCAGTGTTCCACAGCAGGTCCAAACATTTCGAGGTGGACTACCACTACATCAGAGAACGAGTGGCGCTTGGGCTTGTCAATGTGCAACACATTCCGGCGATGCTGCAGCTTGCGGATATTTTTACGAAGTCCCTTCCCCGGCAAGCGTTTCAGTCACTACGATCCAAACTTGGCGTTGGGAACCTTCAACTTCCAAGTTTGCGGGAGGGTGTACGAAGTATGAAGCAAGAAACGCAGAAGATGGGCCTTAGTATTAAATCAAGTCCAACTCAACAAGGCCCGAGTCAAGTCGCGCCAAACACAAACCATTCGAAACAGAGTTGCAGTAGTACAGTCTTAAAACAGACTAAGCCAGCTGGTGAAGTGGTCCTTCACAATTCCTTTAGACCGTTGTGTGTGTGAATCAAACGGTCAGAGTGAAGCCACTTGTGAATATATTATCTTAGGGATTCTAGGGCTTTCGTAAAAACCCTAATACTATATAAGTTGTAAAGTGTCAATCTTTGTAACTAAGTTTTGTGAAATAAGAAAGTTATTTCAGTTCCAAGATCTTTTACAGAAACTCCATCATACAATGGACTTAGCATCTGAAATTCGAGAGAAAACATATGTCGTCTGCAGTTTCCATTTTGGGCCTTTGTTTTAGCGTTGGCACATATCTTTAGTTTCTTTATATAAACATTATCGTTCGCCCAATGTCTTCTCTTCATACCTACTCTGTTTTGCACTGTCCGTTTCAGTTGTTACACATGATACTCTTTCATATTCAACGGGAATATTGGATGAGTAGCACAATAAAGATGTTTGGGTTCGATGGCAGAGGCATCAACTCGGAGCATTACATTGTCAACTTTCAATAGTTTTTCTATCACCTACCGATTTTATGTTCAACTTCCAATGATTTATGGGGACTGCGTTCACTAATACGCAGTGAGTTTTATAGTTTACAAATCAAAGACTTATCAACATGTGAATAACCTAATCTTCAATTCTAGCAAAAAAAAGATACTATATTTGTTTCCATGAACTGCATGAATGATGCTATCTAGGCCTGGGCGTTCGGGTACCCGTTGGCATTCGGGTCGGGTTTTTCGGGTTTTCAGATTTTTAGGTTTACGCTTCTAGGTCCCATACTAAAATTTTATTAGTACGGGTCGGGTTCGGATAATAACACTTCTGATTCGGTTCAAAATTGTATTGCTTCATAAAACCCATAAAGTGATCATATATCGTACGAATTCGAGTTATATCGGTTCGGTTCGGATATAACCAAAGTAAAAAACAAATTTTTTGAAGTAAAACATAAAGAAAAATATCTAAATTAAATAAAAAATAATCTATCACATATAAAATCGATAAAATAACAATAAAATATTAAATCAAGCATGAAAACAAACATCATTTGTAAGAAATATGTATTGCCTTATAGGGAGTAGACTTTTTATTTTAATGAGAAAATTATAAAATACTTATTTATAATTAATTGTGTACTTAAAGAATTTATTAGAATTTTAATATTTATTATTGACACGATCATGTGGTTGAGGAGTCAAGACACATTGCGTTTATTTTGTTCTAATGTTATCAATCAATACTATTAAAAGGGAAGGAGTCCTAAAAAATCTACCTATAAAAGTTGTTTGGACCATTTCATTAACTAACACTATTTTTGGTCTTACCATAATATTTAAATAATAACAGTACATAACCAAATATTTCTCTAATCATAATTTATGTATTGATATCGTAGACATTTATTGTTACCTATATATTTGGAAATGTTAGCATCAGTTATGGGGTTAATTTTATATCCACCTATATATTTGGAAAATATATATCTTTTTCAACCCAAATATATATTTTCTCTGGGGTTGATTTTTATTCAATCAGTATATTGATATCATTGAACGATATATTTTTGATGAAATTCTAATAATACTAAGTGAATCATGTACTGAGTGAGGATGATTAGAATAGGAAACATCAAGTTTATGACTAAGAAGTAAGCTCGACAAAATGTAAGTAGGTCGTGTGTGTTAGATATATTAATAGGTAGATGTATTAATTTAATAAAATGAGCCGTTAAATATTAGTATGCTTAGGTGGTAGTCGAGTTGTTAATATATAGGTGGGTGTGTGTTAACTATACTAGAACCTCTATAAATTAATAATGTTGGAATTTTGAAATTTTATTAATTTATAGAAATAGTAAAAAAAATTATTTAGATTTCTTATTTTAAGATAAGAAAAATATTTGATTTTAGTGTAAATTGATTTTATTGTACAGACATTAATTGTTATTTTTTGAAATTTGACATTTATATTAATTTTATTATATTATTTGGTGTATATACTATATATTGCATAGAGCTTAAATGTGGTTTTAGATATAATATTACTAAATTTTATCAAAAATATATGAAGTGTTAATAGAATATAAGTACTATATTTTGCATAGAGCTTAAATGTGGTTTTAGATATAATATTACTAAATTTTATCAAAAATATATGAAGTGTTAATAGAATATAAAGATACTTACATTGTGAATCAATACTATTAAAAGAGAAGGAATCCTAAAAAAATCTACCTATAAAAGTTGTTTGGACCATTTGGACCATATATTTACATATAATTTTCTAAAAAATTTATTATCTTATTATTTTATCGATTTGTGTCAAATTTTGAACCGGTCCAAATTTGAACCAGCGAAATTTATTAAATTTATAAGAATTATTAATTTATTGAATATTAATTTATAGATGTTCTACTGTATAAGGCTGAAGTATTTAAAATTGTTACAGGTAAAACAATTTCTGAAAATATGATGGCACAAAAATAATATGTCATTATATTGTAAGGATAATTATTAAAACGATTATGTTAGACTAAATTATTATATAACTGAAGAATAACTTATAGTTAATGAAGGGGTGCAACATTTTGCAAGTAGATTTTTGAGATGATTTCCTTTTAATAGTATAGAAAGATATAAGTTGTGATGTATGCATGTCACAACTTTCGTAATTTAATAAATTCATTGTTATCAACTTTTTACGGAATTTAAACATGTAACAATATTGTATATACTTTGTTTTATTTTTGGGTATTTTGATAGTTAAAATAAAGATAAATAAATGTGACCAGAATTGTTTCTATATATATTTACCCCAGTTTATAATCTCTATACTACTAAATATACAAATCTATTCTATTAAAAGGGAAGTAGTCTTGAAAAATCTACTTATTTAAGGTTGTTGCACCCTATCATTAACCAACAATATTTTGGTCTTACCCTATATTTCTCTAACTGTTCTATAGTCTATCTAAATTAAATAATCTCATTTAAACTCAACATCATTTGATACAGCCCGGATAATTCTAATTAGTTCAAATATATTAAAACACTTCTTACCATCACCCGATAATTCTTAGTTCAAATATATTAAAACACTTCTTACCATCACGTCCCTTATTAATCCCAATACAAGAATGTGAATGATAAATTATAAAACCAAAACATGACTATTGAAAATCATTCCAGCAATCACGAATTTTATTTTATTAGTAAACCTAGACTCATTGTACACATTTAAACAAAAAAATATATATCTACATTAAGACTGTAATAGTATTGATATTAAAATACATAACATAAATACAATGCATTTACTTATATAAAGTATATAAGAAGTTTAATTAATTTTCTTTTAAAAACATATCAAATTTCTGGGTTTTTAGTGAGATAACCAGTGTATGTTCATGAGTTAGTGGTGGATTTTTAGGGTTTATCTGATTTTAATTAATAAGTTTTAATTAAATCCAATTTTTATAGAAACATATCAGTTGGTAGAACATCTGACAGAATGCTACATGAATGAAATAAGTCATTCTATAATTTATATATAGCTAACGGGTTTTCCCGGTTCGTGACCATAGATCTGGATTGGATATGAAACATTGATTATATTTTAATTCGTATATAAACTACGTATGTAATCCTACTAAAAAGAGTTAAATAATTTGAAAAAAAAGCTTTCTTCGCACCGTTTAAATGTAGATGCATTATTAGTCCTCAATATTCAATTTTGGTTAGGGTATTTTGGTTTTTTGTTTCTAGAAATTTTGAAACCGTTCATGTATTTACAAAGATTAGTTTGGTTTCAGTTAGGTTATTTCGGATTTTGGTTTTGTTTAGTAGCAAAGCAAATGTAATTAGAAATTAAATTAATTATTTTTTCTCGGTATATATCTGTATTTCAAAAATTCAGGTACCCATTTGATTTTAGGTTTGGTTTCAGTTTTTGGTTATAAAGAAAAATGATCTTCACGGTTATTTATGAAATATAGTTAAATTTTGGTGTCGTATCAGACATGTACACTCTTTATATAGAAATTTATTTTAAAATAATTTATTTGATTTCAAAAAATAAATATTTGATTTCAAAAAATAATTATTTGATTTCAAAAAATAATTATTTGATTTTAAAAATAAACCCGCGCTTGGAAGCGCGGGTCAAAATCTAGTTTCATTTTAAAATTTGAACACATTCCTCGAATCCGTATAAATCAATAGTGTTTATTTAAACCAAATATATATATATATATATATATATATAATTTTATGTCTATTGAATCAAACAATAAACCGCGTTTTGAAAACGTCCGGTCCGAATCGCAGTTCTATGCCAATGTTTATGTGAATCCACATTATCTTATAAAAATTCATTTAAAATAATAATAATTCAATTCCAAAATTAAACCCGCGCTTTCTAAAAGCGGGTCAAAATCTAGTTGACTATTAACTTTGGATTTTTCGGGTTACCCGTTCGGATTCGGTTAATAACACATCGGGTTCGGATATTTTTGTACCACTCAACATGATCTGTTCGGGTATTTTTATGTTTCGGATCGGATAAAGGATCAGGTTTTTCGGTTTAGATTCGGTTCGGATTTCGGGTTCCGGATTTAATGCCCAGGCCTAATGTTATCTATTTTCAAACTTGCCAAATTCGACAGGATCATGTGAGATGTGATGGTAGGCAGAGCAAATAACGGCTTTTTAGGAGCTACCAGTTTCTTTAATGGTTACTATTTTTTTATTCGATTGAGTGCCAAAGGGAAATTTCAAAGTTCATATCTCTTCTGTCTCACATGTGAGCCAGCCAACAATTTTTATTGAGTTTATGTGATATCATATTTTTTCTAATAAATTTTTTAAATCAATTAGTTTACGTAAGTTGAGTCATGAGTATGTTTAGGGATTCACATCAATTTGCTTCCCTAAAATCAGTGATAATTATTCTAGGCAATATTTTGTACTTAAGTGTATAGATATGCTTCATGTTGTATACATATGTAATATTTATATAATCTTCTTCTAAGAGACACACAAATCATTACCGAAATACTTCTCCTTTTCCGATTTTAATTAGTATCGATCAGAACGTTCAATCTTTGTGGATTAATATCAAAATATAGTATTATAAATAAAATAATACTATAACCATATATAGATCATGGAAACTATAAGAATTACGATTATAGCAAAGCATATATAAATGATGAAAGTGTGAAAAGTAGCTTTGACAATAGATGATAAATAGCATTTTCAAATCAAAATTTCGGGAGGTATTCCAAACTCGAGCCAGGCAGTGTAGTAGTAAGTCCACTATATAGCACTAAGTGTGTTATTTCTGAGTAGAGATGTCAAACATGTTTACCCATCTCGCTCCGTTCCGTACCGCGGCGGGTTAGTCGTCGAACGGGTCACATCGAGTCTGTTCCGCGCGGACTGCGGTCTTCAAAATGCCGGTCCAGACACGTACCGCAGAATATATAGGCCTTCGCGGGCCGTCCCGCGGGACGTCTCTTTCTTCTTTCATGAATGTTCAAGTAGAAGAGTTGTGTAAGGGAGTTGAAGAGAGCTCATTAAACTTCACTAAAAACTTTATCAAAATCAATGCCACAAAGCTCCGTTTGTGCTTGCGTTCTTGAGTTAAAAGCCTTCTTTTGTTATCAGCATAAGCTTTTGTTGAGTTTGAATCTGATTGAGTTGTTGTCATTGTAATAATTTGGCTCAAGTGTTGTATGTCTTCATCAAACCATCTCTCTTTTTAACTATTTGGTTTGTAAAAAAATTCGTGAATCACTTTAACAAATTATACAAGTGACGTTATATACAACTAACTTTTCTCCTAAACAACACCAGTATAACCAAATTTAATTTAAGAAAAACACCACATCACAGTACTGAAAACAAAATCAATCAACTTAAATAGGAAATATCACATTGTAATAATGAAATTCATAGTTGTGTGTAATCAAAAGAGAAAACCAAATCAAAACACCACCAGAGCTCGAATCGTCATTGCTGAAGCTGGAGTCGTCATCGCAGGAGCTCGAATCATCATCACCGGAGCTCGAATCATCATCGCTGGAACCCTTTGTGTTTTCTGGGGGAAAAGTCACAAGAATCGCTTTCTTCTCACTATATTTCTCGTTTTTTCAGGTAAAATAAGTAATAAAGAAAAAAATGCGGGTCCATGTAATCACGCATGACCAGTTTCGGCCCATCGCGCAAAAAACCCAGTCCCGCAAAGTCCGTCCAGCGAAGCCAACAAATTTACATGCCTAGAAAATCTCGTCCCAATACCGTCCCGCAACTGTCCTTTACGGGCCAGACCCGCGGTCCAGATCCATGATTACCATCTCTACTTCCGAAGCCGACCAGATCAGCCGATAGAGTTTATAAAAAAAAATCAAATTTTCTTTTGAAAAAATGTTAAATTTTATATTAATGTTAAATTTTGATAGAACTTATAAAAGATAATTCTCCTAAATAGACCATTTTCAATTTTGATCACAAAAATAGACCACAAAGAGGAAAATGACCAAAATATTTTATTTAATAGGTAAAAGGACCATAATACCCTTGATATATAAAAAATAAAAAATTAAAAAAATTAAAAAAAATTAAAAAACAAAAAAAAATTTAATAATTTAAAAATTTAAAAAAAATTAAAAAAATTAAAATATATAGATTATATGGTTTCAAACTTTTTTATAAATTTTTTATTTTATTTTTATTTTTTATTTTATTTATTTTTTAAATTTACTTTTTGTAATTCGAAAAATAATTTTTGAAACTACTTTTAAAATTTTTATTTTCAAATTTTTAATATTTATTTTTTATTTTATAAAATTTTAAATCTCAATCCCAAATCCTCACCCTTTAAGTCTAAACCCTAAGATTTGGATTAGTTAACCCTATGGGTATAAATGTATATTTACTATTTTAATGAAAAATTTTGCTCATTTTGATCATTAGAGTCTATATTTATGACATAAACTTTTTTTAGTGCTATTCCAAGGTATTTTCCACTTATAAAGCGACGGTTTGTAAAAATTAAGAAAAAAAAAGAACAACTTAGCCAGTTATTATTATTTCTTTTTGCTACGAATATAAATATTCATAGTAATGAAAACTAAATTTTACAAAACCTAAATCTAAAGTCACCTCTACCAAGGCAAAAAAAACAAGCTTGAACAAAGGAGGTTAACACCCAAAGATAATCAAATTAATCCAAAGTGCCATAAGATTACCAAAGTGTTTCCCTGTATATGTCTCTTTGCAGTGATGGTATTCTTAGCCGGATATTCAAAATATGCATACTGCAATTTAAGAAAGAGTCGATCAATGCCACCGCGTTAAGGTTCACTCTGGATCTAGGGGTCCTGATTTTTTAAAAGCAGTATATATTTTATTGAGTTTGAATGTGAATATGTAGTTTTAAAATACATAATATTACAAATTATCGAATTATGTATTTGCTAAAATATTTTGATTAATCATACAAACTTCAATTAATAAATAAAGTTAGATAGAACGTTTAATATTTCTGATTATATATATAGTATATATATATTATATTTATATTTATATTTATCTTTCCCAAAAATGAGATCCGGTGAAGAACAACAACTCCGGTCAACTGGAAAAAACAGAGACTCTAGGTTACATGAAACTAGACCAAGAAAACAACAAATAACTGCAAAAAGCTAGAAAGACCGCGTGGGTGAAAAGCCCAGGGGAGTTGAGCTCCCTCCTCACCAACAACCGACTGTCGCGACTGCCAACACCGGGTGTCCAAGTCAGTATACAGCTCTGTCAGCACTTGCCTCGTCAGATAAGCCACTGTCAGAGTAGTCCCGCGGCAACAGACGCCGAACCGGAGGAGATCCGATTACCGGAAACCTAGCCACCGCAAAAGTCACCTTATGTCTAGTCCTTCATCCAAGTCCGAGAAATCTCGCACAGCTTCACAAACAGCACGGGGGCATGACGAAACTAAACCAGACATGAATCATAATCCGAGGAACCGTCATCCCCGAGGTTAGATCCGTCGGCAGCAGTTACTCTTGCAAAATCGAGACAAAACCTAGATCCCGATGACTAGCTATCAGACACCGGCTTCCTCTCCGCCATCCTCAAACGAATACTGCGTTACATTAGAGGTACCACTGCCTATGGGCTTCATCTATACCGAGACAGTTCTCTTTCTCTTGAGGCTTATAGTGATAGTGATTGGGCGGGTTGTCTTGATACGCGAAGATCAACCACACTGGATTCTGTGTGTTCTTAGGCTCTAACTTGGTCTTGTGGTGTGCTAAAAGGCAGCCTACTGTGTCTAGGTCTTCTACAGAGGCAGAGTACCGTGCCTTGGCTCAGACGGCAGCGGAACTCACTTGGATTAACTTTCTTCTTCGGGATAATCGCATCTCTCAGTCCAGCCCTGCTCTCCTGCAATGTGATAACTTGTCTGCTGTCAACTTATCGGCCAATCCAGTGTTCCACAGCAGGTCCAAACATTTCGAGGTGGACTACCACTACATCAGAGAACGAGTGGCGCTTGGGCTTGTCAATGTGCAACACATTCCGGCGATGCTGCAGCTTGCGGATATTTTTACGAAGTCCCTTCCCCGGAAAACGTTTCAGTCACTACGATCCAAACTTGGCGTTGGGAACCTTCAACTTCCAAGTTTGCGGGAGGGTGTACGAAGTATGAAGCAAGAAGCGCAGAAGATGGGCCTTAGTATTAAATCAAGTCCAACTCAACAAGGCCCGAGTCAAGTCGCGCCAAACACAAACCATTCGAAACAGAGTTGCAGTAGTACAGTCTTGAAGCAGACAAAGCCAGCTGGTGAAGTGGTCCTTCACAATTCCTTTAGACCGTTGTGTGTGTGAATCAAACGGTCAGAGTGAAGCCACTTGTGAATATATTATCTTAGGGATTCTAGGGCTTTCGTAAAAACCCTAATACTATATAAGTTGTAAAGTGTCAATCTTTGTAACTAAGTTTTGTGAAATAAGAAAGTTATTTCAGATCCAAGATCTTTCACAGAAACTCCATCATACAATTGACTTACCATCTAAAATTTGAGAGAAAACATATGTCGTCTGCAGTTTCCATTTTGGGCATTTGTTTTAGCGTTGGCACATATCTTTAGTTTCTTTATATAAACATTATCGTTCGCCCAATGTCTTCTCTTCATACCTACTCTGTTTTGCACTGTCCGTTTCAGTTGTTACACATGATACTCTTTCATATTCAACGGGAATATTGGATGAGTAGCACAATAAAGATGTTTGGGTTCGATGGCAGAGGCATCAACTCGGAGCATTACATTGTCAACTTTCAATAGTTTTTCTATCACCTACCGATTTTATGTTCAACTTTCAATGATTTATGGGGACTGCGTTCACTAATAAGCAGTGAGTTTTATAGTTTACATATCAAAGACTTTTTTTTTAACGCTGATTTAGTATGACATTACAATTATGAGAAATATTACATAGACGATTTGACAGCCGACAACACTACCTGCCTTATGAGGATCTACGCCTAACTGCATTACCTGAGCCGTCCTATGAAGATCCACGCCTGACTGGATTTACCTTGCACCATGTTGAAGATGTCTTGTAAGTCTTTATTCTGTAGTCTGCAGTAATAAATCGCTCTTTCCGGGACTTAAAACCTGGATTTCCTGTATTCTGCAATAAATTGCATATTCTGGGATTTGAACTCCAGACCTGGATGTAAAATCTTTTAAACCTTAACTATTACAAATCAAAGACTTATCAACATGTGAATAACCTAATCTTCAATTCTAGCAAAAAAAGATACTATATTTGTTTCCACGAACTGCATGAATGATGTTATCTAGGCCTAGGCGTTCGGGTATCCATTGGCATTCGGATCGGGTTTTTTGGGTTTTCAAATTTTCGGGTTTACGCTTCTAGGTCCCATACTAAAATTTTATTAGTACGGGTCGGGTTCGGATAATAACACTTCGGGTTCAGTTCAAAATTGTATTGCATCATAAAACCCATAAAGTATATCATATATCGTACGATTTCGGGTTATATCGGTTCGGATATAACCAAAGTAAAAAACAAAATTTTTGAAGTAAAACATAAAGAAAAACATCTAAATTAAATAAAAATTAATCTATCACATATAAAATTGATAAAATAACAATAAAATGTTAAATCAAGCATGAAAACAAACATCATTTGTAAAAAATATGTATTGTCTTATGGGGAGTAGACTTTTTATTTCAATGAGCAAATTATAAAATACTTATTTATAACTAATTGTGTACTTAATGCATTTATTAGAATTTTAATATTTATTATTATATATAATATTAGCACAAATATTGAATTTAATAATTGGAATGCTTATATATATTTCAAAATATTTATATTGACTATTAATTTCAGAATTTTCGGGTTACCCGTTAGGGTTCGGTTAATAACACTTCGGGTTCGGATATTTTTGTACCACCCTACAAGACCTGTTCGGGTATTTTTACGTTTCGGGTCGGATAACGGGTCGGATTTTTCTGTTCGGGTTCGGTTCGGATTTCGGGTTCAGGATTTTATGCCCAGGCCTAATGTTATCTATTTTCAAACTTGCCAAATTCGACAGAGATCATGTGTGATGTTAATGGTAGGCAGAGCAAATAACGGTTTTTTTTGGAGCTACTTTCTTTAATGGTTACTATTTTCTTATTCGATTGAGTGCCAAAGGGAAATTTCAAAGATCATATCTCTTCTGTCTCACATGTGAGCCAGCCAACCATTTTTATTGAGTTTATGTGATATCATATTTTTTCTAATAAATTTTTTAAATCAATTAGTTTCCGTAAGTTGAGTCATGAGTGACCATATGTTTAGGGATTCACATCAATTTGCTTCCCTAAAATCAGTGATAATTATTCTAGGCAATATTTTGTACTTAAGTATATAGATATGCTTCATGTTGTATACATATGTAATATTTATATAATCTTCTTCTAAGAGACGCACAAATCATTACCGAAATATTTCTCCTTTTCCGATTTTAATTAGTATCGATCAGAACGTTCAATCTTTGTGGATTAATATTAAAAATATAGTATTATAAATAAAATAATACTATAAGCATATATAGATCATGGAAACTATAAGAATTACGATTATAGCAAAGCATATATAGATGATAAAAGTGTGAAAAGTAGCTTTGACAATAGATGATAAATAGAATTTTCAAATCAAAATTTCGGAAGGTATTCCAAACTCGAGTCAGACAGTGTAATAGTCCGTCCACTCTGTAGTACTAAGTGTGTTCCTTCTGAGTAGAGATGTCAAACATGTTTACCCATACCGTTCCGTTCCGTACCGCGGCGGGTTAGTCGTCGAACGGGTCACATCGAGCCTGTTCCGCGCGGACTGCGGTTTTCAAAATGTCGGTCCAAACACGTACCGCAGAATATATAGGCCTTCGCGGGCCGTCCCGCGGGACGCCTCCTTATCAAACCGCCTGCTAGACAACTTCTTTCATGAATGTTCAAGTAGAAGAGTTGTGTAAGAGAGTTGAAGAGAGCTCATTAAACTTCACTAAAAAGCTTATCAAAATCAATGCCACAAAGCTCCGTTTGTGCTTGCGTTCTTGAGTTAAAAATCTTCTTTTGTTATCAGGATAAGCTTTTGTTGAGTTTGAATCTGATTGAATTGTTGTCGTTGTAATAATTTGGCTCAAGTGTTGTATATCTTCATCAAACCATCTCTCTTTTTAACTATTTGGATTGCAAAAAAATTCGTGAACCACTTTGACAAATTATACAAGTGACGTTATATACAACTAACTTTTTTCCTAAACAACACCATTATAACCAAATTTAATTTAAGAAAAACACCAGTTCACAGTACTAAAAACAAAACCAATCAACTTAAATAAGAAATATCACATTGTAATAATGAAATTCATAGTTGTGTGTAATAAAAAGAGAAAACCAAATCAAAACACCACCGGAGCTCGAATCGTCATCGCTGAAGCTGGAGTCGTCATCGCCGAAGCTCGAATCATCATCGTTGGAACCCCTTGTGTTTTCTGGGGGAAAAGTCATATGAATCGCTTTCTTCTCACTATATTTCTCGTTTTTTTCAGGTAAAATAAGAAATGAAGAAAAAAATGCGGGTCCATGTAATCACGCATGACCCGTTTCGGCCCATCGCGCAAAAAGCCCAGTCCCGCAAAGCCCGTCCAACGAAGCCCGCAAATTTACGGGCCTAGAAAATCTTGTCCCAATACCGTCCCGCGACAGTACTTTACGGGCCAGACCTGCGGTCCAGATCCACGATTACCATCTCTACTTCCGAAGCCGACCAGATCAGCCGATAGAGTTTATAAAAAAAAATCAAATTTTCTTTCGATAAAATGTTAAATTTTATATTAATGTTAAATTTTGATAGAACTTATAGAAGACAATTCTCCTAAATAGATCATTTTCAATTTTGATCACAAACATAGACCACAAGGAGAAAAATAACCAAAATATTTCATTTAATATGTAAAAGGACCATAATACCCTAGATATATAAAAAATTAAAAATTAAAAAAATTAAAAAAATTAAAAAAAAAATTTAAACAATTTAAAAATTTTAAAAAAATTTAAAAAATTAAAATATATAGATTATATGGTTTTGAACTTTTTTATAAATTTTTTATTTTATTTTTATTTTTTATTTTATTTATTTTTTAAATTTTCTTTTTTGTAATTCGAAAAATAATTTTTGAAACTATTTTTAAAATTTTTATTTTCAAAATTTTAATATTTATTTTTTATTTTATTTATTTTTTAAATTTTCTTTTTTGTAATTCGAAAAATAATTTTTGAAACTATTTTTAAAATTTTTATTTTCAAAATTTTAATATTTATTTTTTATTTTATAAAATTTTAAATCTCAATCCCTAATCCTCACCCTTTAACTCTAAACCCTAAGGTTTGGATTAGTTAACCCTATGGGTATAAATGTATATTTACCTTTTTAATGAAAATGTTTGCTCATTTTGATCATTAGAGTCTATATTTGTAACATAATTTTTTTTTAGTTCTATCCTAACGTATTTCCCACTTATATAGCGACGGTTTGTAAAAATTAAGAAAAAAAAAGAACAACTTAGCCGGTTATTATTATTTCTTTTTGCTACGAATATAAATATTCATAGTAATGAAAACTAAATTTTACGAAAGCTAAATCTAAAGTCACCTCTACCAAGGCAAAAAAAACAAGCTTGAACAAAGGAGGTTAACACCCAAAGATAATCAAATTAATCCAAAGTGCCATAAGATTACCACAGTGTTTCCCTGTATATGTCTCTTTGCAGTGATGGTATTCTTAGCCGGATATTCAAAATATGCATACTGCAATTTAAGAAAGAGTCGATCAATGCCACCGCGTTAAGGTTCACTCTGGATCCAGGGGTCCTGATTTTTTAAAAGCAGTATATATTTTATTGAGTTTGAATGTGAATATGTAGTTTTAAAATACATAATATTACAAATTATCGAATTATGTATTTGCTAAAATATTTTGATTAATCATACAAACTTCAATTAATAAATAAAGTTAGATAGAACGTTTAATATTTCTGATTATATATATAGTATATATATATTATATTTATATTTATATTTATCTTTCCCAAAAATGAGATCCGGTGAAGTACAACAACTCCGGTCAACTGGAAAAAACAGAGACTCTAGGTTACATGAAACTAGACCAAGAAAACAACAAATAACTGCAAAAAGCTAGAAAGACCGCGTGGGTGAAAAGCCCAGGGGAGTTGAGCTCCCTCCTCACCAACAACCGACTGTCGCGACTGCCAACACCGGGTGTCCAAGTCAGTATACAGCTCTGTCAGCACTTGCCTCGTCAGATAAGCCACTGTCAGAGTAGTCCCGCGGCAACAGACGCCGAACCGGAGGAGATCCGACTACCGGAAACCTAGCCACCGCAAAAATCACCTCGTGTCTAGTCCTTCATCCAAGTCCGAGAAATCTTGCAAAGCTTCACAAACAGCACGGGGGCAAGACGAAACTAAACCGGACATGAATCATAAACCGAGGAACCGTCATCCCCGAGGTTAGATCCGTCGGCAGCAGTTACTCTTGCGAAATCGAGACAAAACCTAGATCCCAATGACTAGCTATCAGACACCGGCTTCCTCTCCGCCATCCTCAAACGGAGCACTAAAGCCAAGGATGTCGTCGAGCCACCATAACCCAGAGCTTTCATGGAGGACGCCACTATAGGAATCCTACCCCAGAGCTTTCGTAAGATATTTTAGAGCGGTTCTTACCTTTTTTAGTTAAAAGTTAAGAAACGGGTTCTTATATTCCGCTAAGAACCCCACTCTAAGAACCCCCCATTAATCATGCTCTTAGGTTTAGATTGGTTAACCCTAGGGGTATAAGTGTATATTTACCTTTTTAATAAAATATTTTGGTCATTTTGATCTTTAGAGTTTATATTTGTCACATAAATTTTTTTAGAGCTATCCTAGGGTATTTCTCTATATTAATATTATTTTTTATTTATTTTATGGATCCAAATCCGGATCCGGATATCCGCCGGATATTACAATTTTTAGAAGGATATTGGACACCCGGATATCCGACACCAGGATATCTGAGAACCTCGGATCCGGATAAGTATAGTAAAATTATGGATCCGGATACCTTAAAATTGTCCGGATATCTGATCCGTCTGAGGCATAGTAAGTTATACTTATTCTAGTCATCTTTTGTATTTTAAATATTCAGATATGCTTCGTACATACATGTATAAATTATACAGTATAATCTCTCATGAATTTTACGTTTTGGTTTTAAAATATTAAACAGATGGAAAGTACTACTTAATTGACGTTAAATAATATGAAATAATAATGTCAGAGTTTTAGAGAATGCAACTGGTAAAAGAACAAAAAAGGTATTGACCAAGTTTCAAGCCGCAGTAACATATATACAACATACTCCTTACCGATAAGTCAATCTTTTTGTCCGGCATGCAGACTATCAATCTCAGTCATGCACGAGAGCGGAAACTATCTCTTACAGTATGTGAAACATTTTGAGCTCTTACAGTATGTGAAACATTTTGAGTCCATGACCCTAGGACTGAGCATTTTATCCGTTAAATTTGATCCGATTCGTTATTCGTTTCGATTCGATCCGAAAATTCCGGATATCCGTAAACTTTCGAAGCAAAGCAAATATTAAAAATCAATATCCGTTAAAATCGAAGCAAATCACAAATATTAAAATTTTGAAAAACGGATATCCGATCCGATCCGACAATATATAAATACTTGTATATCTTGATTATTTTTAAAATTTTAATGTATAAAATTATATAATTATTATTCTAACGTATGATTTGATAAATTATATTTTACATTATTACTTATATAAAAGTATTACATAAAAGGAAGAGAACACATTTATCACAATTATATTTTTTCTTAAGTATTGTGTTATTATAATTGTTAACTAAGTTCAAAAACTACAAAATATGTAGATTTCCTACTTTTTTTAATTTTTATCATATATATCATGCAAAAACATATTTTACAAAAAAAAATTGTATCAAAATTTTAAAATTATTTGTATTAATCAAAACATATGAGATATCCGTAAGTATTCATAAATATCCGCAAATATCTATTTATTTTCCGGATATCCCTTTTTTCGAATATCCGTATTTTTCCGAAGCAAAATAAATCGAAAAATTAGATATCCGTGACATACAAAGCAAATCACAAATACCTTCAAAAACCTGGATATTCGATCCGTGCCCATGCCTACGTGACCCTTCGCTTGTGGAAGGACGTTAAAACATACTCCTCTGCTTACCTATGAGTCAACATTGGACCCCAAGTAAATAAATTTATTTTACCAAAAAAAAAGTAAATAAATTTATGGGTTCACCAGTGGATCCAACTATGTGACATCTTACCGGAGACCTAACCGCATTAACTACCTTTGTAATTTTTTCTATATATATATATTCTCATTCCCACACAAAAGCCTTCCATAAAAAGAAAAAACTAAAAGCTTCACATTTTTCTTCTTCTAAATATGGCAATGACAACAAATCTGCTGGCCACAAGCAAGGCCGTCAAGTTGCATGACGTCCGCTTCTTCTCCTCTTTCCTCAGCAGACCGAACCACTTCTTGGCTTGTCGTTTGCCACAGTCGATCACACGTAGAGTCCAAACTTCTCTTTGTTATCGTGAAACGTCGTTTAAAGCTGTGTCTCCTGAGCCAGAACCAAGTAGCGTCAGTGATGGAGTTGGAATCACCCGTTTCTTGAAGGGAAAAACCTATCTTGTTACTGGTGCAACAGGTTTTCTTGCTAAAGGTAAGACAAAACCTAAAACAGAGTTTTCTTCTTGTCCAGTTAAACGGATTTTTTTTTGTCTGTCGCAGTGCTGATTGAGAAATTATTGAGGGCAAGTCCTGATATTGGGAAGATATTCATTCTGATAAAATCCAAGGATCAAGAATCAGCCAACAAGAGACTCTATGATGAGGTTTTGTTTCCAGTCTCATCCTTACTCTTTTTATTTTCTTTCTTTTTTTCCTTTCTCCAAATTAAATTTGTATCCATTTAAAAAAAAATTATATCCATTTGTTCCACGCAGATCATAAGCTCGGATCTGTTCAATCATTTGAAGCAAATGCATGGGAGATCTTATGAAGAATTTATGAAAAGCAAGTTGATTCCAATAATTGGAGACATAGGAGAGGACAATCTGGGGGTCGGATCTGAAATAGCAGCCAAGATTAGTGGCGAAATTGATGTCGTTATAAGCTGTGCAGGTCGCACGACATTTGACGACAGGTGTTTACTATGTTTCTACTTCTTACTCTGTAATTTTTTTTCCGTTCTACTTGTTTACTTACAAACAAACAAGTTGTTTCTAACCCAAGCAAACTCATACAGATACGACCTTGCTTTAAATGTCAACGCTCTTGGACCTGGTCGGCTCTTGAGCTTTGCCAAAGACTGCAAGAAACTGAAACTCTTTCTCCATATCTCAACTGGTATGAGTTTATGTTTTGCCTATAAAGATTATTCCACATGGTTTATTGGTTCATTTTTTCAAATATTTTCTAAAATATATGCAATTGATGTACTAAAACTGAATAATTTTACATTCATTCCAAAAAGTTGTTCCATAACAGAGCCGTGCTCACTATGCTACAAGAAAGGCAATTGCCTTAGAGCAACCGCATTGAAGAGTCTTATGGGAGGTTCACACTCAAATCGAGAAAAAAAATTACTCCCTCCGTTCCTTAAAGATACATATTCTAGAAAAATATTTTGTTCCTAAAAGATTCAGTTTTTACATTTTTAATCCAAATTTTATTAACTAATTGCAAACTTCAAAAATCTTAATTGCACTAATTGGGTTTTTATTGGTTTAAAATTGTGGAAAGAAGATAAACACAAAAAATTATGCAAATTTAATGTGTTTTATTAAAATGTGTGAAAAAACTAGAATATAGATCTTTTAGAAACAGAGGGAGTATTATAATAAACAACAGCGAAGACCTCGTCTCGCCATGCTCCTTCCGCATGAACCCGGGTCATTACTGTTTAGCGGGCCCCACGCCACGTGGCGGCCCGTTATTGGTCAGATTATTTATTTATTTATTTTTTTTTAAAAAAAATCAAACGAAAAATAAAAAAAAATAATAATAAAAAATTCAAATTATGAACCCCAACCGGGGTTCATTAATGCGCTTGCTCTTAGGCCCCCAACTTACATCCTATATTTTGGGGGCCCTATTTTATTATTTCATTCAACTTTTTATAACTTTATAGATAAATTTTCCTATTAGCTTTGATATATGCAATATTTTTGTTGCTATTAATTTATTTACACTATCTGGATATATTTTATATTATGCTATTATAAAATTTAAGATTTTAACTTTCATATTTATTCCTAAAATATTTCTGTCTTCATTTTTAAGTTTTGTTTCAGGAATTAATTATTTGTTTCATATTTATGCTCTTGTAGTTTTATTTGCAATCTTGTAATAATACATTTTAAGTTGCCTTTTAGCCTATCTAAATCAACATATATTTAATTAATTATTACAAATCGTCTTAGATAATTTTGAATATTTGTATATATGTTTTTATCTTTTGTTTAGAAAACTAAATAGCTTATATAATTTTTGAGAAATTTTATGTTTGGTTCTTCATATATATATATTTATAAATATTAAATATATTGTTTTACAAAATTTATGTGATAAATGTTTATTACTAAATTCTGAGTAAAAAATTATTTTCGCCTTAGGCCCCTCAACACCTTGGCATGGCATTGACTATATATATATAGTTTTAAATTTTCTTTTGGTTTTGTTATATAGCTTATGTGACTGGTAAGAAAGAGGGAACAGTACTAGAGGCTCCTCTCTGCGTTGGAAAAAACATAACTTCTGACTTGAACGTCGAACATGAGCTCAAATTAGCTTCAGAAGCTGTGAGAAAGTTCCATGGCAGTGGAGAAATCAAGAAGCTGAAAGAACTTGGCATCCAAAGGTGAGGATGAAGGGGAAAATATACTCTTTGCACATTATTATGTTACTAAAATCTGAAACAATATTTTTTTTACCTTAGAGCTCAACACTATGGCTGGGAAAACACTTACACGTTCACAAAAGCAATGGGTGAGACTTTAATCCAAACCATGCGAGAAGATGTGCCTGTAGTGATCATAAGGCCTAGTATTATAGAAAGCTCTTACAAGGAGCCTTTCCCCGGCTGGATCCAAGGAATAAGGTTATAAGATTTTCATTGTTAAAGACTAAGGGATTAGATTTTCTTATTTTATATTTTCTTTTTGTTTATAAAAAACACAGGATGACTGATCCAATGATCTTGGCCTATGGTAAAGGCCAAATTTCTGGCTTCTGGGGAGATTCTCAATCTTTTTTGGACATTATACCTGTTGATATGGTTGTGAATGCGACAATAGCAGCCATGGCAAAGCATGGTTGTCGAAACTCCGATCTCAAAGTTTACAATGTCACTTCTTCATCTCATGCGCATCCCCTACGAGCTGGCGAGTATATGGACCTCGCTTATCAACATTTGTGTGACTTTCCATTGACAGTGATAGACTTAGAGCGATGGAAATTCCACAGTTCCTTAGATGGTTTCACCTCCTCGGTATTCGACATAATAGCAAAACAGGAAAGGGGAACTACGAATGAAGGTGGAGAAGCAGAAGAGTCACATACCACATTGAGCTTCAAGGGAAAAAGAATACTAGACTATTTTGTGTCCCTAGCAAGAACATATGAGCCTTACGCGTTCTTTCAAGCTCGGTAAGTAACATACTTGGACTTGTTATTATTTTATTAAACAAAAAGCTATTAGATTACTGACTCTTGGTTAGAATCTTAGGTTTGATGACACCAATACAAGGAGTCTTATTCAGGAGATGTCAATGGAAGAGATAGAGATGTTTGACTTTGATGTCAAAAGCATTGACTGGGAGCATTACATTGTGAACGTTCATCTTCCAGGTCTCAAAAGGGAATCTTTGAAGGAAAGATCAAATTAAAAAGTGATTTGGTTGGTGCAACTACTTGAGCTCACCAAATGTAACAAAACATATTGTTTTTTTTTAAATGAATTTTCTAAATGTTGTAAAAGTAATGGAAAAGTCTATCTTTATTCATAACATAGAGGTTCCTTATATATGAGATTATACCGTCATAGATAAATGGAAAGATTACAAATCATAATCTCTTGGTCATGAGCCATCCACAATCTGGTTCATAACACTCTCCCTTGGATGCCATAACCGTTTAGAGCTTGTAATGTGCTTTAATTTTGCCTCATTAAATCCTTACCAGGAAAACCCAATTGGGACAAAACCATGGTGAAGGAAAAAGAGTACAACACATATTACTCCCCCTGATTTGGACATTATTGAAGGTTCCTTGGACCTCTCTAATTTTCTGCAATCCGTGGGTGATGAAGATCTTGGGCAGAATATGCTTCGTCCTCAAACATGATAGTTGGTTATTCTTTACCATCGGCCATGCCAAAATCTGATCGAACATATTGAGTCATCGACCTCAAATACACACACACGAAATCTTGGATGATGTTGCTGTGATATGCGTGTACCATTATGTGTAAAACACAACCTGTCTGAAAACATATCAACAAAACCAAATAACCCCTCTTTGGGCTGGTTAGTATAAAATAAACCAAAATCAAAAACTTCTTCATCGTCCTTCTTATGGACCAATCAGATCAGTGTCTAAAACAAGACTTCTGCATCGTCCATCTCAGGACTAAATGGACTTCTTTATCGTCCACCTTTGGACTGAATGGATCAGTGTCCAAAACAAGTGATCTCACGCCCATGTACTAGATAATGGGTGAGACTGGTCCATATTAAATCTCTTGAGTACCCTTTTCTGTATATACTATTTGATGCACAAGGATTTCATTGTTAATGTACTCAAGCTGTAATCCCAAACAAAACTTTGTTTTCCAAG